>NW_026889800.1:2500-452500 GCF_033153115.1 Saccostrea echinata
GTTTACCTCGTCTCCGAGCATAACCAGTTTCCTGGGCACTTGAAAAGTACTCACTGAGACCTCCTCAGCAACGTTCAGGTTGTCTGGAGCTGACCACAAAGAACCGTCCAACCCCTGTCTCACATTTTCTAAGACTTTTGTACATTTTCCGCATGTTCAGTCTATAATATCTTTTGAGGGAGAAAGTATTTCTACTAACTCTTTGCAGCCTCTAGGAGTCCCTATCGGGGTGTATCACTGACATAAGTGCGGTGTGTCGATTGCATGCCATTCTCCAGATATGGGAGGTTGAAAATGGTCAAAATTTCTCAATTTGTCCATTTCTAAGCACAATCTTTGGTGTAAATAAGAAGCCACTTTTTCTCCCTTTTCCTGGCACCTGGGTTTTACGCTTCTGACTTAGTCGTGTTGTCCGTTTTCTTAGCTTTCCAACGACACCAAACTCGTCTTAATCCGACGATAAATAAGAAAGTTATGAGCTTCGGAAAATTCCCCTATTTCCTTTACTATTACTTCTATCCATGACTTTCACTTTCACTTTCATTTGACCTAGATAGTTCATGACCTAGATAGTTCATCTTCGTTTTGTACCTATACCCTAACCCTAACCCTAACCCTAACCCTAACCCTAACCCTAACCCTAACCCTAACCCTAATTAGCGTCGCAGGACAACTTTTGTAACTTATAGTTTGGCCCTCGGGGGTTAGATCTTATTTTCCTTTGGGGGTCTTGAGTGTACGTTTCTGCACCTATTGTAACGTTATTTGACGTTGTTCACGTGATTTTTCTTTCTAGGAATAGTGTTCTGGACGATCCTTTCAAAAAGGACAAAAATGTAACTTAAACTTTTGGTCCACCTTTTTAAAGGGGGTTAGAAAAAAAACCTATGGGTTTAGAGTGGTAGCCAAACCCCCTGGGGGTTCACACCAAAACGCCCTCTAACCCCCAGCAAGAAAAAACGGTGAAAAATACCGAGTGAAAAAAAAAGTCAGGTTGGGTACACCTTTCACCCCACATGCTGCCCAAAGTTAGGGTTATTTAGTTTAAGCTCAATAACTTGGTTATTTCTGCACGGATTGAATTCAAATTTGGCACAAATGTGTAAAAGTGACCTCTGCCTGCCCTCCTGGTTTTATTTTTGAATTATTTATGGAATTTTTTGAAAAAAATGAGATTTTCTAAATTTTGGGATTAAGTTACAAAAGGACAGAAATCGCCTAACCACGGGGTCTGTATTCGGCTTATATTAAGTGATATCAACAATATCTTGATATCAGCAGGTAGATATCAACGAGATCTACAATGGTAGCCTGATAAATCGTATCAATAAGCCGGAGTTAAAGAACTGTGTAGGTTTTAAGTTTGTCCTTTTGTAACTTAATCAAATTAATCATATAAAGAGGAAATGGTCCACCCCTGGTTTTGTGTTAAGATCACGTTTTTAAGAAAAAATATGCATGGTAGATTGTTAAACTCATTCAATTAGTAAATGGTAGCATAATTAATTCCAAAAATCTGGCCTATTTTTTGGTAAATGCTGTCTGAAATGTTTGTCCTTTTGTAACTTAATTCTGACAATTTTCTTTTCAGGTCTCCTGCAAGTTTATTTATACGACCTGGAAGGCCATAATTTGAAAATGACTTGTAAAGAACATAACAATCAATAGTAGTTACAAAGAAAACCTCCACCAGGCACTGATTCTGCTCTGCTCTCTTGTAGTCTGTTTCTGCAAAATATGTCTAAGTTCCGCTTGTCCTTTTGTAACTTATTCTATCCTAACCCTACAAAGAGCAAATGGTCTACCTCGAAGATTAGGTGGAAAACAACGGGGTTACTTTGTATTTGCTTCTTAGATAAAAAAGGATCAATAAAAATTCGTTGTTAGCTTGTTTTTTCCATTAAAAACATGAACATTGCTTCTAGAAATGAAATCTATTTTCATGTCCTTTTGTAACTTAATCCATTTATTACTTAGTAAATCGGACAAACACACCTTCTGTTAAATATAATGCATAGTATAGGGGGTCTAAAACTCAAAGAAACGATCAAACCTTTATTATTTTCATGATTTATTAATTGTTTGAGAGTATTAAAGAGAATGCGATCAAGAAAATCCTAAGTTTTCACCTCTATAAATTTTTAAGGTTGTTTCAGTGAGTGCATTTTCCGAAAATTTCTGTTAAATTAACTGAATAGTATAGGGTGTCAAAAACATTAAAAAACGAATAAACTTTTATTTTCTGCATGATTAATTCTTTGTTTTAGAGTATTAAAGAGAATATGACTGAAATAAAGTTCAACTTTGACCCCAAAAATTTTTTACGGCTGCTTGAGTATGTGCATTTTTCGACAATTTCTGTTAAATATACTACATAGTCTAGGGGGTCTAGAACATTAAGGAACCATCAAAGCTTTATTATTTTCATGATTAAATCTTTGTTAGGGAGTATTAAAGAAAATAAGATAAAGAAATTCCCTTGTTTTGATCTCTAAAAATTTTTAAGGCTGTTTGAGTGAGTGCATTTTTCGACAATTTCTGTTAAATTTACTGAATAGTATAGGGGGTCTAAAACTTTAAAGAACCTATAAACTTTTATTTTCTGCATGATTAATTCTTTGTTTTAATGTATTAAAGAGAATATGACTGAAATAAACCCTAACTCTGACCAACAAAACCTTTTACAGCTGCTTGAGTATGTGCATTTTTCGACAATTTCTGTTAAATATACTACATAGTCTAGGGGGTCTAGAACATTAAGGAACCATCAAAGCTTTATTATTTTCATGATTAAATCTTTGTTAGGGAGTATTAAAGAAAATAGGATAAGAAAATTCCCTTGTTTTGATCTCTAAAAATTTTTAAGGCTGTTTGAGTGAGTGCATTTTTCGACAATTTCTGTTAAATATACTATACAGTATAGGGGGTCTAGAACTTTAAGGAACCTATAAACTTTTATTTTCTGCATAATTATATCTTTGTTTTAGAATAATAAAGAGAATATGACTGAAATAAACCCTAACCCTGACCCCAAAATTTTTTTATGGCTGCTTCAGTAAGTGCATTTTTCGACATTTTCTGATAAATATACTACATAGTATAGGGGGTCTACAACTTTAAGGAACCATCAAAGCTTTATTATTTTCATGATTTATTCTCTGTTAGGGAGTATTAAAGAAAATAGGATAAAGAATTTCCCTTGTTTTGATCTCTAAATATTTTTAAGGCTGTTTGAGTGAGTGCATTTTTCGACAATTTCTGTTAAATTTACTGAATAGAGTAGGGGGTCTAAAACTTTAAAGAACCCATAAACTTTTATTTTCTGCATGATTAATTCTTTGTTTTAATGTATTAATGAGAATATGACTGAAATAAACCCTAACTTTGACCAACAAAACTTTTTACGGCTGCTTGAGTATGTGCATTTTTCGACATTTTCTGTTAAATATACTACATAGTCTAGGGGGTCTAGAACATTAAGGAACCATCAAAGCTTTATTATTTTCATGATTTATTCTTGGTAGGGAGTGTTAAAGAAAATAAGATAAAGAAATTCCCTTGTTTTGATCTCTAAAAATTTTTAAGGCTGTTTGAGTGAGTGCATTTTTCGACAATTTCTATTAAATTTACTGGATAGTGTAGGGGGTCTAAAACTTTAAAGAACCCATAAACTTTTATTTTCTGCATGATTAATTCTTTGTTTTAATGTATTAAAGAAAAAATGACTGAAATAAACCCTAACTCTGACCAACAAAACTTTTTACAGCTGCTTGAGTATGTGCATTTTTCAACAATTTCTGTTAAATATACTACATAGTATAGGGGGTCTACAACTTTAAGGAACCATCAAAGCTTTATTATTTTCATGATTAAATCTTTGTTAGGGAGTATTAAAGAAAATAGGATAAAGAAATTCCCTTGTTTTGAACTCTAAAAATTTTTAAGGCTGTTTGAGTGAGTGCATTTTTCGACAATTTCTGTTAAATTTACTGAATAGTATAGGGGGTCTAAAACTTTAAAGAACCTATAAACTTTTATTTTCTGCATGATTAATTCTTTGTTTTAATGTATTAAAGAGAATATGACTGAAATAAACCCTAACTCTGACCAACAAAACCTTTTTCGGCTGCTTGAGTATGTGCATTTTTTGACAATTTCTGTTAAATATACTATATAGTCTAGGGGGTCTAGAACTTTAAGGAACCATCAAAGCTTTATTATTTTCATGATTTTTTCTTTGTTAGGGAGTGTTAAAGAAAATAAGATAAAGAAATTCCCTTGTTTTGATCTCTAAAAATTTTTAAGGCTGTTTGAGTGAGTGCATTTTTCGACAATTTCTGTTAAATTTACTGAATAGAGTAGGGGGTCTAAAACTTTAAAGAACCAATAAACTTTTATTTTCTGCATGATTTATTCTTTGTATTGTAGTATTAAAGAGAATATGAGAAAGAAAATCCCTAGTTTTTACCTCTAAAAATTTTTACGACTGTTTGAGTAAGTACATTTTTCGACAATTTCTGTGAAATATACAGCATAGTATAGGGGGTCTCAAACTTTTTAAAACCATCAAACTTTTATTTTCTGCTTGATTTATTCTTTGAATTAAATCATTAAAGAGAATTTGACTAAGAAAAACTCTATCCCTTACCCCCAAAAATTTTTACGGCTGCCTGAGTAAGTACAATTTTTCGACAATTTCTGTGAAATATAGTGCATAGTATAGGGGGTCTAAAATCTTAAAACACCAATAAAATTTTATTTTCTGCATGATTTATTCTTTGTATTGTAGTATTGAAGAGAATATGAGAAAGAAAATCCCTAGTTTTGACCTCTAAAAATTTTTATGACTGTTTGAGTAAGTGCATTTTTCCACAATTTCTGTGAAATATACAGCATAGTATAGGGGGTCTCAAACTTTTTAAAACCATCAAACTTTTATTTTCTGCTTGATTTATTCTTTGAATTAAAGTATTAAAGAGAATTTGACTAAGAAGAACTCTAACCCTTACCCCCAAAAATTTTTACGGCTGCCTGAGTAAGTACATTTTTCGACAATTTCTGTTAAATATAGTGCATAGTATAGGGGGTCTAAAATCTTTAAAAAACAATAAACTTTTGATTTCTGCATGATTTATTCTTTGTATTGTAGTATTAAAGAGAATATGAGAAAGGATCTCCCTAGTTTTTACCTCTAAAAATTTTTACGACTGTTTGAGTAAGTACATTTTTCGACAATTTCTGTGAAATATACAGCATAGTATAGGGGGTCTCAAACTTTTTAAAACCATCAAACTTTTATTTCCTGCTTGATTTATTCTTTGAATTAAAGTATTAAAGAGAATTTGACTAAGAAGAACTCTAACCCTTACCCCCCAAAATTTTTACGGCTGCCTGAGTAAGTACATTTTTCGACAATTTCTGTGAAATATACGCATAGTATAGGGGGTCTAAAATCTTTAAAAAACAATAATATTTTATTTTCTGCATGATTTATTCTTTGTATTGTAGTATTAAAGAGAATAGGAGAAAGGATATCCCTAGTTTTGACCTCTAAAAATTTTTAAGACTGTTTGAGTAAGTACATTTTTCGACAATTTCTGTGAAATATACAGCATAGTATAGGGGGTCTCAAACTTTTTAAAACCATCAAACTTTTATTTTCTGCTTGATTTATTCTTTAAATTAAAGTATTAAAGAGAATTTGACTAAGAAAAACTCTATCCCTTACCCCCAAAAATATTTACGGCTGCCTGAGTAAGTACATTTTTCGACAATTTCTGTGAGATATAATGCATAGTATAGGGGGTCTAAAATCTTTAAAAAACAATAAACTTTTATTTTCTGCATGATTTATTCTTTGTATTGTAGTATTAAAGAGAATAGGAGAAAGAAAATCCCTAGTTTTTACCTCTAAAAATTTTTAAGACTGTTTGAGTAAGTACATTTTTCGACAATTTCTGTGAAATATACAGCATAGTTTAGGGGGTCTCAAACTTTTTAAAAACATTAAACTTTTATTTTCTGCTTGATTTATTCTTTAAATTAAAGTATTAAAGAGAATTTGACTAAGAAAAACTCTATCCCTTACCCCCAAAAATTTTTACGGCTGCCTGAGTAAGTACATTTTTCGACAATTTCTTTGAAATATAATGCATAGTATAGGGGGTCTTAAATCTTTTTTAAAAAACAATAAACTTTTATTTTCTGCATGATTTATTCTTTGTATTGTAGTATTAAAGAGAATAGGAGAAAGAAAATCCCTAGTTTTGACCTCTAAAAATTTTTACGACTGTTTGAGTAAGTACATTTTTCGACAATTTCTGTGAAATATACAGCATAGTTTAGGGGGTCTCAAACTTTTTAAAAACATCAAACTTTTATTTTCTGCTTGATTTATTCTTTGAATTAAATCATTAAAGAGAATTTGACTAAGAAAAACTCTATCCCTTACCCCCAAAAATTTTTACGGTTGCCTGAGTAAGTACATTTTTCGACAATTTCTGTGAAATATAGTGCATAGTATAGGGGGTCTAAAATCTTAAAAAACCAATAAAATTTTATTTTCTGCATGATTTATTCTTTGTATTGTAGTATTGAAGAGAATATGAGAAAGAAAATCCCTGGTTTTGACCTCTAAAAATTTTTATGACTGTTTGAGTAAGTGCATTTTCCCACAATTTCTGTGAAATATACAGCATAGTATAGGGGGTCTCAAACTTTTTAAAACCATCAAACTTTTATTTTCTGCTTGATTTATTCTTTGAATTAAAGTATTAAAGAGAATTAGACTAAGAAGAACTCTAACTCTTACCCCCAAAAATTTTTACGGCTGACTGAGTAAGTACATTTTTCGACAATTTCTGTTAAATATAGTGCATAGTATAGGGGGTCTAAAATCTTTAAAAAACAATAAACTTTTATTTTCTGCATGATTTATTCTTTGTATTGTAGTATTAAAGAGAATAGGAGAAAGAAAATCCCTAGTTTTTACCTCTAAAAATTTTTAAGACTGTTTGAGTAAGTACATTTTTCGACAATTTCTGTGAAATATACAGCATAGTTTAGGGGGTCTCAAACTTTTTAAAAACATTAAACTTTTATTTTCTGCTTGATTTATTCTTTAAATTAAAGTATTAAAGAGAATTTGACTAAGAAAAACTCTATCCCTTACCCCCAAAAATTTTTACGGCCGCCTGAGTAAGTACATTTTTCGACAATTTCTTTGAAATATAATGCATAGTATAGGGGGTCTAAAATCTTTAAAAAACAATAAACTTTTATTTTCTGCATGATTTATTCTTTGTATTGTAGTATTAAAGAGAATAGGAGAAAGAAAATCCCTAGTTTTTACCTCTAAAAATTTTTACGACTGTTTGAGTAAGTACATTTTTCGACAATTTCTGTGAAATAGACAGCATAGTATAGGGGGTCTCAAACTTTTTAAAACCATTAAACTTTTATTTTCTGCTTGATTTATTCTTTGAATTAAAGCATTAAAAAGAATTTGACTAAGAAAAACTCTAACCCTTACTTCCAAAAATTTTTACGGCTGCCTGAGTAAGTACATTTTTCGACAATTTCTGTGAAATATAGTGCATAGTATAGGGGGTCTAAAATCTTTAAAAAACCAATAAAATTTTATTTTCTGCATGATTTATTCTTTGTATTGTAGTATTGAAGAGAATATGAGAAAGAAAATCCCTAGTTTTGACCTCTAAAAATTTTTATGACTGTTTGAGTAAGTGCATTTTTCCACAATTTCTGTGAAATATACAGCATAGTATAGGGGGTCTCAAACTTTTTAAAACCATCAAACTTTTATTTTCTGCTTGATTTATTCTTTGAATTAAAGTATTAAAGAGAATTTGACTAAGAAGAACTCTAACCCTTACCCCCAAAAATTTTTACGGCTGCCTGAGTAAGTACATTTTTTCGACAATTTCTGTGAAATATAGTGCATAGTATAGGGGGTCTAAAATCTTAAAAAACCAATAAAATTTTATTTTCTGCATGATTTATTCTTTGTATTGTAGTATTGAAGAGAATATGAGAAAGAAAATCCCTAGTTTTGACCTCTAAAAATTTTTATGACTGTTTGAGTAAGTGCATTTTTCCACAATTTCTGTGAAAAATACAGCATAGTATAGGGGGTGTCAAACTTTTTAAAACCATCAAACTTTTATTTTCTGCTTGATTTTTTCCTTGAATTAAAGTATTAAAGAGAACTTGACTAAGAAGAACTCTAACCCTTACCCCCAAAAATTTTTACGGCTGCCTGAGTAAGTACATTTTTCGACAATTTCTGTTAAATATAGTGCATAGTATAGGGGGTCTAAAATCTTTAAAAAACAATAAACTTTTATTTTCTGCATGATTTATTCTTTGTATTGTAGTATTAAAGAGAATATGAGAAAGAAAATCCCTAGTTTTTACCTCTAAAAATTTTTAAGACTGTTTGAGTAAGTACATTTTTTGACAATTTCTGTGAAATATACAGCATAGTATAGGGGGTCTCAAACTTTTTAAAAACATTAAACTTTTATTTTCTGTTTGATTTATTCTTTAAATTAAAGTATTAAAGAGAATTTGACTAAGAAAAACTCTATCCCTTACCCCCAAAAATTTTTACGGCTGCCTGAGTAAGTACTTTTTTCGACAATTTCTTTGAAATATAATGCATAGTATAGGGGGTCTAAAATCTTTAAAAAACAATAAACTTTTATTTTCTGCATGATTTATTCTTTGTATTGTAGTATTAAAGAGAATAGGAGAAAGAAAATCCCTAGTTTTTACCTCTAAAAATTTTTACGACTGTTTGAGTAAGTACATTTTTCGACAATTTCTGTGAAATAGACAGCATAGTATAGGGGGTCTCAAACTTTTTAAAACCATCAAACTTTTATTTTCTGCTTGATTTATTCTTTGAATTAAAGCATTAAAAAGAATTTGTTTAAGAAAAACTCTAACCCTTACTTCCAAAAATTTTTACGGCTGCCTGAGTAAGTACATTTTTCGACAATTTCTGTTAAATATAGTGCATAGTATAGGGGGTCTAAAATCTTTAAAAAACCAATAAAATTTTATTTTCTGCATGATTTATTCTTTGTATTGTAGTATTGAAGAGAATATGAGAAAGAAAATCCCTGGTTTTGACCTCTAAAAATTTTTATGACTGTTTGAGTAAGTGCATTTTTCCACAATTTCTGTGAAATATACAGCATAGTATAGGGGGTCTCAAACTTTTTAAAACCATCAAACTTTTATTTTCTGCTTGATTTATTCTTTGAATTAAAGTATTAAAGAGAATTTGACTAAGAAGAACTCTAACCCTTACCCCCAAAAATTTTTACGGCTGCCTGAGTAAGTACATTTTTTCGACAATTTCTGTGAAATATAGTGCATAGTATAGGGGGTCTAAAATCTTAAAAAACCAATAAAATTTTATTTTCTGCATGATTTATTCTTTGTATTGTAGTATTGAAGAGAATAGGAGAAAGAAAATCCCTAGTTTTTACCTCTAAAAATTTTTACGACTGTTTGAGTAAGTACATTTTTCGACAATTTCTGTGAAATAGACAGCATAGTATAGGGGGTCTCAAACTTTTTAAAACCATTAAACTTTTATTTTCTGCTTGATTTATTCTTTGAATTAAAGCATTAAAAAGAATTTGACTAAGAAAAACTCTAACCCTTACTTCCAAAAATTTTTACGGCTGCCTGAGTAAGTACATTTTTTGACAATTTCTGTGAAATATAATGTATAGTATAGGGGGTCTAAAATCTTTAAAAAACCAATAAAATTTTATTTTCTGCATGATTTATTCTTTGTATTGTAGTATTGAAGAGAATATGAGAAAGAAAATCCCTGGTTTTGACCTCTAAAAATTTTTATGACTGTTTGAGTAAGTGCATTTTTCCACAATTTCTGTGAAATAGACAGCATAGTATAGGGGGTCTCAAACTTTTTAAAACCATTAAACTTTTATTTTCTGCTTGATTTATTCTTTGAATTAA
Source organism: Saccostrea echinata (assembly GCF_033153115.1). NCBI lineage: Eukaryota > Metazoa > Mollusca > Bivalvia > Ostreida > Ostreidae > Saccostrea > Saccostrea echinata. Next base: position 12,515 of record NW_026889800.1, read on the forward strand.
AGCATTAAAAAGAATTTGACTAAGAAAAACTCTAACCCTTACTTCCAAAAATTTTTACGGCTGCCTGAGTAAGTACATTTTTCGACAATTTCTGTGAAATATAGTGCATAGTATAGGGGGTCTAAAATCTTTAAAAAACCAATAAAATTTTATTTTCTGCATGATTTATTCTTTGTATTGTAGTATTGAAGAGAATATGAGAAAGAAAATCCCTGGTTTTGACCTCTAAAAATTTTTATGACTGTTTGAGTAAGTGCATTTTTCCACAATTTCTGTGAAATATACAGCATAGTATAGGGGGTCTCAAACTTTTTAAAACCATCAAACTTTTATTTTCTGCTTGATTTATTCTTTGAATTAAAGTATTAAAGAGAATTTGACTAAGAAGAACTCTAACCCTTACCCCCAAAAATTTTTACGGCTGCCTGAGTAAGTACATTTTTTCGACAATTTCTGTGAAATATAGTGCATAGTATAGGGGGTCTAAAATCTTAAAAAACCAATAAAATTTTATTTTCTGCATGATTTATTCTTTGTATTGTAGTATTGAAGAGAATAGGAGAAAGAAAATCCCTAGTTTTTACCTCTAAAAATTTTTACGACTGTTTGAGTAAGTACATTTTTCGACAATTTCTGTGAAATAGACAGCATAGTATAGGGGGTCTCAAACTTTTTAAAACCATTAAACTTTTATTTTCTGCTTGATTTATTCTTTGAATTAAAGCATTAAAAAGAATTTGACTAAGAAAAACTCTAACCCTTACTTCCAAAAATTTTTACGGCTGCCTGAGTAAGTACATTTTTCGACAATTTCTGTGAAATATAGTGTATAGTATAGGGGGTCTAAAATCTTTAAAAAACCAATAAAATTTTATTTTCTGCATGATTTATTCTTTGTATTGTAGTATTGAAGAGAATATGAGAAAGAAAATCCCTGGTTTTGACCTCTAAAAATTTTTATGACTGTTTGAGTAAGTGCATTTTTCCACAATTTCTGTGAAATATACAGCATAGTATAGGGGGTCTCAAACTTTTTAAAACCATCAAACTTTTATTTTCTGCTTGATTTATTCTTTGAATTAAAGTATTAAAGAGAATTTGACTAAGAAGAACTCTAACCCTTACCCCCAAAAATTTTTACGGCTGCCTGAGTAAGTACATTTTTTCGACAATTTCTGTGAAATATAGTGCATAGTATAGGGGGTCTAAAATCTTAAAACACCAATAAAATTTTATTTTCTGCATGATTTATTCTTTGTATTGTAGTATTGAAGAGAATATGAGAAAGAAAATCCCTAGTTTTTACCTCTAAAAATTTTTATGACTGTTTGAGTAAGTGCATTTTTCCACAATTTCTGTGAAAAATACAGCATAGTATAGGGGGTGTCAAACTTTTTAAAACCATCAAACTTTTATTTTCTGCTTGATTTTTTCTTTGAATTAAAGTATTAAAGAGAATTTGACTAAGAAGAACTCTAACCCTTACCCCCAAAAATTTTTACGGCTGCCTGAGTAAGTACATTTTTCGACAATTTCTGTTAAATATAGTGCATAGTATAGGGGGTCTAAAATCTTTAAAAAACCAATAAAATTTTATTTTCTGCATGATTTATTCTTTGTATTGTAGTATTGAAGAGAATATGAGAAAGAAAATCCCTGGTTTTGACCTCTAAAAATTTTTATGTCTGTTTGAGTAAGTGCATTTTCCCACAATTTCTGTGAAATATACAGCATAGTATAGGGGGTCTCAAACTTTTTAAAAACATTAAACTTTTATTTTCTGCTTGATTTATTCTTTAAATTAAAGTATTAAAGAGAATTTGACTAAGAAAAACTCTATCCCTTACCCCCAAAAATTTTTACGGCTGCCTGAGTAAGTACATTTTTCGACAATTTCTTTGAAATATAATGCATAGTATAGGGGGTCTAAAATCTTTAAAAAACAATAAACTTTTATTTTCTGCATGATTTATTCTTTGTATTGTAGTATTAAAGAGAATAGGAGAAAGAAAATCCCTATTTTTTACCTCTAAAAATTTTTACGACTGTTTGAGTAAGTACATTTTTCGACAATTTCTGTGAAATAGACAGCATAGTATAGGGGGTCTCAAACTTTTTAAAACCATTAAACTTTTATTTTCTGCTTGATTTATTCTTTGAATTAAAGTATTAAAGAGAATTTGACTAAGAAGAACTCTAACCCTTACCCCCAAAAATTTTTACGGCTGCCTGAGTAAGTACATTTTTCGACAATTTCTGTTAAATATAGTGCATAGTATAGGGGGTCTAAAATCTTTTAAAAACAATAAACTTTTATTTTCTGCATGATTTATTCTTTGTATTGTAGTATTAAAGAGAATATGAGAAAGAAAATCCCTAGTTTTTACCTCTAAAAATTTTTAAGACTGTTTGAGTAAGTACATTTTTTGACAATTTCTGTGAAATATACAGCATAGTATAGGGGGTCTCAAACTTTTTAAAAACATTAAACTTTTATTTTCTGCTTGATTTATTCTTTAAATTAAAGTATTAAAGAGAATTTGACTAAGAAAAACTCTATCCCTTACCCCCAAAAATTTTTACGGCTGCCTGAGTAAGTACTTTTTTCGACAATTTCTTTGAAATATAATGCATAGTATAGGGGGTCTAAAATCTTTAAAAAACAATAAACTTTTATTTTCTGCATGATTTATTCTTTGTATTGTAGTATTAAAGAGAATAGGAGAAAGAAAATCCCTAGTTTTTACCTCTAAAAATTTTTACGACTGTTTGAGTAAGTACGTATACATTTTTCAACAATTTCTGTGATATATACAGAATAGTGAATGGAGTCTTACAATTTGAAAAACCATTTTACTTTTATTTTTTGCTTGATTAATTCCTCATATTAGAGTATTCAAGAAAATTTGACCTAAAAAATACCTGGGTTTTACCTCTAAACATTTTTATGGCTGCTTGAGTAAATGCATTTTTTCGATATTGATTATTGGTGAAACAGACAAACACACATTCAGCTGCTAATGAGAACACTCATAACCAAAATAACATTTCAGTTTTTAACTCTTGCACAAACTCACACGTGTGTGTCAGCCAAATTTCACTCTAATTCGCAGATTTTATAGTCTAGAGTATTCCGGAAATAAATACATCATATATATTGGTTTTCCTTCTTCATTTATAGTGTTTGTTCCTGTTCCAAAGGATGTCGAATTTCTTCCAAGTTTTTGGGATTTTTCGAATGATTTATGGTGGGATTTTAGCTTTATTCAGTGTTTGGAAGTACAGGAGTTATCAGTGAGTTAAGATATATATGTGAGGAGCTGCTAACACATCAAGTTCTTCTGCTAACACATGTAAATAGAGGAAATTCGATCGACCAGCACATTTATAATGAAAATGACTGTTATTCCATGCTTTAAACTTCATCAACCACAGAGAACTGTAAGTATCATAGTTTTTACATATGAGGCATCTCTCTGTGACATAGACACACTCATTTCAGACCCCCTTGATGAGGAATATTTGGGAATATATTTGACAGAACACATAAAATGAAGCTTTTTAGACTTACATCAGTTGATCCCTTCCAGCATGCTTACTACAAGTGTGAATAGTCTTAGAACAACAAAACAGAGAAATAAACACCATGAATATCAGAGATAAACTTTCGGTTAACATTTTTGGACCTCCAGAGGAGAAGTTTTAAAGATATTCTTTTGTCGTACATGAATGATGTATGTTTTTAGACAGTAATATCAATTCATTTCTTTCATCATTCTTGATTCAAGTGTGGAATACCTTCAGAGCAACAAAACAAAGAAATAATCAGTATAAGATGCAGTTGTTGTACTTTAATTCAAATTCAACAACCCCAGATGTGACTTGTTTCACATCATCATTTGTCACACATTCATAGATCTTTTATTTACAGCTGTAACACTTATATGCTTGTTTGTTTGTTACTTCATCCCCTATTGTATGCTTAACAAGATTGAAACAAATAATTAAAGTGCATTCGATTCATGAAAAATCATTTTATTTACAATTTTATGATTCATAGTTATATTTCTTCAAAATTCAGGAAATTAAAGTAAAATTAGGCTTCCTTTTCCTTCGTCTAAGTTAACCATACAAATATAAAGCCAAAAAATTTTATTCGATACATTATCAACAAAAATAAGGACAAATCAGGAGTACGACATGTCGAAATCACTTAAGTCATTCTTGTTTAGTTACAAACATAATTTTTCAACTAACCGAGTATTGCGAACAATTAAAAACATGTTATATTTTGTTAATTCAACACATATTCTGCTTTGTTGCAATTTAATCAGTACAAGTAGTTTACAAAATGATTGAGTTACATTTTACACTTTCTAACCACAGATTTAGAAAATACATTTCTTCTGATTTTTTTTTTTTTTTTTTTTTTTCACAAATACAGGAAAGTAAAGTAAAATTAAGTTTGTTTCTTCTTTGGCTAAGTTAACCGTACAGATATAAAGCAAAAAATTTTATTTGATACGTATTCAACAAAACAAAGGACAAATCAGGAGTCTCGACATGTTGAAACCACTTAAGTCATTCTTGTTTAGTCACGACATGATTTTTCGACTAACCAAGCATAGCGAACAATTAGAAACATGTTACATTTTCTTCATTCAATTTGAAAATATAATTTTCTGTTTATTCTACACATATTTTCATTTTAGATTTCAAATACTCTGCCATTTCATCCTGGGTAGAAGAAAAATTTAAATTAAAAATTTCGCTTTTGTACACGTGGTGCAGTGGTTAGAGCATTTGCTCTAGAGACGTGGTGTAAGGAGTTGATCCTTATGTTATGGGTTTGAATCACACTGTGTTACGTGGAGACCAGTCCTTCGGATGAGACCATATCAACCGAGGTTTTTCTCAGTAGGTGATTGCACGAAAAACATCCCTCACTGCTCAAAAGCCCCGAGTCTTGAGTGAAGGTCTAAATTTGCAGCCCTCCACCGACAAGTGGTGGCGTCTCCATATGAGTGACAAATTCTCGAGAAGGACATTAAACAAACAAACAAACATCTTAAACACTTTAATTTGTTAGCGATTAATTTTCCTCAACTACTTTTTGTTAAAGAAACAAGGATAAAAAAAAAATAAAAAGCAACAGGTGCAGGTGAAATCCTTTTATTTCTTCATAATTTTAACCTCCAAATTGATTTGATCTGTTTAACATTTTTTTCTTGTTGCACATAAATAGTTTTGCTATTTACATCTGGTACAAATAAATACTTTGAAGATTTAGATTTTTTCCCCAAATTTAATCTAAGGCAAACTAAAATAAAGATATAAACAGCATAAAATGCTGTGAAATGTTTTAGCTACAAATCTGATCCTTAAAAATGACTTGATTAACATTAATTCTCAGCACATGTTTCATTTATTTATGTGTCTCATTCAGGTTTTGGCATAATGTGTACTCAATATTGAAGGCTGATATGGTGTAAAGGAGCACGTTTTCTGTTCTTGAATGGAAAAAAGAGTGGGTTCGATTCCCACTGTCAGCTGTAAAAGAAGAGGCCACATTTAATATAAAACACCCCGTACACAATAAACTTTTATTTTCTGCATGTTTCAAAGTATTAAATAAAAATATGACTAAGAAAATCATTAGTTTATACCTCTAAAACTTTTACGACTGCTTAAGTAAGTGGATTTTTCAACAATTTCAGTTAAATATAGAGTGATGAGTAATAAATAAGACAATAGGCCTATACCTTTAAAAAACTGATGTGACTAGGACTAATGGTATAGTCCAGGAACCTGTTTACCCCTATTTGGATGGTATAGCCCTTTTCTATATAAAAGGCTGCAGAGGCAGTATCTGTCTTTCTGAAGTCTGTAACTAGCAAAAGTTTCAAAAGAAGATAAGAAGGTAATTATTTCTTAATGACTTATTTTATTTTTATAGCTGTTTGAATAACTGCATTTTTCAATAATTTGTGTTAAATATACTGCATACTATACTGCATAGTATAGGGGGTCTTAAACTTTAAATAACCATTAAACTTTTATTTTCTGCATGATTAATTCTGTGCTTTAGAGTATTACAGAGAATTTGACTAAGAAAATACATTGATTTTACCTCTAAAGAGTTTTAAGGCTGCTTGAGTAAGTGCATTTTTCGACAATTTGTGTTAAATATACTGCATAGTATAGGAGGTCTAAATCTTTAAAGAAGCATTAAACTTTTATTTTCTTCATGATTAATTTTTTGTTTTAGGTAGTGGAGAAAATTTAAATATAAAAATCCCTATGTTTTACCTTTAAAATTTTTTACGGCTGCTTGAATAAGTGCATTTTTCGTCAATTTCTGTTTAATATACTGCATAGTATAGGGGGCCTAAAACTTTATATAACCATTAAACTTTTATTTTCTACATGATTTATTCTTTGTATTAAAGTATTAAAGAGAATTTGACTAAGAAAAACTCTAACCTTTACCCCCTAAAACTTTTCTGGCTGCTTGAGTAAGTATAATTCTCGACAATTTCTGTGAAATATACAGCATAGTATAGGGGATATAAAACCTTACAAAGCCAATAAACTTTTATTTTCTACATGATTTATTCTTTGAATTAAACTATGAAAGAGAATTTGACTAAGAAAAACCCTAACCCTTACCCCTAAAAATTTTTATGGCTGCTTGAGTAAGAACATTTTTCGACAATTTCTGTGAAATATCTTGCATAGTATAGGGTGTCTAAAACTTTAAAAAAAACCAATAAACTTTTATTTTTCTCATGGTTTATTCTGTGTATTATAGTATTAAAGATAATATGACAAAGAGAATTCTTAGTTTTTACATCTAAAAATTTTTACGGCTGCTTGAGTAAGTGAATTTTTCGACAGTTTCTGTGAAATATCCTGCATAGTATAGAGTGTCTAAAACTTTAAAAAACCATTATACTCTTAATTTTAGCTTGAATAATTCTTAGAATTAAAGTATTAAAGATATTATCACAAAGAGAATTTCAAGTATTTCTCTTAAAAATTTTTTACGGCTGCTTGAGTAAGTGCATTTTTCGACTATTTCTGTGAAATATCCTGCATAGTATAGGGTGTCTAAAACTTTAAAAAAAAAAATAAACTTTTATTTTTTTCATGATTTATTCTTTGTATTGTAGTATTAAAGATAATATGACAAAGAAAATTCCTAGTTTTTACATCTAAAAATTTTTACGGCTGCTTGAGTAAGTGCATTTTTCGACTATTTCTGTGAAGTATCCTGCATAGTATAGGGTGTCTAAAACTTTAAAAAACCAATAAACTTTTATTTTTCTCATGATTTATTCTTTGTATAGTAGTATTTAAGATAATATGACAAAGAAAATTCCTAGTTTTTACCTCTAAAAATTTTTACGGCTGCTTGAGTAAGAGCATTTTTCGACAATTTCTGTGAAATATACTGCATATTATAGAGTGTCTAAAACTTTAAAAAAACCATTATACTCTTAATTTCAGCTTGAATAATTCTTAAAACTGAAGTATTAAAGATAATATGACAAAGAAAATTTCAAGTTTTTTTCTTTAAAATTTTTTAAGGCTGCTTAAGTAAGTGCATTTTTCGACAATTTCTGTGAAATATCTTGCATAGTATATGGGGTCTAGAACTTTAAGAAACCTTCAAACCTTTATTATTTTCATGATTAAATCTTTGTTAGGGAGTATTAAAAAAAAAAGGATAAAGAAATTCCCTTGTTTTGATCTCTAAAAATTTTTAAGGCTGTTTGAGTGAGTGTATTTTTCGACAATTTCTGTTAAATATACTACATAGCATAGGGGGTCTAGAACTTTAAGGAACCATCAAACTTTTATTATATTCATGATTTATTCTTTGTCTGAGAGTATTAAAGAGAGTAGGATAAAGAAAATTCCTTGTTTTGACCTCTAAAAATTTTGAAGGCTGGTTAAGTGAGTGCAGTTTTTGACAATTTCTGTTAAATATACTACACAGCATAGGGGATGTAAAACCTTAAAAAAAACAATAAACTTTTATTTTCTGCATGATTAATTCTTTGTTTTAATGTATGACTGAAGAGAGCATGACTGAAATAAATCCTAACCCAGACCCCAAAAAATTTTTATGGCTGCATGAGTAAGTGCATTTTTCTACAATTTCTGATAAATATACTACATAGCATAGGAGGTCTAAAACTTTAAGGAACCATCACACCTCTATTATTTTCAAGATTAAATCTTTGTTAGAGACTATTAAAGAGAATAGGATAAAGAAAATCGATAGTTTTGACCTCAAACAAGTTTTAAGTCTGTTTGAGTGAGTGTATTTTTTCGACAATTTCTGTTAAATATACTACATAGCATAGGGGGTCTAGATTTTAAAGGAACCATCAAACCTCTATTATTTTCACGATTTATTCTTTGTCTGAGAGTATTAAAGAGAGTAGGATAAAGAAAATCCCAATTTTATACCTCTAAAAATTTTTAAGACTGTTTAAGTGAGTGCACTTTTAGATAATTTTTGTTAAATTTACTGAATAGTATAGGGGGTCTAAAACTTTTAAAAACCAATAAACTTTTATTTTTCTCGTGATTTATTTTTTGTATTGTAGTATTAAAGATAATATGACAAAGAAAATTCCTAGTTTTTACCTCTAAAATTTTTTACGGCTGTTTGAGTGAGTGTATTTTTTCGACAATTTCTGTTAAATATACTACATAGCATAGGGGGTCTAGATTTTAAAGGAACCATCAAACCTCTATTATTTTCATGATTAATTCTTTGTCTGAGAGTATGAAAGAGAGTAGAATAAAGAAAATTCCTTGTTTTGATCTCTAAAAATTTTAAAGGCTGGGTAAGTAAGTGCAGTTTTAGACAATTTCTGTGAAATATACTACATAGCATAGGGGATGTAAAACCTTAAAAAAACCAATAAACTTTTATTTTCTGCATGATTTATTCATTGTATTGTAGTATGAAAGAGAATATGACAAAAAAAATCCCTAATTTTTACCTCTAAAAATTTTTACAGCTTCTTGAGTAAGTATATTTTTCGACAATTTCTGTGAAATATAAAGCATAGTATTTGGGGTCTAAAACCTTAAAAAACCATTAATCTTTTATTTTCTGCATGATTTATTCTTTGTATTGTAGTATTAAAGAGAATATGAGAAAGAAAATCCCTAGTTTATACCTCTAAAAATTTTTACGACTGCTTGGGTAAGTACATTTTTCGACAATTTCTGTGAAATATACAGCATAGTATAGGGGATCTAAAACTTAAAAAAAACCATTAAACTTTTATTTTCTGCATGATTTATTCTTTGTATTAAAGCATTCAAAAGAATTTGACTAAGAAAAACCCTAACCCTAACCCCCCAAAATTTTTACGAGTCCTTGAGTATGCACATTTTTCGACAATTTCTGTGAAATATACTGCATATTATAGGCGTCTAAAATTTTAAATCACCCTAAAAGTGTTGTTTTCTGCTTCAATTATTCTTTGTTGTACAGCAATAAAGAGAATATGGCTAGTTAAATCAATATGTAGTACCTATAAAAATTTTTTAGAGCCCTTTGAGTAAACACATTTTTGATAATTTCGATCAAATATACCACATACTATAGAGGGTCTAAAATTATAACTAACCCTAAAAATGTTGTTTTCTCCTTTACTTCTTCTTTGAATGAGAGCATTGAAGACAATATAGCTCAGAAAATCACCACTTATTACCTGTACAAAAATTTAGAGCCCTTTGAGTGAACACATTTTTAATAATTTCCGTCAAATATACCACATACTATAGAAGGTCTAAAATTAAAACTAACCCTAAAAATGTTGTTTTCTCATTCATTTATTCTTTGTTTTAGAGGAATAAAGAGAATATGCTAGTTAAATCACTATGTAGTACCTATAAAAATTTTTAGAGCTCTTTGAGGAAACACATCTTTTGTCAATTTCTGTCAAATATACAGCATACTATACAGGGTCTAAAATTTAAAATAACCCTCAAAATGTTGTTTTCTTCATCTTTTGTTCTTTGTTTAAGAGCATTAAAGAGATTGTAGCTAAGAAAATCATTATTTAGTGCCTATAAAAAAGTTTAGAGCCCTTAGAGTAAACTCATTTTTTGATAATTTTGGTCGAATATACCACATACTATAGAAGGTCTAAAATTTAAATTAACCCTCAAAATGTTGTTTTCTCCTTCATTTATTTTTGTTTTAGAGCAATAAAGAGAATATGACTAGTTAAATTGCTATGTAGTGCCTATAAAAATTTTTAGAGCTCTTGAGGAGACACATTTTTTGTCAATTTTGGTCAAATATATTATATTCTACAGAGGGTCTAAAATTAAAACTACCCCTAAAAATGTTGTTTTCTCCTTCATTTATTCTTTGTTTGAGAGCAGTGAAGAGAATATAGCTCAGGAAATCACCATTTATTACCTGTAAAAAATTTTAGAGCCCTTAGCTTACACACATTTTTTGAAAATTTCGGTCAAATATACTACATACTATAGAGGGTCTAAAATTAAAACTAACCCTAAAAATTTTGTTTTCGCCTTCATTTATTCTCTGTTTGAGAGCAATAAAGAGGATATGGCTAGTCAAATCACTATGTAGTACCTATAAAAATTTTTAGAGCTCTTTGAGGAAACACATTTTTTATCAATTTCGGTCAAATATACAGCATACTATAGTAGGTCTAAAATTTAAACCAACCCTAAGAATGTTGTTTCCTTCTTCATTTCTTCTTTGTTTGAGAGCATTGAAGAGAATGTAGCTAAGAAAATCCTCATTTAGTGCATATAAAAATTTTTAGAGTTCTTTGATTGAACACATATTTTGAACAATTTCAGTCAAATATACAGTATACTCTAGAGGGTCTAAAATTTAAAATAACCCTCAAAATGTTGTTTTCTTCTCTATGCATTCTTTGTTTAAGAGCATTAAAGAGAATATAAGTGAGATAATTATCATTTATTACCTATAACAAATTTTAACACTCTTTGAGTGAGCACATTTTGGGACAATTTTGTTTAGATATACTGCAATATGCAGGGGTCTGAAACTTTCAAAATGCCTATTTTTTTTTTTTGTTGACTCTATTAAAACAGACAAGTAAACAGCAGCAGATAGCAGTTTATAGCCTTTATTTGCATTTCTGGCATGAAAAAATATCACTATTGATAAGTTACATATGACAAACAGTTGTTATACATATTTCACAATAAAAATCTTTATTCACAGCAGGATGTTTATTTTCAGTCTTGCTTTGATAACAACCTTATATAACAAGGAAAAGAACAACAGAAAATCCTATTTTAGCTAAAGTATGGACATTTTACATACACAATTTCATTTTAGATTGGACTTAGAAAATTTAACTGAAATTGCATGTTACAAGAGAGCACAGGTTAAAGTGCACAAGAATGGATCTTTCTTTGCCTATATCTGGGATATTCATGTTAAAACAATATTAAATCAGCACAAAAGACATCTGTAATTGAATTTATCAGAAAATAAGGGCCAAAAAGGGAAGTCATGTCAGATTTTCCTAAGGAATAAAGAGGGAAAAAGAAATCTCTCTAAAACTTTTATTTCTTGGGGGTTAGAGCCGAAATTTTGGCTATAACCATGATTTTGCTTGTTTAATTGCTATATAGGGTTTTATTTTCTATAGGACAAGTAATTTTAAAATTATAAGGGGTGGACCAAAAAAATTTTCTAACCCCAGGGTTTGGATAAGCAAATGTGTCCTTTTGTAACTTAAACTTCTTAGTTAATATTTTAAGATATACGCACAATTAACATGATATGACACCAATTATTAATTAATATCAATTATATAAATTAAATTAATTACAAAAATCTATCAATATATTTCAGGAAAAAAAGTAATGGACCCATAAAAAACCTTAAAAATCGAACTTTGAGAGGTCATAACTTTTTTCCTAATTGAGATATCAACTTCAAACTTGGAGCATTTTAATTAGTTTAATTAGCGTAATTAGTGATATAATTGTTAATTAATTTAATATTTTAAGAAATTAGGGTCCAAAATAATTAAGTTACAAAAGGACATTAAGTTACAAAAGGACCGCCTTAAGTTACAAAAGGACCGCTTTAAGTTACAAAATGCCCGAATTAAGTTACAAAATGACAATAAGTTACTATAGGTGGTACTATAAGTTACAAAAACCCATACGACGCTAGCCCTAACCCTAACCCTAACCCTAACCCTAACCCTAACCCTAACCCTAACCCTAACCCTAATTAGCGTCGCAGGACAACTTTTGTAACTTATAGTTTGGCCCTCCGGGGTTAGGTCTTATTTTCCTTTGGGGGTCTTGAGTGTACGTTTCTGCACCTATTGTAACGTTATTTGACGTTGTTCACGTGATTTTTCTTTCTAAGAATAGTGTTCTGGACGATCCTTTCAAAAAGGACAAAAATGTAACTTAAACTTTTGGTCCACCTTTTTAAAGGGGGTTAGAAAAAAAACCTATGGGTTTAGAGTGGTAGCCAAACCCCCTGGGGGTTCACACCAAAACGCCCTCTAACCCCCAGCAAGAAAAAACGGTGAAAAATTCCGAGTGAAAAAAAAAGTCAGGTTGGGTACACCTTTCACCCCACATGCTGCCCAAAGTTAGGGTTATTTAGTTTAAGCTCAATAACTTGGTTATTTCTGCACGGATTGAATTCAAATTTGGCACAAATGTGTAAAAGTGACCTCTGCCTGCCCTCCTGGTTTTATTTTTGAAATATTTATGGAATTTTTTGAAAAAAATGAGATTTTCTAAATTTTGGGATTAAGTTACAAAAGGACAGAAATCGCCTAACCACGGAGTCTGTATTCGGCTTATATTAAGTGATATCAACAATATCTTGATATCAGCAGGTAGATATCAACGAGATCTACAATGGTAGCCTGATAAATCGTATCAATAAGCCGGAGTTAAAGAACTGTGTAGGTTTTAAGTTTGTCCTTTTGTAACTTAATCAAATTAATCATATAAAGAGGAAATGGTCCACCCCTGGTTTTGTGTTAAGATCACGTTTTTAAGAAAAAATATGCATGGTAGATTGTTAAACTCATTCAATTAGTAAATGGTAGCATAATTAATTCCAAAAATCTGGCCTATTTTTTGGTAAATGCTGTCTGAAATGTTTGTCCTTTTGTAACTTAATTCTGACAATTTTCTTTTCAGGTCTCCTGCAAGTTTATTTATACGACCTGGAAGGCCATAATTTGAAAATGACTTGTAAAGAACATAACAATCAATAGTAGTTACAAAGAAAACCTCCACCAGGCACTGATTCTGCTCTGCTCTCTTGTAGTCTGTTTCTGCAAAATATGTCTAAGTTCCGCTTGTCCTTTTGTAACTTATTCTATCCTAACCCTACAAAGAGCAAATGGTCTACCTCGAAGATTAGGTGGAAAACAACGGGGTTACTTTGTATTTGCTTCTTAGATAAAAAAGGATCAATAAAAATTCGTTGTTAGCTTGTTTTTTCCATTAAAAACATGAACATTGCTTCTAGAAATGAAATCTATTTTCATGTCCTTTTGTAACTTAATCCACTTATTACTTAGTAAATCGGACAAACACACCTTCTGTTAAATATAATGCATAGTATAGGGGGTCTAAAACTCAAAGAAACGATCAAACCTTTATTATTTTCATGATTTATTAATTGTTTGAGAGTATTAAAGAGAATGCGATAAAGAAAATCCTAAGTTTTCACCTCTATAAATTTTTAAGGTTGTTTCAGTGAGTGCATTTTCCGAAAATTTCTGTTAAATTAACTGAATAGTATAGGGTGTCAAAAACATTAAAAAACGAATAAACTTTTATTTTCTGCATGATTAATTCTTTGTTTTAGAGTATTAAAGAGAATATGACTGAAATAAACCCTAACCCTGACCCCAAAAATTTTTTACGGCTGCTTGAGTAAGTGCATTTTTCGACAATTTCTGTTAAATATACTACATAGTCTAGGGGGTCTAGAACTTTAAGGAACCATCAAAGCTTTATTATTTTCATGATTAAATCTTTCTTAGGGAGTATTAAAGAAAATAGGATAAAGAAATTCCCTTGTTTTGAACTCTAAAAATTTTTAAGGCTGTTTGAGTGAGTGCATTTTTCGACAATTTCTGTTAAATTTACTGAATAGTATAGGGGGTCTAAAACTTTAAAGAACCTATAAACTTTTATTTTCTGCATGATTAATTCTTTGTTTTAATGTATTAAAGAGAATATGACTGAAATAAACCCTAACTCTGACCAACAAAACTTTTTACAGCTGCTTGAGTATGTGCATTTTTCGACAATTTCTGTTAAATATACTACATAGTCTAGGGGGTCTAGAACATTAAGGAACCATCAAAGCTTTATTATTTTCATGATTTATTCTTTGTTAGGAAGTGTTAAAGAAAATAAGATAAAGAAATTCCCTTGTTTTGATCTCTAAAAATTTTTAAGGCTGTTTGAGTGAGTGCATTTTTCGACAATTTCTGTTAAATTAACTGAATAGTATAGGGTGTCAAAAACATTAAAAAACGAATAAACTTTTATTTTCTGCATGATTAATTCTTTGTTTTAGAGTATTAAAGAGAATATGACTGAAATAAACCCTAACCCTGACCCCAAAAATTTTTTACGGCTGCTTGAGTAAGTGCATTTTTCGACAATTTCTGTTAAATATACTACATAGTCTAGGGGGTCTAGAACTTTAAGGAACCATCAAAGCTTTATTATTTTCATGATTAAATCTTTGTTAGGGAGTATTAAAGAAAATAGGATAAAGAAATTCCCTTGTTTTGAACTCTAAAAATTTTTAAGGCTGTTTGAGTGAGTGCATTTTTCGACAATTTCTGTTAAATTTACTGAATAGTATAGGGGGTCTAAAACTTTAAAGAACCTATAAACTTTTATTTTCTGCATGATTAATTCTTTGTTTTAATGTATTAAAGAGAATATGACTGAAATAAACCCTAACTCTGACCAACAAAACTTTTTACAGCTGCTTGAGTATGTGCATTTTTCGACAATTTCTGTTAAATATACTACATAGTCTAGGGGGTCTAGAACATTAAGGAACCATCAAAGCTTTATTATTTTCATGATTTATTCTTTCTTAGGGAGTATTAAAGAAAATAGGATAAAGAAATTCCCTTGTTTTGATCTCTAAAAATTTTTTAGGCTGTTTGAGTGAGTGCATTTTTCGACAATTTCTGTTAAATATACTATACAGTATAGGGGGTCTAGAACTTTAAGGAACCCATAAACTTTTATTTTCTGCATAATTATATCTTTGTTTTAGAATAATAAAGAGAATATGACTGAAATAAACCCTAACCCTGACCCCAAAAATTTTTTACGGCTGCTTGAGTAAGTGCATTTTTCGACAATTTCTGTTAAATATACTACATAGTCTAGGGGGTCTAGAACTTTAAGGAACCATCAAAGCTTTATTATTTTCATGATTAAATCTTTCTTAGGGAGTATTAAAGAAAATAGGATAAAGAAATTCCCTTGTTTTGAACTCTAAAAATTTTTAAGGCTGTTTGAGTGAGTGCATTTTTCGACAATTTCTGTTAAATTTACTGAATAGTATAGGGGGTCTAAAACTTTAAAGAACCTATAAACTTTTATTTTCTGCATGATTAATTCTTTGTTTTAATGTATTAAAGAGAATATGACTGAAATAAACCCTAACTCTGACCAACAAAACTTTTTACAGCTGCTTGAGTATGTGCATTTTTCGACAATTTCTGTTAAATATACTACATAGTCTAGGGGGTCTAGAACATTAAGGAACCATCAAAGCTTTATTATTTTCATGATTAAATCTTTCTTAGGGAGTATTAAAGAAAATAGGATAAAGAAATTCCCTTGTTTTGATCTCTAAAAATTTTTAAGGCTGTTTGAGTGAGTGCATTTTTCGACAATTTCTGTTAAATATACTATACAGTATAGGGGGTCTAGAACTTTAAGGAACCCATAAACTTTTATTTTCTGCATAATTATATCTTTGTTTTAGAATAATAAAGAGAATATGACTGAAATAAACCCTAACCCTGACCCCAAAAATTTTTTACGGCTGCTTGAGTAAGTGCATTTTTCGACAATTTCTGTTAAATATACTACATAGTCTAGGGGGTCTAGAACTTTAAGGAACCATCAAAGCTTTATTATTTTCATGATTAAATCTTTCTTAGGGAGTATTAAAGAAAATAGGATAAAGAAATTCCCTTGTTTTGAACTCTAAAAATTTTTAAGGCTGTTTGAGTGAGTGCATTTTTCGACAATTTCTGTTAAATTTACTGAATAGTATAGGGGGTCTAAAACTTTAAAGAACCTATAAACTTTTATTTTCTGCATGATTAATTCTTTGTTTTAATGTATTAAAGAGAATATGACTGAAATAAACCCTAACTCTGACCAACAAAACTTTTTACAGCTGCTTGAGTATGTGCATTTTTCGACAATTTCTGTTAAATATACTACATAGTCTAGGGGGTCTAGAACATTAAGGAACCATCAAAGCTTTATTATTTTCATGATTAAATCTTTCTTAGGGAGTATTAAAGAAAATAGGATAAAGAAATTCCCTTGTTTTGATCTCTAAAAATTTTTAAGGCTGTTTGAGTGAGTGCATTTTTCGACAATTTCTGTTAAATATACTATACAGTATAGGGGGTCTAGAACTTTAAGGAACCCATAAACTTTTATTTTCTGCATAATTATATCTTTGTTTTAGAATAATAAAGAGAATATGACTGAAATAAACCCTAACCCTGACCCCAAAAATTTTTTACGGCTGCTTGAGTAAGTGCATTTTTCGACAATTTCTGTTAAATATACTACATAGTCTAGGGGGTCTAGAACTTTAAGGAACCATCAAAGCTTTATTATTTTCATGATTAAATCTTTCTTAGGGAGTATTAAAGAAAATAGGATAAAGAAATTCCCTTGTTTTGAACTCTAAAAATTTTTAAGGCTGTTTGAGTGAGTGCATTTTTCGACAATTTCTGTTAAATTTACTGAATAGTATAGGGGGTCTAAAACTTTAAAGAACCTATAAACTTTTATTTTCTGCATGATTAATTCTTTGTTTTAATGTATTAAAGAGAATATGACTGAAATAAACCCTAACTCTGACCAACAAAACTTTTTACAGCTGCTTGAGTATGTGCATTTTTCGACAATTTCTGTTAAATATACTACATAGTCTAGGGGGTCTAGAACATTAAGGAACCATCAAAGCTTTATTATTTTCATGATTAAATCTTTCTTAGGGAGTATTAAAGAAAATAGGATAAAGAAATTCCCTTGTTTTGATCTCTAAAAATTTTTAAGGCTGTTTGAGTGAGTGCATTTTTCGACAATTTCTGTTAAATATACTATACAGTATAGGGGGTCTAGAACTTTAAGGAACCCATAAACTTTTATTTTCTGCATAATTATATCTTTGTTTTAGAATAATAAAGAGAATATGACTGAAATAAACCCTAACCCTGACCCCAAAAATTTTTTACGGCTGCTTGAGTAAGTGCATTTTTCGACAATTTCTGTTAAATATACTACATAGTCTAGGGGGTCTAGAACTTTAAGGAACCATCAAAGCTTTATTATTTTCATGATTAAATCTTTCTTAGGGAGTATTAAAGAAAATAGGATAAAGAAATTCCCTTGTTTTGAACTCTAAAAATTTTTAAGGCTGTTTGAGTGAGTGCATTTTTCGACAATTTCTGTTAAATTTACTGAATAGTATAGGGGGTCTAAAACTTTAAAGAACCTATAAACTTTTATTTTCTGCATGATTAATTCTTTGTTTTAATGTATTAAAGAGAATATGACTGAAATAAACCCTAACTCTGACCAACAAAACTTTTTACAGCTGCTTGAGTATGTGCATTTTTCGACAATTTCTGTTAAATATACTACATAGTCTAGGGGGTCTAGAACATTAAGGAACCATCAAAGCTTTATTATTTTCATGATTAAATCTTTCTTAGGGAGTATTAAAGAAAATAGGATAAAGAAATTCCCTTGTTTTGATCTCTAAAAATTTTTAAGGCTGTTTGAGTGAGTGCATTTTTCGACAATTTCTGTTAAATATACTATACAGTATAGGGGGTCTAGAACTTTAAGGAACCCATAAACTTTTATTTTCTGCATAATTATATCTTTGTTTTAGAATAATAAAGAGAATATGACTGAAATAAACCCTAACCCTGACCCCAAAAATTTTTTACGGCTGCTTGAGTAAGTGCATTTTTCGACAATTTCTGTTAAATATACTACATAGTCTAGGGGGTCTAGAACTTTAAGGAACCATCAAAGCTTTATTATTTTCATGATTAAATCTTTCTTAGGGAGTATTAAAGAAAATAGGATAAAGAAATTCCCTTGTTTTGAACTCTAAAAATTTTTAAGGCTGTTTGAGTGAGTGCATTTTTCGACAATTTCTGTTAAATTTACTGAATAGTATAGGGGGTCTAAAACTTTAAAGAACCTATAAACTTTTATTTTCTGCATGATTAATTCTTTGTTTTAATGTATTAAAGAGAATATGACTGAAATAAACCCTAACTCTGACCAACAAAACTTTTTACAGCTGCTTGAGTATGTGCATTTTTCGACAATTTCTGTTAAATATACTACATAGTCTAGGGGGTCTAGAACATTAAGGAACCATCAAAGCTTTATTATTTTCATGATTAAATCTTTCTTAGGGAGTATTAAAGAAAATAGGATAAAGAAATTCCCTTGTTTTGATCTCTAAAAATTTTTAAGGCTGTTTGAGTGAGTGCATTTTTCGACAATTTCTGTTAAATATACTATACAGTATAGGGGGTCTAGAACTTTAAGGAACCCATAAACTTTTATTTTCTGCATAATTATATCTTTGTTTTAGAATAATAAAGAGAATATGACTGAAATAAACCCTAACCCTGACCCCAAAAATTTTTTACGGCTGCTTGAGTAAGTGCATTTTTCGACAATTTCTGTTAAATATACTACATAGTCTAGGGGGTCTAGAACTTTAAGGAACCATCAAAGCTTTATTATTTTCATGATTAAATCTTTGTTAGGGAGTATTAAAGAAAATAGGATAAAGAAATTCCCTTGTTTTGAACTCTAAAAATTTTTAAGGCTGTTTGAGTGAGTGCATTTTTCGACAATTTCTGTTAAATTTACTGAATAGTATAGGGGGTCTAAAACTTTAAAGAACCTATAAACTTTTATTTTCTGCATGATTAATTCTTTGTTTTAATGTATTAAAGAGAATATGACTGAAATAAACCCTAACTCTGACCAACAAAACTTTTTACAGCTGCTTGAGTATGTGCATTTTTCGACAATTTCTGTTAAATATACTACATAGTCTAGGGGGTCTAGAACATTAAGGAACCATCAAAGCTTTATTATTTTCATGATTAAATCTTTCTTAGGGAGTATTAAAGAAAATAGGATAAAGAAATTCCCTTGTTTTGATCTCTAAAAATTTTTAAGGCTGTTTGAGTGAGTGCATTTTTCGACAATTTCTGTTAAATATACTATACAGTATAGGGGGTCTAGAACTTTAAGGAACCCATAAACTTTTATTTTCTGCATAATTATATCTTTGTTTTAGAATAATAAAGAGAATATGACTGAAATAAACCCTAACCCTGACCCCAAAAATTTTTTACGGCTGCTTGAGTAAGTGCATTTTTCGACAATTTCTGTTAAATATACTACATAGTCTAGGGGGTCTAGAACTTTAAGGAACCATCAAAGCTTTATTATTTTCATGATTAAATCTTTCTTAGGGAGTATTAAAGAAAATAGGATAAAGAAATTCCCTTGTTTTGAACTCTAAAAATTTTTAAGGCTGTTTGAGTGAGTGCATTTTTCGACAATTTCTGTTAAATTTACTGAATAGTATAGGGGGTCTAAAACTTTAAAGAACCTATAAACTTTTATTTTCTGCATGATTAATTCTTTGTTTTAATGTATTAAAGAGAATATGACTGAAATAAACCCTAACTCTGACCAACAAAACTTTTTACAGCTGCTTGAGTATGTGCATTTTTCGACAATTTCTGTTAAATATACTACATAGTCTAGGGGGTCTAGAACATTAAGGAACCATCAAAGCTTTATTATTTTCATGATTAAATCTTTCTTAGGGAGTATTAAAGAAAATAGGATAAAGAAATTCCCTTGTTTTGATCTCTAAAAATTTTTAAGGCTGTTTGAGTGAGTGCATTTTTCGACAATTTCTGTTAAATATACTATACAGTATAGGGGGTCTAGAACTTTAAGGAACCCATAAACTTTTATTTTCTGCATAATTATATCTTTGTTTTAGAATAATAAAGAGAATATGACTGAAATAAACCCTAACCCTGACCCCAAAAATTTTTTACGGCTGCTTGAGTAAGTGCATTTTTCGACAATTTCTGTTAAATATACTACATAGTCTAGGGGGTCTAGAACTTTAAGGAACCATCAAAGCTTTATTATTTTCATGATTAAATCTTTCTTAGGGAGTATTAAAGAAAATAGGATAAAGAAATTCCCTTGTTTTGAACTCTAAAAATTTTTAAGGCTGTTTGAGTGAGTGCATTTTTCGACAATTTCTGTTAAATTTACTGAATAGTATAGGGGGTCTAAAACTTTAAAGAACCTATAAACTTTTATTTTCTGCATGATTAATTCTTTGTTTTAATGTATTAAAGAGAATATGACTGAAATAAACCCTAACTCTGACCAACAAAACTTTTTACAGCTGCTTGAGTATGTGCATTTTTCGACAATTTCTGTTAAATATACTACATAGTCTAGGGGGTCTAGAACATTAAGGAACCATCAAAGCTTTATTATTTTCATGATTAAATCTTTCTTAGGGAGTATTAAAGAAAATAGGATAAAGAAATTCCCTTGTTTTGATCTCTAAAAATTTTTAAGGCTGTTTGAGTGAGTGCATTTTTCGACAATTTCTGTTAAATATACTATACAGTATAGGGGGTCTAGAACTTTAAGGAACCCATAAACTTTTATTTTCTGCATAATTATATCTTTGTTTTAGAATAATAAAGAGAATATGACTGAAATAAACCCTAACCCTGACCCCAAAAATTTTTTACGGCTGCTTGAGTAAGTGCATTTTTCGACAATTTCTGTTAAATATACTACATAGTCTAGGGGGTCTAGAACTTTAAGGAACCATCAAAGCTTTATTATTTTCATGATTAAATCTTTCTTAGGGAGTATTAAAGAAAATAGGATAAAGAAATTCCCTTGTTTTGAACTCTAAAAATTTTTAAGGCTGTTTGAGTGAGTGCATTTTTCGACAATTTCTGTTAAATTTACTGAATAGTATAGGGGGTCTAAAACTTTAAAGAACCTATAAACTTTTATTTTCTGCATGATTAATTCTTTGTTTTAATGTATTAAAGAGAATATGACTGAAATAAACCCTAACTCTGACCAACAAAACTTTTTACAGCTGCTTGAGTATGTGCATTTTTCGACAATTTCTGTTAAATATACTACATAGTCTAGGGGGTCTAGAACATTAAGGAACCATCAAAGCTTTATTATTTTCATGATTAAATCTTTCTTAGGGAGTATTAAAGAAAATAGGATAAAGAAATTCCCTTGTTTTGATCTCTAAAAATTTTTAAGGCTGTTTGAGTGAGTGCATTTTTCGACAATTTCTGTTAAATATACTATACAGTATAGGGGGTCTAGAACTTTAAGGAACCCATAAACTTTTATTTTCTGCAT
The DNA here is from genome assembly GCF_033153115.1 of Saccostrea echinata. Lineage (NCBI taxonomy): Eukaryota > Metazoa > Mollusca > Bivalvia > Ostreida > Ostreidae > Saccostrea > Saccostrea echinata. Next base: position 34,313 of record NW_026889800.1, read on the forward strand.
AATTATATCTTTGTTTTAGAATAATAAAGAGAATATGACTGAAATAAACCCTAACCCTGACCCCAAAAATTTTTTACGGCTGCTTGAGTAAGTGCATTTTTCGACAATTTCTGTTAAATATACTACATAGTCTAGGGGGTCTAGAACTTTAAGGAACCATCAAAGCTTTATTATTTTCATGATTAAATCTTTCTTAGGGAGTATTAAAGAAAATAGGATAAAGAAATTCCCTTGTTTTGAACTCTAAAAATTTTTAAGGCTGTTTGAGTGAGTGCATTTTTCGACAATTTCTGTTAAATTTACTGAATAGTATAGGGGGTCTAAAACTTTAAAGAACCTATAAACTTTTATTTTCTGCATGATTAATTCTTTGTTTTAATGTATTAAAGAGAATATGACTGAAATAAACCCTAACTCTGACCAACAAAACTTTTTACAGCTGCTTGAGTATGTGCATTTTTCGACAATTTCTGTTAAATATACTACATAGTCTAGGGGGTCTAGAACATTAAGGAACCATCAAAGCTTTATTATTTTCATGATTAAATCTTTCTTAGGGAGTATTAAAGAAAATAGGATAAAGAAATTCCCTTGTTTTGATCTCTAAAAATTTTTAAGGCTGTTTGAGTGAGTGCATTTTTCGACAATTTCTGTTAAATATACTATACAGTATAGGGGGTCTAGAACTTTAAGGAACCCATAAACTTTTATTTTCTGCATAATTATATCTTTGTTTTAGAATAATAAAGAGAATATGACTGAAATAAACCCTAACCCTGACCCCAAAAATTTTTTACGGCTGCTTGAGTAAGTACATTTTTCGACAATTTCTGTTAAATATACTACATAGTCTAGGGGGTCTAGAACTTTAAGGAACCATCAAAGCTTTATTATTTTCATGATTAAATCTTTCTTAGGGAGTATTAAAGAAAATAGGATAAAGAAATTCCCTTGTTTTGAACTCTAAAAATTTTTAAGGCTGTTTGAGTGAGTGCATTTTTCGACAATTTCTGTTAAATTTACTGAATAGTATAGGGGGTCTAAAACTTTAAAGAACCTATAAACTTTTATTTTCTGCATGATTAATTCTTTGTTTTAATGTATTAAAGAGAATATGACTGAAATAAACCCTAACTCTGACCAACAAAACTTTTTACAGCTGCTTGAGTATGTGCATTTTTCGACAATTTCTGTTAAATATACTACATAGTCTAGGGGGTCTAGAACATTAAGGAACCATCAAAGCTTTATTATTTTCATGATTAAATCTTTCTTAGGGAGTATTAAAGAAAATAGGATAAAGAAATTCCCTTGTTTTGATCTCTAAAAATTTTTAAGGCTGTTTGAGTGAGTGCATTTTCCGACAATTTCTGTGAAATATAGTGCATAGTATAGGGGGTCTAAAATCTTAAAAAACCAATAAAATTTTATTTTCTGCATGATTTATTCTTTGCATTGTAGTATTAAAGAGAATATGAGAAAGGAATTCCCTAGTTTTTACCTCTACAAATTTTTACGACTGTTTGAGTAAGTACATTTTTCGACAATTTCTGTGAAATATACAGCATAGTATAGGGGGTCTCAAACTTTTTAAAACCATCAAACTTTTATTTTCTGCTTGATTTATTCTTTAAATTAAAGTATTAAAGAGAATTTGACTAAGAAGAACTCTAACCCTTACCCCCAAAAATTTTTACGGCTGCCTGAGTAAGTACATTTTTCGACAATTTCTTTGAAATATAATGCATAGTATAGGGGGTCTAAAATCTTTAAAAAACAATAAACTTTTATTTTCTGCATGAATTATTCTTTGTATTGTAGTATTAAAAAGAATATGAGAAAGAAAATCCCTAGTTTTTACCTCTAAAATTTTTTTCGACTGTTTGAGTAAGTACATTTTTCGACAATTTCTGTGAAATATACAGCATAGTATAGAGGGTCTCAAACTTTTTAAAACCATCAAACTTTTATTTTCTGCTTGATTTTTTCTTTGAATTAAAGCATTAAAGAGAATTTGACTAAGAAGAACTCTAACCCTTACCCCCAAAAATTTTTACGGCTGCCTGAGTAAGTACATTTTTCGACAATTTCTGAGAAATATAGTGCATAGTATAGGGGGTCTAAAATCTTTAAAAAACAATAAACTTTTATTTTCTGCATGATTTATTCTTTGTATTGTAGTATTAAAGAGAATAGGAGAAAGAAAATCCCTAGTTTTTACCTCTAAAAATTTTTAAGACTGTTTGAGTAAGTACATTTTTCGACAATTTCTGTGAAATATACAGCATAGTATAGGGGGTCTCAAACTTTTTAAAAACATTAAACTTTTATTTTCTGCTTGATTTATTCTTTAAATTAAAGTATTAAAGAGAATTTGACTAAGAAAAACTCTATCCCTTACCCCCAAAAATTTTTACGGCTGCCTGAGTAAGTACATTTTTCGACAATTTCTTTGAAACATAATGCATAGTATAGGGGGTCTAAAATCTTTAAAAAACAATAAACTTTTATTTTCTGCATGATTTATTCTTTGTATTGTAGTATTAAAGAGAATAGGAGAAAGAAAATTCCTAGTTTTTACCTCTAAAAATTTTTACGACTGTTTGAGTAAGTACTTTTTTCGACAATTTCTGTGAAATATACAGCATAGTATAGGGGGTCTCAAACTCTTTAAAACCATTAAACTTTTATTTTCTGCTTGAATTATTCTTTGAATTAAAGCATTAAAAAGAATTTGACTAAGAAAAACTCTATCCCTTACCCCCAAAAATTTTTACGGCTGCCTGAGTAAGTACATTTTTCGACAATTTCTGTGAAATATAGTGCATAGTATAGGGGGTCTAAAATCTTAAAAAACCAATAAAATTTTATTTTCTGCATGATTTATTCTTTGTATTGTAGTATTGAAGAGAATAGGAGAAAGAAAATCCCTAGTTTTGACCTCTAAAAATTTTTATGACTGTTTGAGTAAGTGCATTTTTCAACAATTTCTGTGAAATATACAGCATAGTATAGGGGGTCTCAAACTTTTTAAAACCATCAAACTTTTATTTTCTGCTTGATTTATTCTTTAAATTAAAGTATTAAAGAGAATTTGACTAAGAAAAACTCTATCCCTTACCCCCAAAAATTTTTACGGCTGCCTGAGTAAGTACATTTTTCGACAATTTCTTTGAAATATAATGCATAGTATAGGGGGTCTAAAATCTTAAAAAAACTAATAAAATTTTATTTTCTGCATGATTTATTCTTTGTATTGTAGTATTGAAGAGAATAGGAGAAAGAAAATCCCTAGTTTTTACCTCTGAAAATTTTTAAGACTGTTTGAGTAAGTACATTTTTCGACAATTTCTGTGAAATATACAGCATAGTATAGGGGGTCTCAAACTTTTTAAAACCATTAAACTTTTATTTTCTGCTTGATTTTTTCTTTGAATTAAAGTATTAAAGAGAATTTGACCAAGAAAAACTCTAACCCTTACCCCCAAAAATTTCTACTGCTGCTTCAGTAAGTACATTTTTGACAATTTCTGTGAGATATACAGCATAGTATGGGGGGTCCAAAATCTTAGAAAACCAATAAAATTTTATTTTCTGCATGATTTATTCTTTGTATTGTAGTATGAAAGAGAATAGGAGAAAGAAAATCCCTAGTTTTTACCTCTAAAAATTTTTACGACTGTTTGAGTAAGTTCGTATACATTTTTCAACAATTTCTGTGATATATACAGAATAGGGAATGGAGTCTTACAATTTAAAAAACCATTTTACTTTTATTTTTTGCTTGATTAATTCCTCATATTAGAGTATTCAAGAAAATTTGACCTAAAAAATACCTGGGTTTTACCTCTAAACATTTTTATGGCTGCTTGAGTAAATGCATTTTTTAGATATTGATTATTGGTGAAACAGACAAACACACATTCAGCTGCTAATGAGAACACTCATAACCAAAATAACATTTCAGTTTTTAACTCTTGCACAAACTCACACGTGTGTGTCAGCCAAATTTCACTCTAATTCGCAGATTTTATAGTCTAGAGTATTCCGGAAATAAATACATCATATATATTGGTTTTCCTTCTTCATTTATAGTGTTTGTTCCTGTTCCAAAGGATGTCGAATTTCTTCTAAGTTTTTGGGATTTTTCGAATGATTTATGGTGGGATTTTAGCTTTATTCAGTGTTTGGAAGTACAGGAGTTATCAGTGAGTGAAGATATATATGTGAGGAGCTGCTAACACATCAAGTTCTTCTGCTAACACGTGTAAATAGAGGAAATTCGATCGACCAGCACATTTATAATGAAAATGACTGTTATTCCATGCTTTAAACTTCATCAACCACAGAGAACTGTAAGTATCATAGTTTTTACATATGAGGCATCTCTCTGTGACATAGACACACTCATTTCAGACCCCCTTGATGAGGAATATTTGGGAATATATTTGACAGAACACATAAAATGAAGCTTTTTAGACTTACATCAGTTGATCCCTTCCAGCATGCTTACTACAAGTGTGAATAGTCTTAGAACAACAAAACAGAGAAATAAACACCATGAATATCAGATTTAAACTTTCGGTTAACATTTTTGGACCTCCAGAGGAGAAGTTTTAAAGATATTCTTTTGTCGTACATGAATGATGTATGTTTTTAGACAGTTATCAATTCATTTCTTTCATCATTCTTGATTCAAGTGTGGAATACCTTCAGAGCAACAAAACAAAGAAATAATCAGTATAAGATGCAGTTGTTGTACTTTAATTCAAATTCAACAACCCCAGATGTGACTTGTTTCACATCATCATTTGTCACACATTCATAGATCTTTTATTTACAGCTGTAACACTTATATGCTTGTTTGTTTGTTACTTCATCCCCTATTGTATGCTTAACAAGATTGAAACAAATAATTAAAGTGCATTCGATTCATGAAAAATCATTTTATTTACAATTTTATGATTCATAGTTATATTTCTTCAAAATTCAGGAAATTAAAGTAAAATTAGGCTTCCTTTTCCTTCGTCTAAGTTAACCATACAAATATAAAGCAAAAAAATTTTATTCGATACATTATCAACAAAAATAAGAACAAATCAGGAGTACGACATGTCGAAATCACTTAAGTCATTCTTGTTTAGTTACAAACATAATTTTTCAACTAACCGAGTATTGCGAACAATTAAAAACATGTTATATTTTGTTAATTCAACACATATTCTGCTTTGTTGCAATTTAATCAGTACAAGTAGTTTACAAAATGATTGAGTTAGATTTTACACTTTCTAACCACAGATTTAGAAAATACATTTCTTCTGATTTTTTTTTTTTTTTTCACAAATACAGGAAAGTAAAGTAAAATTAAGTTTGTTTCTTCTTTGGCTAAGTAAACCGTACAGATATAAAGCAAAAAATTTTATTTGATACGTATTCAACAAAACAAAGGACAAATCAGGAGTCTCGACATGTTGAAACCACTTAAGTCATTCTTGTTTAGTCACGACATGATTTTTCGACTAACCAAGCATAGCGAACAATTAGAAACATGTTACATTTTCTTAATTCAATTTGAAAATATAATTTTCTGTTTATTCTACACATATTTTCATTTTAGATTTCAAATACTCTGCCATTTCATCCTGGGTAGAAGAAAAATTTAAATTAAAAATTTCGCTTTTGTACACGTGGTGCAGTGGTTAGAGCATTTGCTCTAGAGACGTGGTGTAAGGAGTTGATCCTTATGTTATGGGTTTGAATCACACTGTGTTACGTGGAGACCAGTCCTTCGGATGAGACCATATCAACCGAGATTTTTCTCAGTAGGTGATTGCACGAAAAACATCCCTCACTGCTCAAAAGCCCCGAGTCTTGAGTGAAGGTCTAAATTTGCAGCCCTCCACCGACAAGTGGTGGCGTCTCCATATGAGTGACAAATTCTCGAGAAGGACATTAAACAAACAAACAAACATCTTAAACACTTTAATTTGTTAGCGATTAATTTTCCTCAACTACTTTTTGTTAAAGAAACAAGGATAAAAAAAAAAATAAAAAGCAACAGGTGCAGGTGAAATCCTTTTATTTCTTCATAATTTTAACCTCCAAATTGATTTGATCTGTTTAACATTTTTTTCTTGTTGCACATAAATAGTTTTGCTATTTACATCTGGTACAAATAAATACTTTGAAGATTTAGATTTTTTCCCCAAATTTAATCTAAGGCAAACTAAAATAAAGATATAAACAGCATAAAATGCTGTGAAATGTTTTAGCTACAAATCTGATCCTTAAAAATGACTTGATTAACATTAATTCTCAGCACATGTTTCATTTATTTATGTGTCTCATTCAGGTTTTGGCATAATGTGTACTCGATATTGAAGGCTGATATGGTGTAAAGGAGCACGTTTTCTGTTCTTGAATGGAAAAAAGAGTGGGTTCGATTCCCACTGTCAGCTGTAAAAGAAGAGGCCACATTTAATATAAAACACCCCGTACACAATAAACTTTTATTTTCTGCATGTTTCAAAGTATTAAATAAAAATATGACTAAGAAAATCATTAGTTTATACCTCTAAAACTTTTACGACTGCTTAAGTAAGTGCACTTTTCAACAATTTCAGTTAAATATAGTGTGATGAGTAATAAATAAGACAATAGGCCTATACCTTTAAAAAACTGATGTGACTAGGACTAATGGTATAGTCCAGGAACCTGTTTACCCCTATTTGGATGGTATAGCCCTTTTCTATATAAAAGGCTGCAGAGGCAGTATCTGTCTTTCTGAAGTCTGTAACTAGCAAAAGTTTCAAAAGAAGATAAGAAGGTAATTATTTCTTAATGACTTATTTTATTTTTATAGCTGTTTGAATAACTGCATTTTTCAATAATTTGTGTTAAATATACTGCATACTATACTGCATAGTATAGGGGGTCTTAAACTTTAAATAACCATTAAACTTTTATTTTCTGCATGATTAATTCTGTGCTTTAGAGTATTACAGAGAATTTGACTAAGAAAATACATAGATTTTACCTCTAAAGAGTTTTAAGGCTGCTTGAGTAAGTGCATTTTTCGACAATTTGTGTTAAATATACTGCATAGTATAGGAGGTCTAAATCTTTAAAGAAGCATTAAACTTTTATTTTCTTCATGATTAATTTTTTGTTTTAGGTAGTGGAGAAAATTTAAATATAAAAATCCCTATGTTTTACCTTTAAAATTTTTTACGGCTGCTTGAATAAGTGCATTTTTCATCAATTTCTGTTTAATATACTGCATAGTATAGGGGGCCTAAAACTTTATATAACCATTAAACTTTTATTTTCTACATGATTTATTCTTTGTATTAAAGTATTAAAGAGAACTTGACTAAGAAAAACTCTAACCTTTACCCCCTAAAACTTTTTTGGCTGCTTGAGTAAGTATAATTCTCGACAATTTCTGTGAAATATACAGCATAGTATAGGGGATATAAAACCTTACAAAGCCAATAAACTTTTATTTTCTACATGATTTATTCTTTGAATTAAACTATTAAAGAGAATTTGACTAAGAAAAACTCTAACCCTTACCCCTAAAAATTTTTATGGCTGCTTGAGTAAGAACATTTTTCGACAATTTCTGTGAAATATCCTGCATAGTATAGGGTGTCTAAAACTTTAAAAAACCAATAAACTTTTATTTTTCTCATGGTTTATTCTGTGTATTATAGTATTAAAGATAATATGACAAAGAGAATTCTTAGTTTATACCTCTAAAAATTTTTACGGCTGCTTGAGTAAGTGAATTTTTCGACAATTTCTGTGAAATATCCTGCATAGTATAGAGTGTCTCAAACTTTAAAAAACCATTATACTCTTAATTTCAGCTTGAATAATTCTTAAAACTGAAGTATTAAAGATAATATGACAAAGAAAATTCCTAGTTTTTATCTCTAAAAATTTTTACGGCTGCTTGAGTAAGTGCATTTTTCGACAATTTCTGTGAAATATCCTGCATAGTATAGAGTGTCTCAAACTTTAAAAAACCATTATACTCTTAATTTCAGCTTGAGTAATTCTTAGAATTAAAGTATTAAAGATATTATCACAAAGAAAATTTCAAGTTTTTCTCTTTAAAATTTTTTACGGCTGCTTGAGTAAGTGCATTTTTCGACAATTTCTGTGAAATATCCTGCATAGTATAGAGTGTCTAAAACTTTAAAAAACCAATAAACTTATATTTTTCTCATGATTTATTCTTTGTATTGTAGTATTAAAGATAATATGACAAAGAAAATTCCTAGTTTTTATCTCTAAAAATTTTTACGGCTGCTTGAGTAAGTGCATTTTTCGACAATTTCTGTGAAATATACTGCATATTATAGAGTGTCTAAAACTTTAAAAAACCATTATACTCTTAATTTCAGCTTGAATAATTCTTAAAATTAAAGTATTAAATATAATATGACAAAGAAAATTTCAAGTTTTTCTCTTTGAAAATTTTTACAGCTGCTTGAGTAAGTGCATTTTTCGACAATTTCTGTGAAATATCTTGCATAGTATATTGTGTCTAAAACTTTACAAAAACCAATAAACTTTTATTTTTCTCATGATTTATTCTTTGGATTGTAGTATTAAAGATAATATGACAAAGAAAATTCCTAGTTTTTACCTCTAAAAATTTTTACGGCTGCTTGAGTAAGAGCATTTTTCGACAATTTCTGTGAAATATCCTAAATAGTATAGGGTGTCTAAAACTTTAAAAAACCAATAAACTTTTATTTTTCTCCTGATTTATTCTTTGAATTGTAGTATTAAAGATAATATGACAAAGAAAATTCTTAGTTTTTACCTCTGAAAATTTTACGGCTGCTTGAGTAAGTGAATTTTTAGACAATTTCTGTGAAATATCCTGCATAGTATAGAGTGTCTTAAACTTTAAAAAACCATTATACTCTTAATTTCAGCTTGAATAATTCTTAAAACTGAAGTATTAAAGATAATATGACAAAGAAAATTTCAAGTTTTTTTCTTTAAATTTTTTTACGGCTGCTTGAGTAAGTGCATTTTTCGACAATTTCTGTGAAATATCCTGCATAGTATAGAGTGTCTAAAACTTTAAAAAACCAATAAACTTATATTTTTCTCATGACTTATTCTTTGAATTGTAGTATAAAAGATAATATGACAAAGAAAATTCCTAGTTTTTATCTCTAAAAATTTTTATGGCTGCTTGAGTAAGTGTATTTTTCGACTATTTCTGTGAAGTATCCTGCATAGTATAAGGTGTCTAAAACTTTAAAAAACCAATAAACTTTTATTTTTCTCATGATTTATTCTTTGTATAGTAGTATTAAAGATAATATGACAAAGAAAATTCCTAGTTTTTACCTCTAAAAATTTTTACGGCTGCTTGAGTAAGAGCATTTTTCGACAATTTCTGTGAAATATACTGCATATTATAGAGTGTCTAAAACTTTAAAAAACCATTATACTCTTAATTTCAGCTTGAATAATTCTTAAAATTAAAGTATTAAAGATAATATGACAAAGAAAATTCCTAGTTTTTACCTCTGAAAATTTTACGGCTGCTTGAATAAGTGAATTTTTCGACAATTTCTGTGAAATATCCTGTATAGTATAGAATGTCTAAAACTTTAAAAAACCATTATACTCTTAATTTCAGCTTGAATAATTCTTAAAACTGAAGTATTAAAGATAATATGACAAAGAAAATTTCAAGTTTTTTTCTTTAAAATTTTTTACGGCTGCTTAAGTAAGTGCATTTTTCGACAATTTCCGTGAAATATCTTGCATAGTATATGGGGTCTAGAACTTTAAGAAACCTTCAAACCTTTATTATTTTCATGATTAAATCTTTGTTAGGGAGTATTAAGAAAAAAAGGATAAAGAAATTCCCTTGTTTTGATCTCTAAAAATTTTTAAGGCTGTTTGAGTGAGTGTATTTTTCGACAATTTCTGTTAAATATACTACATAGCAAAGGGGGTCTAGAACTTTAAGGAACCATCAAACTTTTATTATATTCATGATTTATTCTTTGTCTGAGAGTATTAAAGAGAGTAGGATAAAGAAAATTCCTTGTTTTGAACTCTAAAAATTTTGAAGGCTGGTTAAGTGAGTGCAGTTTTCGACAATTTCTGTTAAATATACTACACAGCATAGGGGATGTAAAACCTTAAAAAACCAATAAACTTTTATTTTCTGCATGATTAATTCTTTGTTTTAATGTATGACTGAAGAGAGCATGACTGAAATAAATCCTAACCCAGACCCCAAAAAATTTTTATGGCTGCATGAGTAAGTGCATTTTTCTACAATTTCTGATAAATATACTACATAGCATAGGAGGTCTAAAACTTTAAGGAACCATCACACCTCTATTATTTTCAAGATTAAATCTTTGTTAGAGACTATTAAAGAGAATAGGATAAAGAAAATCGATAGTTTTGACCTCAAACAAGTTTTAAGTCTGTTTGAGTGAGTGTATTTTTTCGACAATTTCTGTTAAATATACTACATAGCATAGGGGGTCTAGATTTTATAGGAACCATCAAACCTCTATTATTTTCACGATTTATTCTTTGTCTGAGAGTATTAAAGAAAGTAGGATAAAGAAAATCCCATGTTTTGACCTCTAAAAATTTTTAAGGCTGTTTAAGTGAGTGCACTTTTAGATAAATTTTGTTAAATTTACTGAATAGTATAGGGGGTCTAAAACTTTTAAAAACCAATAAACTTTTATTTTTCTCGTGATTTATTTTTTGTATTGTAGTATTAAAGATAATATGACAAAGAAAATTCCTAGTTTTTACCTCTAAAATTTTTTACGGCTGTTTGAGTGAGTGTATTTTTTCGACAATTTCTGTTAAATATACTACATAGCATAGGGGGTCTAGATTTTAAAGGAACCATCAAACCTCTATTATTTTCATGATTAATTCTTTGTCTGAGAGTATGAAAGAGAGTAGAATAAAGAAAATTCCTTGTTTTGATCTCTAAAAATTTTAAAGGCTGGGTAAGTAAGTGCAGTTTTAGACAATTTCTGTGAAATATACTACATAGCATAGGGGATGTAAAACCTTAAAAAAAACCAATAAACTTTTATTTTCTGCATGATTTATTCATTGTATTGTAGTATGAAAGAGAATATGACAAAAAAAATCCCTAATTTTTACCTCTAAAAATTTTTACAGCTTCTTGAGTAAGTACATTTTTCGACAATTTCTGTGAAATATAAAGCATAGTATTTGGGGTCTAAAACCTTAAAAAACCATTAATCTTTTATTTTTTACATGATTTATTCCTTGTTATAAAGTATTAAAAAGAATGAGACCAAGAATAACACTAACCCTTACCCTCAGAAATTTTAATGGCTGCTTAAGTATGTATATTTTTGACAAATTCTGTGAAATATGCAGCATAATATAGGGGGTCTGAAACCTTAATAAAACCAATAAACTTTTATTTTCTGCATGAATTATTCTTTGTATTGTAGTATTAAAGAGAATATGAGAAAGAAAATCCCTAGTTTTTACCTCTAAAAATTTTTACAGCTGCTTGAGTAAGCACATATTTCGACAATTTCTGTGAAATATACTGCATAGTATAGGGGATCTAAAACTTTAAAAAACCATTAAACTTTTATTTTCTGCATGATTTATTCTTTGAATTAAAGTATTAAAGAGAATTTGACTAAGAAAAACCCTACCCCTTACCCCCCAAAATTTTTATGAGGCCTTGAGTATGTACATTTTTCGACAATTTCTGTCAAATATACAGCATAGTATGGGGGGTCTAAAATCTTAAAAAAACAAAAATCTTTTATTTTCTGCATGATTTATTCTTTGTTTTGTAGTATTAAAGAGAATATGAGAAAGAAAATCCCTAGTTTATTCCTCTGAAAATTTTTACGACTGCTTGGGTAAGTACATTTTTCGACAATTTCTGTGAAATATACAGCATAGTATAGGGGGTTTGTAACCTTAAAAAACCAATAAAATTTTATTTTCTGCATGATTTATTCTTTGTATTGTAGTATTAAAGAGAATATGAGAAAGAAAATCCCTAGTTTATACCTCTAAAAATTTTTACGACTGCTTGGGTAAGTACATTTTTCAACAATTTCTGTGAAATATACAGCATAGTATAGGGGGTCTAAAACTTAAAAAAAACCATTAAACTTTTATTTTCTGCATGATTTATTCTTTGTATTAAAGTATTCAAAAGAATTTGACTAAGAAAAACCCTAACCCTTACCCCCCAAAATTTTTACGAGTCCTTGAGTATGCACATTTTTGACAATTTCTGTGAAATATACTGCATATTATAGGCGTCTTAAATTTTAAATCACCCTAAAAGTGTTGTTTTCTGCTTCAATTATTCTTTGTTGTACATCAATAAAGATAATATGGCTAGTTAAATCAATATGTAGTACCTATAAAATTTTTTTAGAGCCCTTTGAGTAAACACATTTTTGATAATTTCGATCAAATATACCACATACTATAGAGGGTCTAAAATTATAACTAACCCTAAAAATGTTGTTTTCTCCTTTACTTCTTCTTTGAATGAGAGCATTGAAGACAATATAGCTCAGAAAATCACCACTTATTACCTGTACAAAAATTTAGAGCCCTTTGAGTGAACACATTTTTAATAATTTCCGTCAAATATACCACATACTATAGAAGGTCTAAAATTAAAACTAACCCTAAAAATGTTGTTTTCTCCTTCATTTATTCTTTGTTTTATAGGAATAAAGAGAATATGCTAGTTAAATCACTATGTAGTACCTATAAAATTTTTTAGAGCTCTTTGAGGAAACACATCTTTTGTCAATTTCGGTCAAATATACAGCATACTATACAGGGTCTAAAATTTAAAATAACCCTCAAAATGTTGTTTTCTTCATTTTTTGTTCTTTGTTTAAGAGCATTAAAGAGATTGTAGCTAAGAAAATCATTATTTAGTGCCTATAAAAAAGTTTAGAGCCCTTAGAGTAAACTCATTTTTTGATAATTTTGGTTGAATATACCACATACTATAGAAGGTCTAAAATTTAAATTAACCCTCAAAATGTTGTTTTCTCCTTCATTTATTTTTGTTTTAGAGCAATAAAGAGAATATGACTAGTTAAATTGCTATGTAGTGCCTATAAAAATTTTTAGAGCTCTTGAGGAGACATTTTTTGTCAATTTTGGTCAAATATATTATGTTCTACAGAGGGTCTAAAATTAAAACTACCCCTAAAAATGTTGTTTTCTCCTTCATTTATTCTTTGTTTGAGAGCAGTGAAGAGAATATAGCTCAGGAAATCACCATTTATTACCTGTAAACAATTTTAGAGCCCTTAGCTTACACACATTTTTTGAAAATTTCGGTCAAATATACCACATACTATAGAGGGTCTAAAATTAAAACTAACCCTAAAAATTTTGTTTTCGCCTTCATTTATTCTCTGTTTGAGAGCAATAAAGAGGATATGGCTAGTCAAATCACTATGTAGTACCTATAAAAATTTTTAGAGCTCTTTGAGGAAACACATTTTTTATCAATTTCGGTCAAATATACAGCATACTATAGTAGGTCTAAAATTTAAACCAACCCTAAGAATGTTGTTTCCTTCTTCATTTCTTCTTTGTTTGAGAGCATTGAAGAGAATGTAGCTAAGAAAATCCTTATTTAGTGCCTATAAAATTTTTTAGAGTTCTTTGATTGAACACATATTTTGAACAATTTCAGTCAAATATACAGTATACTCTAGAGGGTCTAAAATTTAAAATAACCCTCAAAATGTTGTTTTCTTCTCTATGCATTCTTTGTTTAAGAGCATTAAAGAGAATATAAGTGAGATAATTATCATTTATTACCTATAACAAATTTTAACACTCTTTGAGTGAGCACATTTTGGGACAATTTTGTTTAGATATACTGCAATATGTAGGGGTCTGAAACTTTCAAAATGCCTATTTTTTTTTTGTTGACTCTATTAAAACAGACAAGTAAACAGCAGCAGATAGCAGTTTATAGCCTTTATTTGCATTTCTGGCATGAAAAAATATCACTATTGATAAGTTACATATGACAAACAGTTGTTATACATATTTCACAATAAAAATCTTTATTCACAGCAGGATGTTTATTTTCAGTCTTGCTTTGATAACAACCTTATATAACAAGGAAAAGAACAACAGAAAATCCTATTTTAGCTAAAGTATGGACATTTTACATACACAATTTCATTTTAGATTGGACTTAGAAAATTTAACTGAAATTGCATGTTACAAGAGAGCACAGGTTAAAGTGCACAAGAATGGATCTTTCTTTGCCTATATCTGGGATATTCATGTTAAAACAATATTAAATCAGCACAAAAGACATCTGTAATTGAATTTATCAGAAAATAAGGGCCAAAAAGGGAAGTCATGTCAGATTTTCCTAAGGAATAAAGAGGGAAAAAGAAATCTCTCTAAAACTTTTATTCCTTGGGGGTTAGAGCCGAAATTTTGGCTATAACCATGATTTTGCTTGTTTAATTGCTATATAGGGTTTTATTTTCTATAGGACAAGTAATTTTAAAATTATAAGGGGTGGACCAAAAAAATTTTCTAACCCCAGGGTTTGGATAAGCAAATGTGTCCTTTTGTAACTTAAACTTTTTAGTTAATATTTTAAGATATACGCACAATTAACATGATATGACACCAATTATTAATTAATATCAATTATATCAATTAAATTAATTACAAAAATCTATCAATATATTTCAGGAAAAAAAGTAATGGACCCATAAAAAACCTTAAAAATCGAACTTTGAGAGGTCATAACTTTTTTCCTAATTGAGATATCAACTTCAAACTTGGAGCATTTTAATAAGTTTAATTAGCGTAATTAGTGATATAATTGTTAATTAATTTAATATTTTAAGAAATTAGGGTCCAAAATAATTAAGTTACAAAAGGACATTAAGTTACAAAAGGACCGCCTTAAGTTACAAAAGGACCGCTTTAAGTTACAAAATGCCCGAATTAAGTTACAAAATGACAATAAGTTACTATAGGTGGTACTATAAGTTACAAAAACCCATACGACGCTAGCCCTAACCCTAACCCTAACCCTAACCCTAACCCTAACCCTAACCCTAACCCTAACCCCTAACCCTAACCCTAACCCTAACCCTAACCCTAACCCTAACCCCAAAACATAAATAATCTTCATTACACAGGAATAATCCAAAAATCAAACAAATATTGGAGCTCTGCTCAGAGTTAAATAGCATTTTAGGTGAATTTTTCTAGGTCCCATTAAATGTACATTTTTCCTGTATTTCTTAAAAATACAAGAAATAAAGTGAAATTAGGCTTTCTTTTCCTTCGTCTAAGTTAACCGTGCAAATATAAAGCAACAGATTTCTATTCGATACGCAATCGACAAAAATAAGGACAGGTCTGGTGTCGCGACATGTCCAAATTGACTTAAGTCGTTCTTAATTTGTTTTCTGTTACTTTTTAAGTACAATCTTTGGTTTTAATTACAACCCATGTTTTCACCCTTTCTGGCTACCTGCACTTTAAGAACTCTCTCATCGTCTTATTGTCCGTTTTCTTAGCTTTCCAACGACACCAAACTTGTCTAAATCCGATAATAAATAAGAGAGTTATGAGCTTCGGAAAATTCCACTCTTTCCTTTACTTTGACTTCTATCCATGACTTTCACTTTCACTTTCATTTGACCTAGATAGTGCATGACCTAGATAGTGCATCTTCGCTTTTTGCCTATACCCTAACCCTAACCCTGTATATCTTGGGTATTACTCGGGTTTATCATGGGTTAAACCCAGATATATCCTTGATTATACCTGGGTAATACCCAGGTATATCCTGGGTTATACCCGGGTATATCCTGGGTTTAACCCTTGATTATCCTGGGTTAAACCCGGGTATATCTTGGGTTAAACCCAGGTATAACCCGGGTTAAACCCGGGTATACCTAGGGTATACCCGAGTACACTGGTGTGCATACTCAGCATCATTTGAAGTTTACTTAAATGACCTTAATTTCAATCAATATGTTCTTATTGTGTAATTAAAAGGAATATATCCTAATTAACCATTGAAAATACACTTTAAATTACCAGGTACTATTGAAGAACACAAAAAAATATACATAAACTTTGTCCTCTTAAACACAAAAAATTCATTATACTTCCGTAAATTTTTAATGCCAAAATTAGGCAAGATTATGCATTACTTCCTTAAAAAAGATGCCGTTGCTTACTCAAACAATACATGATAATTAGCAATTAAAAAAATCAAATGAAATATTACCTTACATCAAAAAAATCACCCATTAAAAACACAACAGTATATAAACGTCCAAATCGAAAGAAATTCTGCAAGAAAACACCTACTTTCACAATGAAATGATTGACAATCACGTGATAAAATAGGCGGAGTCCCGCAATCCCGCACCCGCACCACGTCAAAGTGCCCTAACCCTAACCCTAACCCTAACCCTAACCCTAACCCTAACCCTGACCCTAACCCTGACCCTAACCCTAACCCAAACCCTAACCCAAACCCTAACCCTAACCCTAACCCTAACCCAAACCCTAACCCTAACCCTAACCCTAACCCTGGCTTCTAGGAGTCCCTATCGAGGTCTATTACTGACATAAATTTGGTGTTTCAATTTCCTTTACTGTTACTTCTATTCATGACATGACAAGAAAAGACAACTCAGAGAGATGAAAAAATCCACTTTAATCTTTGTACATTAAATTATCAAGACATCAGCGCGGGTTAAAAGCTAGTGCAGTCCACTAATTATTTCATCACATAAAGCTTTCGCTGTGTATTGCGTGGTCTGCTGTAGACGCACTCGCAGGCTTTGTGTATAGGATGCCATCCGCAACAGGTGTGAAATGCTTAGGTCAACACTTTGAGCGCGCGCCGACTTTGAATAGGGTAAGCGCATAGTTTCACAGACAGTGGAAAAAAGAAGACGTGAAAAAGGTAGGCAAAATACTTCATCGTTAGGTTATTAAGATATTATTTAAAAATGAATATTACTGTTGCGAAATTGAAGTAGTATATAATGTAAAATTAACATACACGTGGAATCTTTAGCGAGACACAAATTTAGCAATATTTTACATAAGCTATTTGCATTTTTTGGCTATTTATTTCTCCTTATAAATCATTTTGTATTTGATAAAACAGAAAAACATAAATAATCTTCATTACACAGGAATAATCCAAAAATCAAACAAATATTGGAGCTCTGCTCAGAGTTAAATAGCATTTTAGGTGAATTTTTCTAGGTCCCATTAAATGTACATTTTTCCTGTATTTCTTAAAAATACAAGAAATAAAGTGAAATTAGGCTTTCTTTTCCTTCGTCTAAGTTAACCGTGCAAATATAAAGCAACAGATTTCTATTCGATACGCAATCGACAAAAATAAGGACAGGTCTGGTGTCGCAACATGTCCAAATTGACTTAAGTCGTTCTTAATTTGTTTTCTGTTACTTTTTAAGTACAATCTTTGGTTTTAATTACAACCCATGTTTTCACCCTTTCTGGCTACCTGCACTTTAAGAACTCTCTCATCGTCTTATTGTCCGTTTTCTTAGCTTTCCAACGACACCAAACTTGTCTAAATCCGATAATAAATAAGAGAGTTATGAGCTTCGGAAAATTCCACTCTTTCCTTTACTTTGACTTCTATCCATGACTTTCACTTTCACTTTCATTTGACCTAGATAGTGCATGACCTAGATAGTGCATCTTCGCTTTTTGCCTATACCCTAACCCTAACCCTAACCCTGTATATCTTGGGTATTACTCGGGTTTATCATGGGTTAAACCCAGATATATCCTTGATTATACCTGGGTAATACCCAGGTATATCCTGGGTTATACCCGGGTATATCCTGGGTTTAACCCTTGATTATCCTGGGTTAAACCCGGGTATATCTTGGGTTAAACCCAGGTATAACCCGGGTTAAACCCGGGTATACCTAGGGTATACCCGAGTACACTGGTGTGCATACTCAGCATCATTTGAAGTTTACTTAAATGACCTTAATTTCAATCAAATTGTTCTTATTGTGTAATTAAAAGGAATATATCCTAATTAACCATTGAAAATACACTTTAAATTACCAGGTACTATTGAAGAACACAAAAAAATATACATAAACTTTGTCCTCTTAAACACAAAAAATTCATTATACTTCCGTAAATTTTTATTGCAAAAATAAGGCAAGATTATGCATTACTTCCTTAAAAAAGATGCCGTTGCTTACTCAAACAATACATGATAATTAGCAATTAAAAAAATCAAATGAAATATTACCTTACATCAAGAAAATCACCCATTAAAAACACAACAGTATATAAACGTCCAAATCGAAAGAAATTCTGCAAGAAAACACCTACTTTCACAATGAAATGATTGACAATCACGTGATAAAATAGGCGGAGTCCCGCAATCCCGCACCCGCAACACGTCAAAGTGCCCTTACCCTAACCCTAACCCTAACCCCACTAACCCTAACCCTAACCCTAACGTTAAACCTAACCTGGTATCTTAAACCTAACCTTAATCTTAAACCTAACCTTAATCTTAAACCTAACCTGGTATCTTAAACTTAACCTGGTATCTTAAACCTAACCTGGTATCTTAAACCTAACCTGGTATCTTAAACCTTACCTGGTATCTTAAACCTTACCTGGTATCTTAAACCTAACCTAGAATCTTAAACCTAACCTGGTATCTTAAACCTAACCTGGTATCTTAAACTTAACCTGGTATCTTAAACCTAACCTGGTATCTTAAACTTAACCTGGTATCTTAAACCTAACCTGGTATCTTAAACCTAACCTGGTATCTTAAACTAATCTAGTATCTTTAAGTAAGATAAAAAATATTGTTTTCCGGTTTTTGTTAACAAGAAAAGGTAATACTTTGGATATTGATCATTTTACTAGATCTTATTTTTCTTAAACTTGTTGAAAACATTAGGTCTAGAAATATCAAATTATTGAAACGTAGTTTTTTCATTGGGGTCATAATTCTTCGAAATGTCTAATTTTTAATTATGTTCCATGCGCAGATCTTGAGGGGGTGCGGTGGTGGGTCCGCCCCCCCCCCCCCTCCCTTGAATTTTCAGAGATATTAAACTGATAAAAAAAAAAAAGCAAGTAAAAAGTGACCTTTAGACCGCCCCGACTAAAAACGGAGACTACTTTTGTGACGCAGACCCAGTTTAAGTTTGTATGAGAAGTAATAGATATTAAAGCATTAGAATTCATTACTTGTCAGCAAATATCTGTCAACCCCCCCCCCCCAACCCCAACCCCCCGTCTACCTAAGATTTTCACGTTTGTGCGTGTGCGTGTGTGTTGTTGTTTTTTTTTCGCTTATCAACAAATTTCTCTCAATCACTCCACCCCCCTCCAGCTATGAAATAGTAATTTCACGTTTGGCAACTTTTATTTTGCTTGCCAGGAAATTGAAGAGTTAAAATGGATTGTTTTTTACTGTGGTCCCCCCCCCCTCCTTCTTGGAAAAAATCCTTGATCCAATCCATGGTAGAAAATTACGCTGGTATCTTAATACTCTCTTTATATTGCATTATTTTTGCACTAAGTTTGTTGTACAAATGTCCGCGACAAAAATTGACTTCATACATAGCGTAAATTAATAACACGCGGTTAAAACACATCCACCTTAAATAAATGGTTTGGTTTAAAATAACTTAAATTTGATCAAAATAAGAGAAAGAAAAGAAATACAATTAACCATACAATGATGATCCAAAACAAATAATTACTTAGCTTAGAAACATGAGTAAGTAATAATTATGAGGAAGATTTCAAGTTAAATTATATTTAAATAATAGATGAATCTCGAATCCTAAACCTGGAAAAGAGGAAATACGATATCCCATGTTTATTCCTTTTAAGATTTTAAGAACTGATGCTGAACAAATTGCTTTCAGGGGAATATATATTACATTTTACCCCTCTAAATAATGTAATAAGATCATTTGTAACAGTTATAGCATATTTTATTTTCATTCTTGGTTCTTTTTGTTTAATAAAGTTGGAAAGTTATCGCTGAAGGTTACAAAATAACTCTTCTGTATTTGGAGCTCTTTTGTGTTTGGAACTCTTCTGTGTTTGGAACTCTTCTGTGTTTGGAACTCTTCTGTGTTTGGAACTCTTTTGTGTTTGGAACTCTTCTGCGCGTCTAAAACAGAGAAGATTTCCAATACACGCCAGCTGCGCGGTTAGCGTCGTCATATAGAACAGTCTAAACACACAGTGTCTCGAACGCAGCAGATTACGGACGGAAAGGGAAGAAAACGCTAAAAGGTAGGCAATTTATTTTTTCGGAGAATAATTTAGAATTTATATTTTAAAATAGTTTCTTCGACGGAAAATTTCTTTTGATATATATACTCCAAAATCACATATTTTCGTGTGTCAAATTGAATTTGTTCTTCGGGTTTTCATTTCATGGTTTACAATAAAAGCCCCATTACCCTACCCCTAACAAAGAGTAAAAGCTGCACCAATATGCTAATAAACATTCTTTAGAGTAAGAGTTGTACCAAACTGCATGATAGAAAAGAGGGGTTAGGGAGCGGCAGAGAATTATTCTTGTTATACGAAATGAAATTATTTTTTTTTTTATTGTAACACTTCCTTCCTTGTGATTTCAATAATCTCTCTATATATCCAAACAAATGATTTCGAAGCAAGCTTTGGACAAAAGGGTATAAAATCTCAATATATACTAATATTTGACTCGAAAAGATCTGTAATTAATCAGCGACTTTCATCTTAAAAAAAAATAAAAAGAGCTATAAAATGAACGATCCCATCGGGAATCGAACCCGGCACCCCTTAATCTGAAGTCCGCTGTTCTACCTACTGAGCCAAAGTGTATGATGGAAATGACGAAATAAACTTTAATAGTTTCGCTACACAAAGTATTTAAATTAAAAAAACAATAACCACGCCTACTGAAATCACGTGACAGAAAGTGACATTGACGAGATGGCTCCGGAGCAATCTTCGTAAAACCCCCTATACCCTAACCCTAACCCTAACCCTAACCCTGGCGGAGTCCCGCAATCCCGCACCCGCACCACGTCAAAGTGCCCTTACCCTAACCCTGACCCTAACCCTAACCCTGACCCTAACCCTAACCCTGACCCTAACCCTAACCCTGACCCTAACCCTGACCCTGACCCTAACCCTAACCCTAACCCTGACCCTAACACTGACCCTGACCCTAACCCTAACCCTTACCCTGATTTTTAGGATTTATCCAGGGTTATCCCTTTAAACTTCATATCTGGTGTTCATATTCGGGTTCTAAGTTAGGGAGATGATGTTAAATAGAATGAACCCTCAACCCTTCCCGAACCCGGAAGTTAAAGGGTCAACCCTGACTTAACCCTGATTTTTGGGATTTATCCAGGGTTATCCCTTTAACCTTTATATCTGGTGTTCATATTCGGGTTCTAAGTTAGGGAGATGATGTTAAATAGAATGAACCCTCAACCCTTCCCGAACCCGGAAGTTAAAGGGTCAACCCTGAGTTAACCCTGATTTTTAGGGTCCATTCAGGGTTATCCCTTTAACCTTCATATCTGGTGTTTATATTCGGGTTTTAAGATGACTACATGATGGTTAATTGAATGAACCCTCAACCCTTCCCGAACCCGGAAGTTAAAGGGTCAACCCTGACTTAACCCTGATTTTTAGGATTTATCCAGGGTTATCCCTTTCAACTTCATATCTGGTGTTCATATTCGGGTTCTAAGTTAGGGAGATGATGTTAAATAGAATGAACCCTCAACCCTTCCCGAACCCGGAAGTTAAAGGGTCAACCCTGAGTTAACCCTGATTTTTAGGGTCCATTCAGGGTTATTACTTTAAACTTCATATCTGGTGTTTATATTCGGGTTTTAAGATGACTACATGATGGTTAATTGAATGAACCCTCAACCCTTCCCGAACCCGGAAGTTAAAGGGTCAACCCTGACTTAACCCTGATTTTTAGGATTTATCCAGGGTTATCCCTTTAACCTTCATATCCGGTGTTCATATTCGAGTTGTAAGTAAAGGAGATGGTGTTGAATCGAATGAACCCTCAACCCTTCCCGAACCCGGAAGTTAAAGGGTCAACCCTGAGTTAACCCTGATTTTTAGGGTCCATTCAGGGTTATCCCTTTAAACTTCATATCTGGTGTTTATATTTGGGTTGTAATATAAGTAGATGATGTTTAATCGAATGAACGCTTAAACCTTCCCGAACCCGGAATTTAAATGGATGATTCCGAGTTAACCCTTTCTTGCAGTGTTCATCCAGTTTTATCTCCATAAACCTCATATCTGTTGTTCCGATTGGGGTTGAATGATAGTTATACAAAGTCCATTTGCATGAGTTTTTAAATCTATCCAAACGCGGAAGTGTAAGGAATAACCTTGATGTAGCCCTTTTTTCAGTCTTTGTTTTCTTGTTAATACTTTGTTCATCATTCTTAACTTCATATGTATTGTTGATATTCTTAAGTAATAATAATAGATAATGTTCAATTAAATGAGCCCTAAGAAATCTTAAATCCTTATGTTTTCAGATGTCTTATGTCTTCATATCTGCTTATTGTAATTGATTTTTAATATAATTAATTATCATAACAATTCTCTCCAGAAGCATGAAGTTCAAATTGTCACACAGAGTAAACCCTTATTGTAGAGATCATTCAGGTAATTTACTATCACATAATATCTGGAAAAAGAATTTTTGGACCCAATTTAACAGAAAAGTCAATGCAACCTAAAAATCAAAATTAAATTGTAATCCGAATATTTAATTCATGCACCTTTGCATTTTTTGGGGCTTAAAATAAACAACTATTTCATATAACAATCATTTATTTATTATTTTTCAATCTGTGCTTTGATCATTTTTTAATATTCCTTATTAAAAAGTACACAGCAATAGATACAATTCAGTGATTATCTTACAATCTTGCTGTCAAATGACAGAATGATCTGACAAAATACGAGAAAAAAAATCAATTATGTCCATAATACAAGAACTGAAACAATTCACATTGATTTAGGTCAATTTAAGCCATTCATTTTTAACCTTGTCATTAAACAACCCATCATGAATTACATGTTTGTTGTCTGATTATCTGTTTCGGAAAAGCTACAGAACCTTTCTTGTGTACAGGTATCATGGCTATCCAGCACTCCCATCCTCTTTCGTAAAACAATTGAAACCCTAAAGAGCTGCTGAAATTCATAAGCTCGCTTTTAGAATATTCTGTTACAGGTTTCTTTAAAGTGCTTCTAATCTCACGTAAACTGCCATTCTCATTCGGAAAGAGTGTTATATGTCTAACTGGCATTCGTATTCCATTTAAATTCTTCAGTTCAATAACACATCCATCAATATCAAAAGTGTACTGAAGCCAAACATCTCTTTCTGCTTCGTCAACTGTCACGCTTCTTACGAATACCCGTTTATCTCTTTTTAAGAATAACATGGGTGACTCGCTCACAGGATAATACCTATTCGCTAAGTTCATGTTCTCCATCACAGTTTCCGCAAAAGTCTGCTCATCTTCCTCGGTATTCATCTTTAAATAAAAAAAAGTTCCAGTCATATTGATTCAATTTTATATACATTTAAATAAAGCTAACTTTACTTATCTAACATAATAGAAGGTCTCTTTAATCAGTTATATTAAAATGGTACCCTTTGCAGAAGATGTAAAATACAGAAAAAAATTTATATGCTGAAAATTGTACTAACAATATTAAAAGATCCTACTTCACAATGTTGGAAAGCAAAAAAATATGCTCTCATACTCATTAAGTAAAATAAATATGAATAAAGAGTAAAAAACCTGTAGAAAACCAAAGTAAACCCATCGTATACCTGGGTTTCACAATAATATTCAACCTGTATCACGGCCAAGTTTTCCCTGGGTTATACCCGGGTTTAACATGGGTTAAACCCGCGTATATCTTGGGTTATACTCGGGTTTATCATGGGTTAAACCCAGATATATCCTTGATTATACCTGGGTAATACCCAGGTATATCCTGGGTTAAACCCGGGTATACCCTGGGTTAAACCCGGGTATACCCTGGGTAAAACCCGGGTATACCCTGGGTTAAACCCGGGTATACCTAGGGTATACCCGAGTACACTGGTGTGCATACTCAGCATCATTTGAAGTTTACTTAAATGACCTTAATTTCAATCAATATGTTCTTATTGTGTAATTAAAAGGAATATATCCTAATTAACCATTGAAAATACACTTTAAATTACCAGGTACTATTGAAGAACACAAAAAAATATACATAAACTTTGTCCTCTTAAACACAAAAAATTCATTATACTTCCGTAAATTTTTAATGCAAAAATAAGGCAAGATTATGCATTACTTCCTTAAAAAAAGATGCCGTTGCTTACTCAAACAATACATGATAATTAGCAATTAAAAAAATCAAATGAAATATTACCTTACATCAAAAAAATCACCCATTAAAAACACAACAGTATATAAACGTCCAAATCGAAAGAAATTCTGCAAGAAAACACCTACTTTCACAATGAAATGATTGACAATCACGTGATAAAATAGGCGGAGTCCCGCAATCCCGCACCCGCACCACGTCAAAGTGCCCTAACCCTAACCCTGACCCTGACCCTGACCCTAACCCTAACCCTAACCCTGACCCTGACCCTAACCCTAACCCTAACCCTAACCCTAACCCCGCTAACCCCACTAACCCTAACCCCCACTAACCCTAACCCCACTAACCCCAACCCCCACTAACCCTAACCCCCATTAACCCTAACCCCCATTAACCCTTACCCTAACCCCCACTAATCCTGACTTTAACCCCTGCAAACACTTACTTTTTGCTTTTTGCTCATATCTTTTGACAGACTGCTCCGATGTCAACGATCTTGGTGTCGTTGGAAAGGTCTTGAAGAGCTCTTTACGCTGATGTCATGAACTTGTCGTTCCAGAGAGCAAAAAGTAGAATAACGAGCGATTTTCTTCATATGCTTGCAAACGGCAGAAGATCTTTATTTCCTTATGGATTTTCAAGTTCTTGGGCTTGTCAGAAAGCTCTTGACAACGTCTATCCATAGCCATAACGGTCAGAAGGATTTACGACTTTTCGCGAGGCTTTCCAGAGCAGATATTGCCAAGGTGTACCCACGCTGCTGAGACATACATCTTTCAACCCTCGCAACTTTTTCCGTCTTTAACCTTTAATAACCATCTTCGCGTTGTTGACAGAACTTGCCAAGACCTTTTCAATGACACCAAGAGTTTGAAAATCGCATGAAAACGAAGAGAGATACGGACCTTTCAATTTGGCGTCAATTTGCCACCCCTTCTGAACAGTTTTTGGTCATCTCAGAAAGAAGGATTGAGGTAAGGATTTCTAGACCTACTTGACCTTTCATGGGAAGAGGAGTTCCCTTTCGTCCCAAATTTTCGACTTCCGCCGACGTCGCCTTCCGGTCCAACTGGAATTACAGCACATTTTCTACAAATGCCCATAGGTTGCACGCCCTTGGAGCACTGAGGCTGAGCTTTGGTATGTGGATTCCTTGAAGTCTTCTTAATCTTTAATGTACGAGTTTAGGGCCTCTATCTCTCACCCTTTTCCAGATATAAGCCCAAAGAGAACTTAGCGCGGAACGCAAGTTTACCTCGTCTCCGAGCATAACCAGTTTCCTGGGCACTTGAAAAGTACTCACTGAGACCTCCTCAGCAACGTTCAGGTTGTCTGGAGCTGACCACAAAGAACCGTCCAACCCCTGTCTCACATTTTTTAAGACTTTTGTACATTTTCCGCATGTTCAGTCTATAATATCTTTTGAGGGAGAAAGTATTTCTACTAACTCTTTGCAGCTTCTAGGAGTCCCTATCGGGGTGTATCACTGACATAAGTGCGGTGTGTCGATTGCATGCCATTCTCCAGATATGGGAGGTTGAAAATGGTCAAAATTTCTCAATTTGTCCATTTCTAAGCACAATCTTTGGTGTAAATAAGAAGCCACTTTTTCTCCCTTTTCCTGGCACCTGGGTTTTACGCTTCTGACTTAGTCGTGTTGTCCGTTTTCTTAGCTTTCCAACGACACCAAACTCGTCTTGATCCGACGATAAATAAGAAAGTTATGAGCTTCGGAAAATTCCACTATTTCCTTTACTATTACTTCTATCCATGACTTTCACTTTCACTTTCATTTGACCTAGATAGTTCATGACCTAGATAGTTCATCTTCGTTTTGTACCTATACCCTAACCCTAACCCTAACCCCAACCCTAACCCTAACCCTAACCCTAACCCTAACCCTCTAACCCTAACCCTAACCCTAACCCTAACCCTGACCCTAACCCTGACCCTGACCCTAACCCTGACCCTAACCCTAACCCTAACCCTAACCCTGACCCTAACCCTAACCCTAACCCTAACCCTAACCCTGAGTGCCCTTACCCTAACCCTAACCCTAACCCTAACCCTGACTAACCCTAACCCTGACCCTAACCCTAACCCTAACCCTAACCCTAATTGAATGAACCCTCAACCCTTCCCGAACCCGGAAGTTAAAGGGTCAACCCTGAGTTAACCCTGATTTTTAGGGTCCATTCAGGGTTATCCCTTTAACCTTCATATCTGGTGTTTATATTCGGGTTTTAAGATGACTACATGATGGTTAATTGAATGAACCCTCAACCCTTCCCGAACCCGGAAGTTAAAGGGTCAACCCTGACTTAACCCTGATTTTTAGGATTTATCCAGGGTTATCCCTTTCAACTTCATATCTGGTGTTCATATTCGGGTTCTAAGTTAGGGAGATGATGTTAAATAGAATGAACCCTCAACCCTTCCCGAACCCGGAAGTTAAAGGGTCAACCCTGAGTTAACCCTGATTTTTAGGGTCCATTCAGGGTTATTACTTTAAACTTCATATCTGGTGTTTATATTCGGGTTTTAAGATGACTACATGATGGTTAATTGAATGAACCCTCAACCCTTCCCGAACCCGGAAGTTAAAGGGTCAACCCTGACTTAACCCTGATTTTTAGGATTTATCCAGGGTTATCCCTTTAACCTTCATATCCGGTGTTCATATTCGAGTTGTAAGTAAAGGAGATGGTGTTGAATCGAATGAACCCTCAACCCTTCCCGAACCCGGAAGTTAAAGGGTCAACCCTGAGTTTACCCTGATTTTTAGGGTCCATTCAGGGTTATCCCTTTAAACTTCATATCTGGTGTTTATATTTGGGTTGTAATATAAGTAGATGATGTTTAATCGAATGAACGCTTAAACCTTCCCGAACCCGGACTTTAAATGGATGAGTCCGAGTTAACCCTTTCTTGCAGTGTTCATCCAGTTTTATCTCCATAAACCTCATATCTGTTGTTCCGATTGGGGTTGAATGATAGTTATACAAAGTCCATTTGCATGAGTTTTTAAATCTATCCAAACGCGGAAGTGTAAGGAATAACCTTGATGTAGCCCTTTTTTCAGTCTTTGTTTTCTTGTTAATACTTTGTTCATCATTCTTAACTTCATATGTATTGTTGATATTCTTCAGTAATAATAATAGATAATGTTCAATTAAATGAGCCCTAAGAAATCTTAAATCC
This sequence comes from Saccostrea echinata, assembly GCF_033153115.1. Classification (NCBI taxonomy): domain Eukaryota; kingdom Metazoa; phylum Mollusca; class Bivalvia; order Ostreida; family Ostreidae; genus Saccostrea; species Saccostrea echinata. Next base: position 62,039 of record NW_026889800.1, read on the forward strand.
TTATGTTTTCAGATGTCTTATGTCTTCATATCTGCTTATTGTAATTGATTTTTAATATAATTAATTATCATAACAATTCTCTCCAGAAGCATGAAGTTCAAATTGTCACACAGAGTAAACCCTTATTGTAGAGATCATTCAGGTAATTTACTATCACATAATATCTGGAAAAAGAATTTTTGGACCCAATTTAACAGAAAAGTCAATGCAACCTAAAAATCAAAATTAAATTGTAATCCGAATATTTAATTCATGCACCTTTGCATTTTTTGGGGTTTAAAATAAACAACTATTTCATATAACAATCATTTATTTATTATTTTTCAATCTGTGCTTTGATCATTTTTTAATATTCCTTATTAAAAAGTACACAGCAATAGATACAATTCAGTGATTATCTTACAATCTTGCTGTCAAATGACAGAATGATCTGACAAAATACGAGAAAAAAATCAATTATGTCCATAATACAAGAACTGAAACAATTCACATTGATTTAGGTCAATTTAAGCCATTCATTTTTAACCTTGTCATTAAACAACCCATCATGAATTACATGTTTGTTGTCTGATTATCTGTTTCGGAAAAGCTACAGAACCTTTCTTGTGTACAGGTATCATGGCTATCCAGCACTCCCATCCTCTTTCGTAAAACAATTGAAACCCTAAAGAGCTGCTGAAATTCATAAGCTCGCTTTTAGAATATTCTGTTACATGTTTCTTTAAAGTGCTTCTAATCTCACGTAAACTGCCATTCTCATTCGGAAAGAGTGTTATATGTCTAACTGGCATTCGTATTCCATTTAAATTCTTCAGTTCAATAACACATCCATCAATATCAAAAGTGTACTGAAGCCAAACATCTCTTTCTGCTTCGTCAACTGTCACGCTTCTTACGAATACCCGTTTATCTCTTTTTAAGAATAACATGGGTGACTCGCTCACAGGATAATACCTATTCGCTAAGTTCATGTTCTTCCGCAAAAGTCTGCTCATCTTCCTCGGTATTCATCTTTAAATAAAAAAAAGTTCCAGTCATATTGATTCAATTTTATATACATTTAAATAAAGCTAACTTTACTTATCTAACATAATAGAAGGTCTCTTTAATCAGTTATATTAAAATGGTACCCTTTGCAGAAGATGTAAAATCCAGAAAAAAATTTATATGCTGAAAATTGTACTAACAATATTAAAAGATCCTACTTCACAATGTTGGAAAGCAAAAAAATATGCTCTCATACTCATTAAGTAAAATAAATATGAATAAAGAGTAAAAAACCTGTAGAAAACCAAAGTAAACCCATCGTATACCTGGGTTTCACAATAATATTCACCCTGTATCACGGCCAAGTTTCCCCTGGGTTATACCCGGGTATACCCTGGGTTAAACCCGGGTATACCCTGGGTAAAACCCGGGTATACCCTGGGTTAAACCCGGGTATACCTAGGGTATACCCGAGTACACTGGTGTGCATACTCAGCATCATTTGAAGTTTACTTAAATGACCTAAATTTCAATCAATATGTTCTTATTGTGTAATTAAAAGGAATATATCCTAATTAACCATTGAAAATACACTTTAAATTACCAGGTACTATTGAAGAACACAAAAAAATATACATAAACTTTGTCCTCTTAAGCACAAAAAATTCATTATACTTCCGTAAATTTTTAATGCAAAAATAAGGCAAGATTATGCATTACTTCCTTAAAAAAGATGCCGTTGCTTACTCAAACAATACATGATAATTAGCAATTAAAAAAATCAAATGAAATATTACCTTACATCAAAAAAATCACCCATTAAAAACACAACAGTATATAAACGTCCAAATCGAAAGAAATTCTGCAAGAAAACACCTACTTTCACAATGAAATGATTGACAATCACGTGATAAAATAGGCGGAGTCCCGCAATCCCGCACCCGCAACACGTCAAAGTGCCCTTACCCTAACCCTAACCCTGACCCTGACCCCTAACCCTAACCCTAACCCAAACCCTAACCCTAACCCCCGACTAAAAACGGAGACTACTTTTGTGACGCAGACCCAGTTTAAGTTTGTATGAGAAGTAATAGATATTAAAGCATTAGAATTCATGACTTGTCAGCAAATATCTGTCAACCACACCCCCACCCCCCGTCTACCTATGATTTTCACGTTTGTGCGTGTGCGTGTGTGTTGTTGTTTTTTTTTTTCGCTTATCAACAAATTTCTCTCAATCACTCCACCCCCCTCCAGCTATGAAATAGTAATTTCACGTTTGGCAACTTTTATTTTGCTTGCCAGGAAATTGAAGAGTTAAAATGGATTGTTTTTTTCTGTGGTCCCCCCCCCTTCTTGGTAAAAAATCCTTGATCCAATCCATGGTAGAAAATTACGCTGGTATCTTAATACTCTCTTTATATTGCATTATTTTTGCACTAAGTTTGTTGTACAAATGTCCGCGAAAAAAATTGACTTCATACATAGCGTAAATTAATAACACGCGGTTAAAACACATCCACCTTAAATAAATGGTTTGGTTTAAAATAACTTAAATTTGATCAAAATAAGAGAAAGAAAAGAAATACAATTAACCATACAATGATGATCCAAAACAAATAATTACTTAGCTTAGAAACATGAGTAAGTAATAATTATGAGGAAGATTTCAAGTTAAACTATATTTAAATAATAGATGAATCTCGAATCCTAAACCTGGAAAAGAGGAAATACGATATCCCATGTTTATTCCTTTTAAGATTTTAAGAACTGATGCTGAACAAATTGCTTTCAGGGGAATATATATTACATTTTACCCCTCTAAATAATGTAATAAGATCATTTGTAACAGTTATAGCATATTTTATTTTCATTCTTGGTTCTTTTTGTTTAATAAAGTTGGAAAGTTATCGCTGAAGGTTACAAAATAACTCTTCTGTATTTGGAGCTCTTTTGTGTTTGGAACTCTTCTGTGTTTGGAACTCTTCTGCGCGTCTAAAACAGAGAAGATTTCCAATACACGCCAGCTGCGCGGTTAGCGTCGTCATATAGAACAGTCTAAACACACAGTGTCTCGAACGCAGCAGATTACGGACGGAAAGGGAAGAAAACGCTAAAAGGTAGGCAATTTATTTTTTCGGAGAATAATTTAGAATTTATATTTTAAAATAGTTTCTTCGACGGAAAATTTCTTTTGATATGTATACTCCAAAATCACATATTTTCGTGTGTCAAATTGAATTTGTTCTTCGGGTTTTCATTTCATGGTTTACAATAAAAGCCCCATTACCCTACCCCTAACAAAGAGTAAAAGCTGCATCAATATGCTAATAAACATTCTTTAGAGTAAGAGTTGTACCAAACTGCATGATAGAAAAGAGGGGTTAGGGAGCGGCAGAGAATTATTCTTGCTATACGAAATGAAATTATTATTTTTTTTATTGTAACACTTCCTTCCTTGTGATTTCAATAATCTCTCTATATATCCAAACAAATGATTTCGAAGCAAGCTTTGGACAAAAGGGTATAAAATCTCAATATATACTAATATTTGACTCGAAAAGATCTGTAATTAATCAGCGACTTTCATCTTAAAAAAAAAAATAAAAAGAGCTATAAAATGAACGATCCCATCGGGAATCGAACCCGGCACCCCTTAATCTGAAGTCCGCTGTTCTACCTACTGAGCCAAAGTGTATGATGGAAATGACGAAATAAACTTTAATAGTTTCGCTACACAAAGTATTTAATAACCACGCCTACTGAAATCACGTGACAGAAAGTGACATTGACGAGATGGCTCCGGAGCAATCTTCGTAATACCCCCTATACCCTAACCCTAACCCTAACCCTGTTATCTTAAACCTAACCTTAATCTTAAACCTAACCTGGTATCTTAAACTTAACCTGGTATCTTAAACCTAACCTGGTATCTTAAACTTAACCTGGTATCTTAAACCTAACCTGGTATCTTAAACCTAACCTTAATCTTAAACCTAACCTGGTATCTTAAACTTAACCTGGTATCTTAAACCTAACCTGGTATCTTAAACCTTACCTGGTATCTTAAACCTTACCTGGTATCTTAAACCTAACCTGGTATCTTAAACTTAACCTGGTATCTTAAACCTAACCTGGTATCTTAAACCTTACCTGGTATCTTAAACCTAACCTGGTATCTTAAACTAATCTGGTATCTTTAAGTAAGATATAAAATATTGTTTTCCGGTTTTTGTTAACAAGAAAAGGTAATACTTTGGATATTGATCATTTTACTAGATCTTATTTTTCTTAAACTTGTTGAAAACATTAGGTCTAGAAATATCAAATTATTGAAACGTACTTTTTTCATGGGGGTCATAATTCTTCGAAATGTCTAATTTTTAATTATGTTCCATGCGCAGATCTTGAGGGGGTGCGGTGGTGAGTCCGCCCCCCCCCCTCCCTTGAATTTTCAGAGATATTAAACTGATAAAAGAAAAAAGCAAGTAAAAAGTGACCTTTAGACCGCCCCGACTAAAAACGGAGACTACTTTTGTGACGCAGACCCAGTTTGAGTTTGTATGAGAAGTAATAGATATTAAAGCATTAGAATTCATTACTTGTCAGCAAATATCTGTCAACCACCCCCCACCCCCCGTCTACCTATGATTTTCACGTTTGTGCGTGTGCGTGTGTGTTGTTGTTTTTTTTTTTCGCTTATCAACAAATTTCTCTCAATCACTCCACCCCCCTCCAGCTATGAAATAGTAATTTCACGTTTGGCAACTTTTATTTTGCTTGCCAGGAAATTGAAGAGTTAAAATGGATTGTTTTTTACTGTGGTCCCCCCCCCCCTTCTTGGAAAAAAATCCTTGATCCAATCCATGGTAGAAAATTACGCTGGTATCTTAATACTCTCTTTATATTGCATTATTTTTGCACTAAGTTTGTTGTACAAATGTCCGCGAAAAAAATTGACTTCATACATAGCGTAAATTAATAACACGCGGTTAAAACACATCCACCTTAAATAAATGGTTTGGTTTAAAATAACTTAAATTTGATCAAAATAAGAGAAAGAAAAGAAATACAATTAACCATACAATGATGATCCAAAACAAATAATTACTTAGCTTAGAAACATGAGTAAGTAATAATTATGAGGAAGATTTCAAGTTAAACTATATTTAAATAATAGATGAATCTCGAATCCTAAACCTGGAAAAGAGGAAATACGATATCCCATGTTTATTCCTTTTAAGATTTTAAGAACTGATGCTGAACAAATTGCTTTCAGGGGAATATATATTACATTTTACCCCTCTAAATAATGTAATAAGATCATTTGTAACAGTTATAGCATATTTTATTTTCATTCTTGGTTCTTTTTGTTTAATAAAGTTGGAAAGTTATCGCTGAAGGTTACAAAATAACTCTTCTGTATTTGGAGCTCTTTTGTGTTTGGAACTCTTCTGTGTTTGGAACTCTTTTGTGTTTGGAACTCTTCTGCGCGTCTAAAACAGAGAAGATTTCCAATACACGCCAGCTGCGCGGTTAGCGTCGTCATATAGAACAGTCTAAACACACAGTGTCTCGAACGCAGCAGATTACGGACGGAAAGGGAAGAAAACGCTAAAAGGTAGGCAATTTATTTTTTCGGAGAATAATTTAGAATTTATATTTTAAAATAGTTTCTTCGACGGAAAATTTCTTTTGATATGTATACTCCAAAATCACATATTTTCGTGTGTCAAATTGAATTTGTTCTTCGGGTTTTCATTTCATGGTTTACAATAAAAGCCCCATTACCCTACCCCTAACAAAGAGTAAAAGCTGCATCAATATGCTAATAAACATTCTTTAGAGTAAGAGTTGTACCAAACTGCATGATAGAAAAGAGGGGTTAGGGAGCGGCAGAGAATTATTCTTGCTATACGAAATGAAATTATTATTTTTTTTATTGTAACACTTCCTTCCTTGTGATTTCAATAATCTCTCTATATATCCAAACAAATGATTTCGAAGCAAGCTTTGGACAAAAGGGTATAAAATCTCAATATATACTAATATTTGACTCGAAAAGATCTGTAATTAATCAGCGACTTTCATCTTAAAAAAAAAAATAAAAAGAGCTATAAAATGAACGATCCCATCGGGAATCGAACCCGGCACCCCTTAATCTGAAGTCCGCTGTTCTACCTACTGAGCCAAAGTGTATGATGGAAATGACGAAATAAACTTTAATAGTTTCGCTACACAAAGTATTTAAATTAAAAAAACAATAACCACGCCTACTGAAATCACGTGACAGAAAGTGACATTGACGAGATGGCTCCGGAGCAATCTTCGTAAAACCCCCTATACCCTAACCCTAACCCTGGGTAAAACCCGGGTATACCCTGGGTTAAACCCGGGTATACCTAGGGTATACCCGAGTACACTGGTGTGCATACTCAGCATCATTTGAAGTTTACTTAAATGACCTTAATTTCAATCAATATGTTCTTATTGTGTAATTAAAAGGAATATATCCTAATTCACCATTGAAAATACACTTTAAATTACCAGGTACTATTGAAAAACACAAAAAAAATTACATAAACTTTGTCCTCTTAAACACAAAAAATTCATTATACTTCCGTAAATTTTTAATGCAAAAATAAGGCAAGATTATGCATTACTTCCTTAAAAAAGATGCCGTTGCTTACTCAAACAATACATGTTAATTAGCAATTAAAAAAATCAAATGAAATATTACCTTACATCGAAAAAATCACCCATTAAAAACACAATAGTATATAAACGTCCAAATCGAAAGAAATTCTGCAAGAAAACACCTACTTTCACAATGAAATGATTGACAATCACGTGATAAAATAGGCGGAGTCCCGCAATCCCGCACACGCAACACGTCAAAGTGCCCTTACCCTAACCCTAACTCTAACCCTAACCCCGCACACGCAACACGTCAAAGTGCCCTTACCCTAACCCTAACCCTAACCCTAAACGTCCAAATCGAAAGAAATTCTGCAAGAAAACACCTACTTTCACAATGAAATGATTGACAATCACGTGATAAAATAGGCGGAATCCCGCAATCCCGCACACGCAACACGTCAAAGTGCCCTTACCCTACTAACCCTAACCCCACTAACACTAACCCCACTAACCCCACTAACCCTAACCCCACTAACCCCACTAACCCCACTCACCCTAAACCCACTAACCCCACTAACCCTAACCCTAACCCTTACTCTAACACTAACCGTAACCCTAACCCCCACTAACCCTGACTTTAACCCCCTGCAAAAACATACTTTTCGTTTTTTGCCCATATCTTTTGAAAGACTGCTCCGATGTCAACGTTCTTGGTTTCGTTGGAAAGGTCTTGAAGAGCTCTTTACGCTGATGTCATGAACTTGTCAGTTGAGAGAGCACAAAGTAGAATTACAGGCGATTTTCTTTTATATGCTTGCAAACGGCAGAAGATCTTTATTTCGTTATGCATTTTCAAGATCTTGGGCTTGGCCGAAAGCTCTTGACAACATCTATCCATAGCCATAACGCTCAGAACAATTAGTCACTTTTCTTGAGGCTTTCTAGAGCAGATATTGCCTAGGTGTACCCACGCTGCATACACAGACATCTTTCAACCCTCGCAACTTTTTTCGTCTTTGACCTCTAATAACCATCTTCGGGCTGTGGACAGAACTTGCCAAGACCTTTTCAATGGCACCAAGAATTTGAAAATCGCCTGAAAACTAAGAGAGATACGGACCTTTCAATTTGGCGTCAATTTGCCACCCCTTCTGAGCAGTTTTTGGTCATTTCAGAGAAGGATTGAGGTAATGATTTCAAGACCTACTTGACCTTTCACGAAAAGAGGAGTTTCCTTTCGTCCCAAATTTTCGACTAACGCCGACATCGTCTTTTGGTCCAACTGGAATTACAGAACATTTTCTTCAAATGCCCATAGCTTGCATGCCCTTTCAGCTCTGAGGCTGAGCTTTGGTATATGGATTTCTTGAAGTCTTCTTAATCTTTTATGTACTGGTTTTGGGCCTTTATCTCGCACCCTTTCCGCGCTATCAGCCGGAAAAGAACTTAGCGCGGAACGCAAGGTTACCTCGTCTCCCAGCTTAACCGGTTTTCTAAGCACTTGAAAAGATCTCACTGAGACCTCCTCAGCGACGTCTAGGCTGTCTGGATAAGACCACAATAAACCGTCCAACCCCTGTCTCATATTTTCTAAGACATTTCTTCATTTTCCGCATGTTCAGTCATTAATATCTTTAGAGGGAGAAAGTATTTCTGCTAACTCTTTGCAGCTTTTAGGAGTCCCTATACGGGATGTATCACTGACATGAGAGCGGTGTGTCGATTGCATGCCATTCTCCAGGTATTGAAGGTTGAAAATGGTCAAAAATTCTTAATTTGTCAATTTCTAAGCACAATCTTTGGTATTTATAAGATGCCAACTTTTCTCCCTTTTCCTGACATCTGGGTTTTATGCCTCTGAGTTAGTCGTGTTGTCCGGTTTCTTAGCTTTCCAACGACACCAAACTCGTCTAAATCCGATGATAAATAAGAAAGTTATGAGCTTTGGAAAATTCCACTATTTCCTTTACTATTACTTCTATCCAGGACTTTCACTTTCACTTTCATTTGACCTAGATAGTGCATGACCTAGAAAGTGCATCTTCGCTTTTTGCCTATACCCTAACCCTAACCCTAACCCTGACTAACCCCACTAACCCTAACCCCGCTAACCCCACTAACCCTAACCCCGCTAACCCCACTTACCCCACTAACCCTAACCCTAACCCTTACCCTAACACTAACCCTAACCATAACCCCCACTAACCCTGACTTTAACCCCCTGCAAACACTTACTTTTTGTTTTTTGCCCATATCTTTTGACAGACTGCTCCGATGTCAACGTTCTTGGTGTCGTTGGAAAGGTCTTGAAGAGCTCTTTACGCTGATGTCATAAACTTGTCAGTTGAGAGAGCACAAAGTAGAATTACAGGCGATTTTCTTTTATATGCTTGCAAACGGCAGAAGATCTTTATTTCGTTATGCATTTTCAAGATCTTGGGCTTGGCCGAAAGCTCTTGACAACATCTATCCATAGCCATAACGCTCAGAACAATTAGTCACTTTTCTTGAGGCTTTCTAGAGCAGATATTGCCTAGGTGTACCCACGCTGCATACACAGACATCTTTCAACCCTCGCAACTTTTTTTTCGTTTTTAACCTTTAACAACCATCTTCAAATCGTTGACAGAACCTGCCAAGACTTTTCTAATAACACCAAGCGTTTGAAAATCGCATGAAAACTAAGAGAAATACGAACCTGTCAATTTGGCGTCAATTTGCCACCCCTTCTGAGCACTTTTTGGTCATTTCAGAGAGAGAAGGATTGAGGTAGGGATTTCAAGACCTACTTGACCTTTCATGGGAAGAGGAGTTCCCTTTCGACCCAAACTTTCGACTTCCGCCGACGTCGCCTTCCGGTCCATCCGGCGTTACAGCACATTTTCTTCAAATGCCCATAGCTTGCATGCCCTTGGAGCTATGAGGCTGAGCTTTGGTATATGCAATCCTTGAAGTCTTCTTAATCTTTTACGTACTGGTTTAGGGCCTTTATCTCGCACCCTTTCCGCGCTATCAGCCGGGAAAGAACTTAGCGCGGAACGCATGTTTACCTCGTCTTCGAGCATAACCGCTTTTCTGGACACTTGAAAAGTACTCACTGAGACCTTCTCAGCAACGTCCAGGTTGTCTGGAGCTGACCACAAAAAACCGTCCAACCCCTCTCTCAGATTTTCTAAGACTTTTGTATATTTTCCGCAAGTTTAGTCAGTAATATCTTTAGAGGGAGAAAGTATTTCTGCTAACTCTTTGCAGCTTCTAGGAGTCCCTATCGAAGTGTATTACTGACATAAATTTGGTGTTTCAATTTCCTTTACTGTTACTTCTATTCATGACATGAAAAGAAAAGACAAATCAGAGAGATGAAAAAATCCACTTTAATCTTTGTACATTTCAATTATCAAGACATCAGCGCGGGTTAAAAACTAGTGCAGTCCACTAATTATTTCATCACATAAAGCTTTCGCTGTGTATAGCATGGTCCGCTGTAGACGCACTCGCAGGCTTTGTGTATGCCATCCGCAACAGGTGTGAAATGCTTAGGTCAACACATTGAGCGCGCGCTGACTTTGAATAGGGTAAGCGCATAGTTTCACAGACGGTGGAAAAAAGAAGACGTGAAAAAGGTAGACAAAATACTTCATTGCTAGGTTATTAAGATATTATTTAAAAATGAATATTAATTGTTGCGAAATTGAAGTTGTATATAATGTAGAATTAACATACAAGTGGAATCTTTAGCGAGACACCAATTTATCAATTTTTTTTAACCCCAGGGTTACATAGATATTTGCCTTTTTGGGCTATTTTTTTTTTCTCCTTATAAATCATTTTGTATTTGATGAAACAGAAAAACATAAATAATCTTCATGACACAGGAATAATCGAAAAATCAAACAAATATTGGACCTCTGCTCAGAGGTCAATAGCATTTTAGGTATTTTAGGTATTTTTGTATGTCCCATTAAATATACATTTTTCTTGTATTTCTTAAAAACACAAGAAATAAAAGTGAAATTAGGCTCTCTTTTCCTTCGTCTAAGTTAACCGTGCAATTATAAAGCAACAAATTTCTATTCGATACGTAATCGACAAAGATAAGGACATGTCTGGTGTCGCGACATGTCGAAATCACTAAAGGCCTTCTTAATTTGTTGCGACATGATTTTTCGACTAACCGAGTGTTGCGAACAATTAAGAACATGTTGAATTTTGTTTATTCAATGCATTTCCTATTTTGTTTCTATTATATAAGGACATAAAGTTCACAAATTGATTAAAGTTACATTTTACACTTTCTAAACCCCAAAGTGAAATTTATATTTCCCTTCTTGGCTAATTTTTGCTTATTATTCAATTTATATTTGAAAGTAGAAGAAAATCAACCTTTATTTAATATGAATAACCTGAAATTAGAGAAAATATTTCACAGCTTCCCTCCAAATGACCTCTGCTCAGAGGTAAGCAGCATTGAAGGTGAAATTCCCTACAAAATTCCATTTTTCTTGTATTTCTTAAAAATACAGGGAATTTAACTAAGATTAAGCTTGTTTTTTCTTCGTCTAAGTTAACCGTACAAATATAAAGCAAAAAAAAATTAAGCTTGATATGTAATCGACAAAAATAGGGGCCAATCAGGAGTCGCGACATCTCGAAATTACTTAAGTGGCCCTTGTTCAGTTGCGACATGATTTTTCAACTAACCGAGTGTTGGGGACAGTTAGAATCAAGCTATATTTAGTTAATTCAACACATATTCTACTTTGTTGCTAATATAACAGTGCATAAAGTTCACAAAATATTTCAGTTACATTTTACACTTTCTAACCTCAGGTTTAAGAAAATTCATTTATACTGTATTTCTTAAAGAATACATGTAAATAAAATAAAATAAAGTTTGTCTCTTCTTTGTCTAAGTTAACCGTATAGGTATAAATAAAAATATTCCAGTTCTGTACGTAATCAACAGAAATAAGGACAAATCAGGTGTCGCGACATGTCGAAATCACTAAAATCATTCTTTGGAGGTTGCGACATCATTTTTCAACTAACCAAGTATTGCGAACAATTAGAAATATGATATACCTTGTTAAGTTCTCACATACTATACCTTTTTTCAATTTAGATAGCAAATAAAATTCAGAAAATGATTAAGTTACATTTTACACTTTCTGACCCCAGGGTTATAATATACATTCTCTTTTTTGCTATTTATTCTTATTACTCATTTCATATTTTATATTACAGGAAAATCAGCCTTCATTGAATATGAATAACCAGAAAGAAAAAAAAGAAAGAAATATTTGACAGCTTCCCTCCAAATGACCTCTGCTCAGAGGTAAGTAGCATTGAAGTTGAATTTTTCCAAGTCCCAACAATGGACAATTTTCTTGTATTTCTCTTATATATAGGGAATTACAGTGAAATTAGACTTCAATTTCCTTTGACTTACTTAACCGTACAAATATAAAGCAAAAAACATTTATTTTAAACGTAATCGACAAAAATTAGGACATATCTGCTGTCGCGACATGTCGAAATCACTTCAGTCATTCTTAAATTGTTTCGACTTGATATTTCGACTAACCCAGTATTGCGAACAGTTAGAAACATATTATATTTTGTAAATTCAAGACATATTCTACTTTGTTTTAGTTCAATCAGTACTTAAAGTTACTAAAATGATTATGTTACATTTTACACTTTCTAACCCCAGATTTAAGAAAATACATTTCTATAGAATTATTTGACAAATACAGGAAAATGAAGTAAAATTAAGTTTGTTTCTTCCTTGTCTAAGTTAACCGTACAAGTATGAATAAAAAAATTAAAGTTCTGTACGTAATCAACAAAAATAACTACAAATCAGGAGTCGCGACATGTCGATATCACTTCATTTTTTTTTTTAGCCCTGACATGATTTTTGCGACTAACTGAGTATTGCAAACAAATAGATGCATGTTACATTTTACACTTTCGAACCCCAGGGTTAGATATTTATTTCCCTTTTTAGCTGATTTTGGCGTTTTAATCTATTCATATTTCATATTAGAGAAAAATCAACCTTTATTAAACATGAATAACTTGAAATTAAAAGAAATATTTGATAGCTTCCCTCCAGATGACCTCTGCTCATAGGTAAGTAGCATTTTAAGTCCCAACAAATATACATTTTTCTTGTATTTCTTGTAAATACAGGGAATTAAAGTAATATTAGGCTTCATTTTCCTTAGTTAACCATACAAATATAAAGTCAAAAAATTTTATGCGATAAGTAATCAACAAAAATAAGGACATATCTGGTGTCGCGACATGTCAGAATCACTTAAGGTGCTGTTGTCTAATAGCGACTTGCTTTATTGACAAACCAAGTATTGTGAACAATTAGAAACATTTCTTACCTGTCCAACGACACTAAACTCGTCTAAATCCGATAATAAATAAGAGAGTTATGAGCTTCGGAAAATTCCACTATTTCCTTTACTATGACTTCTATCCATGACTTTTACTTTCATTTGGTTTGACCTAATTCCGTCGTGACCTCATTCCGTCATCTTCGCTTTTTGCCTATACCCTAACCCTAACCCTCCTCAGCAACGTCCAGGTTGTCTGGAGCTGACCACAAAAAACCGTCCAACCCCTGTCTCAGATTTTCTAAGACTTTTGTACATTTTCTGCATGTTCAGTCATTAATATCTTTTGAGGGAGAAAGTATTTCTACTAACTCTTTGCAGCTTCTAGGAGTCCCGATCGGGGTGTATCACTGACACAAGTGCGGTGTGTCGATTGCATGCCATTCTCCAGATATGGGAGGTTGAAAATGGTCCAAAATTCTCAATTTCTCACTTTCTAAGCACAATCTTTGGTGTAAATTAAATGCCACCTTTTCTTCCTTTTTCTTGCACCTGGGTTTTATGCCTCTGACTTAGTCATGTTGTCCGTCTTCTTAGCTTTTCAACGACACCAAACTCGTCTTAATCCGATGATAAATAAGAAAGTTATGAGCTTCGGAAAATTCCACTATTTCCTTTACTATTACTTCTATCCCTGACTTTCACTTTCACTTTTACTTTATCCTTTAATCCCCATTGACCTACTTGATCACTTAAATCCGTGATCATTTTCGTTTTTATCCCTAACCCTAACCCTAACCCTGACCCTAACCCTAACCCTAACCCTGACTGCTCCGATGTCAACGTTCTTGGTGTCGTTGGAAAGGTCTTGAACAGCTCTTAACGCTGATTTCATAGACTTGTCGTTCCAGAGACCAAAAAGTGGAATAACAAGCGATTTTGTTAATATGCTTGTAAACGTCAGAAGATCTTTATTTCATTATGGATTTTCAAGTACTTGGGCTTCTCAGAAAGCTCTTGACAGCGTCTAATCATAGCCATAACGGTCAGAACAATTAATCACTTTTCCTGAGGCCTGTTAGAGCAAATATTGCCAAGGTGTACCTACGCTGCATACACAGACATCTTTCAACCCTCGCAACTTTTTCCTTTTTCAACCTTTAATAACCATCTTCAATTCGTTGACAGAACTTGCCAAGATCTTTCTCATGACACCAAGAGTTTGAAAATCGCTAGAAAACTAATAGAGATACGGTCCTTTCAATTTGGCGTCAATTTACTACCCTTCTGAGAAGGTTTTTTTTTTTTTGTCATTTCAGCAAGAAGGATTGAGGTAAGGATTTCAAGAACTACTTGACCTTTTATGGGAAGAGGAGTTCCCTTCGTCCCACATTTTCGACTACCGCCGACGTCGCCTTCCGGTCCCTCCGGCGTTACAGCACTTTTTTTTCAAATGCTTTCGAAATAGCTCTAGCTCGCACCGTTTTCAAGTTATAAGCCGAAAAAGAACATGGTGCAAAAGGAAATTCGCCTTCATTCCCAGCCAAACCCCTTTCCTTGGCACTTGAAAAGCTTTCACTGAAAACCTCCTCACCAACGTCCAGGTTGTCACTATCGAACCATATAAACCGTCCAACCCCTGTTTCAAATTTTCTAAGACTTTTGTATATTTTCCTCATGTTTAGTCATTAAAACCTTTAAATTGAGAGAATATTTTTGCTGACTCTTTGCAGCTTCTAGGAGTCCCTATCGGGCTGTATCACTGACATAAGTGCAGTGTGTCAATTGCATGTCATTCTCCATATATTGGAGGTTGAAAATGGTCAAAAATTCCCAATTTCTCCATTTCTAAGCACAATCTTTGGTGTCAATTAGAAGCCACCCTTTTACCCTTTTCCTGGCACCTGGGTTTTATGCCTCTGACTAAGTCATGTTGTCCGTTCTCTTACCTTTCCAATGACACCAATATTGTATTAATCGGATGATAAATAAGAAAGTTATGAGCATCGGAAAATTCAACTAATTCTTTAATATTACTTCTATCCATGACTTTCACTTTCATTTTGTTTGACATAGTTCCGGCATGACCTAATTCTGGCAACTTCGCTTTTTTCCCTATACCCTAACCTTAACCCTAACTCTAACCTTACCCTAACACTAACACTAATCCTAACCCTAACACTAACCTAAACCCTAGCCCAAACCCAAACCCTTACACTAACCCAAACCCTAACCCTAACCCATTCCCTCACCCAAAACCTAACCCCCACTAATCCTGACTTTAACCTCTGCCAACACCTACTTTTCTTTTTTGGCTCATTTCTTTTGACAGACTGCTCCGATGTCAACGTTCTTGGTGTCGTTCGAAAGGTCTTGACGAATTCTAAAATTTAAATGTAACAAGTTCTTAAAAGCAACTATTGCTTTATATCCTTTCAAAATAATGGTACAAGGTTGGGGATCTCTCTTTAGAATATCCTAATCTTAGACATATTGTCAAATTAACCTCATTACGTTCTATAAATATCTTTAATGCAGTGAAAACTGTCTCATCCCATATACTCTGGGAAACAAATTTTCTGTCGGAATAAACATTATGTCGGATTGCCGGGTATAAAGAACATGGAAATAAGTACAATTGGGAATGAATTGAATGTTGGAATTCACAGGGAACGGATTGCATACTTTTTGGATTAGACAGTTTTTACAGTAAAATGTTTTATATTAGATCAGTCTTCAATCTTATTATGCGTCCAGGTATCTTCATAAGGCAGAGTTTGTAAATGAGAACAAAATAATTCTAATTTCCAATTTATTACATCATATATAATGCACATCTTTTACTGGGTACATTCGATAGAAAAAAAATAATTTATTACTGTAAGGAATAGTTCAGCCCCCCCCCCCTTTACCAAAAACATAATCGTTTGCAATGGGATGAAAATGGGATTTAATGGGATGAAGGACACATGGTCATATGACTGTTTAACTACGTCATAGTCTTCGTTTATATATAGAGAAAAACGTGTAAACCATCAGTCCTGGTATAGATTTTTGACAATTTTTTTACTTTAATTACCATCTTTTATAAAAATAATAAAAAGTTTTAATATTCTTATAAAACATTTACAAATTACGGAATATGTTGTTCCACTCCTCTGTTTCCCTACAATGCGCGTCCAGCAAGTCGGTGACGTCATTCACGATCTGTTAGTACAGAAAGATCATACTCGGTAGATACACTGGCAGTATTATTATGTAAAAATTGCTCGTAATCAGTATATTTTAATGGGATATCTTGAGGAACTGGGAACATAAAAATTATTTTTACATGGCTGTTGAAGGGAAATCTTTTGTAGGTATATATTATTTTGCAAATTAGCTTACGTGTGGCATCATAGTTGGTTTTTCCCGTACTCGAGAAATGTAAACATGACACGTTTTGTCATGCTTATGTCTTCTTTAACGATGTCCTGAGCAATATTGAGGTCAGCTTCACCATCCGATATTTTTACAGTTAATCAATAAAAAAAGGACTTGCATTTCAACTCAAATTTTCAAGTATTGAATGATAAAATATTTTACAAATTAAGTTTTTTGTTGTTTAAGTTGTCTTAAAAAGTACGTAATCTTTCCTACACATATGCATTACATATTGCGTTTTCGAAATTTAAACCCTATTCATACTCTGAAATATTTTAGAAGATACTTGTCCACTGCCATATTTTTTATCTATGCTTAAAAAATCCCATTATGGACAGAGTAATGGGCCCGGAAATATGGAGAATCAAAACTCCACTTAGATACTGTAGGGCATAGTATTTGTCAATCAATATCTCTAAAATAATGCAAGAAACCTAATGATTAAACTGCTTTAAGATATGTGGGACATACTAAATAAGAAATATACAAAATATGAAAAAAAATTGAATGACAAGTATTTTTTCAGCCCAAGGTTCGTCTTCCACTTAAAATCGTCTCTTTTATTATACATGGTTTGTCTGATTGTTGGGTGGTCTTTCGTCTGTTAGAAATTAAAAAGGAAAAAGAATTAAAAATAATACCTCACAGTAGTAAGAACATACTTTTCTCAGAAAAATGTATGTTTTAACCGTTTAAAATGTTCATAGAAATACCGAAGCGTAAATACAGAAAATTAAGATTTAATGATGTTTACCTAGTGTCGTTTAATCAACATTAATGTCTCCGTCACATTTGTCCCGTAATTTACTGTAGGAGACCAAGGTTCGTCCCAGACGCCCGGGGACCATTGGCCATTGAGGAAGGCGTCATGACATTTGTTATACCACCAGCCTCCTCTTTTGTTAGAATCAACAGCACAGTTACGTCCACTATTCATGTCATTATCTCTGTCTGGGGTACTGAAGTACATCCCTGACAGATCAGCGCCATACCTCCCTGTGTTTAACATGCTATCACCTGTAGAATTAAAGGGAAATATATCACAGAGATAATTAATTTATATCACAATATTTACATTTCCAATGTCTTTGTCCGAGATAAAATTACAAATTGTAAAAATACTTTATTTCTACATAAATCTACTGGTTCATCGATAGGCGCGGTTAAAAAAAAATCACGTGCGGGGCGGGACAAATAGAGCCAGAAGCGGGGCTATTAGCAAGGGAATTTGCAGAATCAGGAGCATGTAAATATAAGGAATAACTGTCAGATTTTTTGGATTCATGACGATGATCAATCGATTGGCTTGCGTGATAATTTTATGCATAAACGCCTTCGGCGTTTATGCAAATTATCACGCAAGCCACTCGATTGATCACATCATGAATCCAAAAAATAAGACAGTTATTCCTTAATTAATCTTATTCTCAATAATACTGATGTACATCTAAGATAAACGGCTTCTCATGCTGTCTCATGTAAATAGAAATAATATAAAAAAAAAATATAGAATACAAAAATACACTGCGCAATCTATAGAGCATCCTTTCTGATGTAAAAATAAACCACAGGCGTGTTGCACTTTTAAAGTGTGATAGAAAATATTTTTTGTGGTAAAGGTCATTGGATATATTTTAGAAAAGAATATAAGATATTAGATTTCAATTTAATATAGAATTGGTATTGAAGTGCGTTGAGATGTTTTGAATTTGAAAGTTTTATTTTGACTATGTTTCCCATCAAATAATTTTCTTCGAACATCAAATTTTCGTGAACATGTCACATTATAAATCAAATACGAGCTGTAAACTTCCTATTCCGTAGAAGTTAATAATGTGAATTATTGAAAATAATGATAATAAAAAAACAAGCTAAATAACAATGACAGATCAAATGTATTTACTTAATATGCAAGTAACAAATAATTTAACATAACTTTCTTTGTTTTTTTTAAATATATAAATGCATATAAATACAGACGTAAAAGAGACCATGGTGTTTATTTATTTAAGAAATGAATTTCTTTTTCACAGATTCATGAGGTTTTGATCTACGACGCTTCACGCCGGCATATTTCATGAAGCGCGTTAGCTGGCTCAGCATTTGATGTCTCTTGTCTTGGTAAGTTTTCATCTGTCATTTTTGAAAGTTAGCACTGAGTGCCTTTTTCTGCTGTGTTGAACAGTGTCTATTGTATGATTTTATGGAAGATTTATTTCTATGTCCTGACATGAACATAATGTGCCGTGTTTCATGACCAGCGTAATTCATGTGTTGTATTGATGTTGACCTCAAACAATGTGGAGTATAGATTTTACTGGTTTTGGCAAATTTGCAAATTTCGGACAAAAAGTTGGTGAATGGTCTTTTTGCCAGGGGTTTGTTTACAAACCATGTGGATGTGATAGATGGGAATTCAACTGCAGCCTTGTTGTATTGGTTAAAAATGTGAGTTGCAGTGTCATCTGTTTTCTTCATCAACAGCTTCAAAATTTTCATACGGCATGTTTCTGATCTTGTCGTGTACATGCGTTTGTCGCTTGGAGATTCCTCTGTACCCAAGCCACCTTGGAAGTTTTTTGTTTTACTTTATGCTTCATAACTGCATACTCGCCAAAATTATCATTTTTGAACGTGAATGATTTAATCTTTAATTGATGGTGAAACTCAGTTCCTCTTGTAACAAAGTGTGTAGTAAGGTTGAGCCAAACACATTGACTTAGGATGTGGTTTGTTTCAGCATTTTTGAAATAAGTAGCAATTAATTTTAGATCATCATCACTAATGATATCTTTATGGGCAGTTGGGCAAGAAAGACCTCTTGCATACGTTGCTTCAAAAGACCATTAAGAATTCTGTTGGCAAATTTAAATTCTGTGACATACACAATATCAATCTTTCGTCGCAAGTCCTGGAGATGGCGAAAGAGGGCTCCATGGATGTTCTTCAGGGTGTTTTTTTGATATTCCCTGCTAGTTCTGATGGAAGGGAGTTTTGTTTAGCATTTGTTTTTGTTTTGTTTTGTTTTGTTTTATTTTTTTTGTTTGTTTGTTTGTTTTTTTTTTTTTTTTTGGTTTTTCTTCACGATAAAACTTTGTCTGTAATGTGGCCAGTTCATCAGGATTAATGGACTTGAAATCTACTGTGTGGCCCTGAGACTCCACACTCCACTCTGAAAAGAAGGACAAGCAAGGCTGAAATCTAGGTTTCTTTGCATGTCAGTCAGATTTTTTACTGATCGTTCTGTTATTTCAAGACATCAGGGATAATTTTGACTGAATATTATTTTTATGCAAAGAATCATTATCAACAGAATCTGCAAGAAAATTGTAAAAGTGACTCATACCTTGGAAGACTTTTATTCCCCATTTTGTGTTTTTTCTGGTATTTTTTGACTGGTTACTCTCATAATATTTTAAGAATTCTTCATTTGAAACGTTTCCAAATCTTGTTTTCTGGGTTTTTCTTTTTGTTATGAAACGTTGAATGCAGATTCCCTTCCTCGTCAAACTTAAATTAATCATTCATTTCCTTTGTGTTTTCAATGGATGATACTCAAAATTTGACATAGTTAATTCATTTAAAAGAAGATCAAGGTCATCATCAAACAGAAAATCCATATTTTGAAGATCAGGATAAAGTTCATCAATTGCTGGCATTTCAAAATTGCCCAATTTAGCATCTGATTAGTCAGTGGAAGCCATTTCTTTGATGTTTGGATCAAAGCAGACGTAACATGTATCATGTTTACTTAATTTTTTTATATTTATTGTAGGAGGATTAAAAACTATTTCATGAAATAATTTTGTACTTTCAAGAAGGTTTGTTTCCTTTTCTTTATTTATCTATTTATTTGCTGTCAAACACCACTTTGTTATTTTTTCTGCATTGGAATTTCCCTTAAAAGTAGTTCCGTATAATATTTAATAATCTTGTACTTGATAAGTACAAAAATGTCTATGATTGTGTACTAGAAAAAAAAAAAACGTTAATGGTAATCTAACAGCGAAGCTTTATGATAAACGAGATTACTTTTACTTTTCAATCTTCAACTTTCTTACTTATGCAGAAATATAACTTTATCATCTGCATACGGGGTTTAAATCTCTCAGTTGGTTCGATTTGCAAGAGTATGCTCTACATATGAACAATTTCTAAAACGAGGTTAGTTATTGAAAAACAAGTTAATGAAACAAGAATATCAGCAGTCTCGTTAAAAGTCATCATTTCATAAGTTCTATGCTCGATAGAATGATCTTGTCAACAAATAAAATTTATCATTAAGTCAAATGCTGACTGACGTTTTACATACTTTATATTAAACCTTTAATTACACACTGAATTGTCGACGGATTTTTTCCGTTGTTTCCCGATCATAACAAGGAGCACACGGCGGCTGTGACCGGTCGACAGGGGATGCTCACTCCTCCATGACACTAGATCCCACCTCTGATGTTTTAGAGGTCCGTGTTTGCTCTGTTCCTGATTTATATTGTTTGAATGGACTTTTGAGGTTGAATACTGTTCGTTATTTCCATATATTTCATCTTAATAGACTTACCTAAGGTTCCCGTGGCTGGTCCTGCAAGAAAGAGTTGATATTTCTCTGTTTCATTTGAGACCGAGAATCGATGGTACATTTCATGCAGTGTTGTACTATCGTGGAGAGTGATGGAGACATATAGGAATGAGTTGTTTGCTTTTGTTAACTGATGGATAACGTCATTTCCTGCAATAAGATATATTTGAAATCAACCGAAATGTCAATGCAATACAATTAATTCTAATTTGATTATCATTATACCTTAATAAACAACCTTTTTATTTTATTAAGCAATAGTATATGTTGTCACTTTGAAAGATTATTTCACTTAATGATTTTTTTCTCCTCTTTGCAATTTTTTTTTTATCCCAATCGATATATTTTAGAACTCAATTAAACACAGTTACTGAATATCGTCGTGCACTCATTACCCAGTCTTAAATGAAAAAGACCTGTTTGTGAAACACAGACGCCCCCGTATGGCAGTTTGGGGGAAAGTTAAACAGGTCTTGTGACAATGAACATCCCTGTGAAATATAAAGGCCCTAGCACTAACTGTTTAATATATCTGGCAAAAGACAAAGATCAAACTTCAATATCAGGTCAAAGTGCAAATATTAATGGTGCCAAAGGATGGTCTTGTCACAAGAAATATACAGGTAAAATATCATAGCCATATAATCGATGCAACCATTCAAATGTTATGGCCAATTTTTTTCAAAAGTCACTCAATCCCTGAGGTCAAGATCAAATCGTCAAAAGTGCAAAATACTCAAGGAAAGCCCTTGTCAAAAGAAAAATACCTGTGAAATATTAAAACCCTTGCTCTAACCAATCAAAAGTTATGGCGACAGTTAATATTTTTTAAAAGTAGGTGAAAATCATAGGTCAATGTCAAAAGGTCAAATGTTTTGGAATCTTGTCCTGTCCAAACATGCACGTGTGGAGTATGGACTTCTTTGTTTTAACCGTTCAGAGTTTTAGTCAAAGATAAAATTTGGTAAAATTTTCTAAAATCGGATCAAACGGTAAGGTCGAGGTCAAGTGGTCAAAAATATTTGTGCCCAAGAAAATGCCTTTTTCACAAGGAATAACTCCAACCAATTGAAAGTTATGGACAAGGTTAATGATTTGCAGATACAGATAATCAGACAAACAAAAAGACAGACAGACGGACGGACAGCGCAAAAATTATCTGTCCTCGAATCTTCTATTACGGTGGCATAAATGGTGAAAATAACGAGCAGTGATCGATCTCCAAGGTTCGTTAAGTAATTTATTGTTCTTCATACGTTTAAAAATTTTGTTTTGTCAAAACAAAGTATATTTTTATACAGGATGATAGTCCCGTTTAAATTGGATTTACAACTACTAATCCAGTAATTATGTTCTTCTACACCTACCAATCCAGTAATTATGTTCCGCTACACCAAAACCATTCTTATATTCCGACCAATTCTTATCAAAGCTCACGGATCCATCTATCCGTTTCTGAATTGCCTTTAAAAATAAACATGTATACTTATTCAATCATCTTTGTTTATAATATGTATATAATCAGTATGCAATATAGATTGAGTTTTCATTCTACACTCTTTTGAACAACAAAAACACATTCAGTGCAATTATAAGATAAACCTTAATTTAAAAAAAATTACATACCGTCCATCCTCCGTCCATTGTTTCCATATCACAGTAAACTCTGACAGTTCTAGTCCCAAAGGGAGAAATTTCGTATACACCTGATTTAATGAGACCATTTTCACGAATTTCCCTACAATCTACAGGGATATCTGAAGCAGAAAAAAAGTCAAGTGACTCAAATAGATAAAGTTCGTAAACACATAATTTTGTTTAGGCATTTTCACGAAATTCCGTACAATTTATAAGGATACTTGAAGGAGAGAAAAAAATGCTCAAGTCTAAAGTGCATTTTGATGCATATGGACAATTATGTATGAAAGGATTAAAACCCACTAACCCAGGTAATTA
The DNA here is from genome assembly GCF_033153115.1 of Saccostrea echinata. Lineage (NCBI taxonomy): Eukaryota > Metazoa > Mollusca > Bivalvia > Ostreida > Ostreidae > Saccostrea > Saccostrea echinata. The sequence goes on from NW_026889800.1 coordinate 84,974, forward strand.
CGGAGGTAATATCGAGAAAGGTGAAGATAACAAAGAGTTTTAAATCTCAAAGAAATCTATCGAACGTAAAAAATTTTGAAGAGGGAATATAACATGGACTCTTTAAAATTTAAGAGGTAAGATCGTGTCCAGGAGAGTAAACATTCCGGGATGACTGGTCACACCCGCCGGGAGCGCTATGAATTGGTAGACGGGATAGTATGCAAGTCAAAATCTGTATTTAAAACAAAGGCCTTACAATTAGTATGAAACACGTCAGCCAAAATACGACTCAGTGAGAGATTATATTTCCTTACATGGTTATTTTAACTACCTGAAAAATTTACCAAATGCTGACTTTAAACAAGGTTGGTGAAATCCCTGTAATTTCAACATATCTATCAGTAGCTTTCCTCGTTTCAAAAATTGATCGTACTCGGAGCAGGCTCTTGAGTAGTGAATAAATTTGGAGACATAAATACCTTATGCAAGTGATAGCGAGGAATTACTACATAAATATTGAAAATTGAAAAAAACAAAGGCCATTTTGTTTATCATACAAAATAGGTGTTAAGTAGTCCTTATCGTCTGGAGTCAGTAAAACATCCAAATATAAAACAGGTGTGGTAGACACTTTGGTGTCTTTTCTTTAAATTCTCTCGGATATATCGAGTCGACATATCAGTGAAAGTATTGTTAATTGATAACATGTCGTCAGTACGCAGCACAGTTAAGGCTACAAAAAGGAGGCGGGGCCTAATTTGTAAAGGAAATGTTAACTATGACATCATACAAAACCAACAATTCTTAAAAATACCACTAACTGAAATTATTTGCTATTTTAAACCGTACGAAAGCAGAAAACTGCATCAAAACGTACTATAACATGCTGTTTTGTCTTTAGTTAAATCCTATGTAGCAAGGTACAAAGAAATCACTGATCGCAACGCACTTGTCGATATGACGTCATTTCGTAAAACTTGAAGTTTGTATGCAGTGAGAGGCGGATCAAGTAATATTTTCACAACGAAAAATATATTTTATAACCTAATAGAATATTATTTGCAGATATTTAAGAAGCCATTAACTTAGATTCAATGTCTTCTTTATGATTTTATTCATATATTTTCCGTACATTTCCTATTTAATTGGTACCGCTGTATATTTGTATGCAAGTACATCGGAGGGTAACGTAAGGGTCTCAATAAATCGGTCTAGTGCAGGGGCATACACTTATGGATTAAAGTAAGCTTTAACAAATAAACTCTAGAAGTATTAAAGTATTTGAAAAGTGCTGCGATCCTGGTACATGTAGGATCGCAGCACTTTTCAGAAACTACAATGAGTGTTGAAAATATTTATAAACTTAACTTAGAATTTTAACTTGGTTATGCTATTGCACTAGTGAAATTTATAGGTGACCTCAATACTGCAAGCATATGTGCCAAAATCACGCGACTACCACATCACGTGACAAGTCTAAATATAAAATCTAATCGTCCTCAATATGAGGTTAATAACGACAATTACATACGTCCGATATAAATAAAGTATAAAAAACAAGCATTCTGAGAGTATTGCATTAGCAATACTAGTCACCTACCGGCAAGTGTAATCTGGTTCCCTTTAAGAATTGAAAATGCCATAATTCCGTCAAAAATTAATGAAGCGGGACGAAATGCAAACCTATAACTTATCAAGGTAAAGCTACATACCAAAAATCAGCTCAATATCTACAAGCGTTTAGAAGAAAATTGCGGAAAACCCGTAAAAATTGAAAAGGCCGTAATTCCGTCAAATATCAATGAAGCGGAACGAAATGCAAACTTGATCTGTAACTCATCAAGATACACTCACATACCAAAAATCAGCTCAATATCTACAAGCGTTTAGGAAAAAAGTGCGGAAAACCAAGTGGGACAGACTGACAGACAGACAGAGGGACAGACGGACAGACGGACAGACAGACAGACAGACGGACGAACAGACGTACGGACAGACTCAGAGGAAACCTATAGTCCCCTCCGGTTTCACCGGTAGGGGACTAAAAAAAAGAATCATTATCCTGATTAAGATTTTAAAACAACAAAAATGTCGATATTTCTATTGGGCACCTTACTGCACTGCGTATATCTAAATGTCGAGTTGAAGGCCAACAAATGTGTTTTCGACTTCTCAAATAGAGGGTTTTGGATAAATTCTGCTTCGTGGAATATAACACAAGTTGGCAAATGAAGGAGCGCAATTGGTGCAGATGGCAATATTAAAAGTTAGTTCGAAAACTTGGTCAAAGAAGAATACATAAACGTTGTCAATGGGAAACTCAAGCATATATCCGTTTTATCAAATTCAGAGTACTTGTGTGTAGAATCAAAGTGATTTTTACCAAAGCAATTTTGTTAAAGACTAATGACTATATATAAAATTTTCAGACCTCCATTTTGATTAAAGAAATAGTTGTCCATCAAATCAAAAAGCCTTGTTTTTAATTTATCTTTAAGAATGAATAAATAAAGTTTGGAGAAGTTGTAAGTTTTGATATTACAGACTTTTGAAAAATGTGGCGATTTTAAATTTTCTAAAGAAAGATATACGATATAATAGACTTTAAAATCAAATGTTGCTTGGTGAAATCGAAGGAAAAACTATGTTACAGACTTTTTCGATTATCTTCAATTTTCTGTTGATTTAATGTCGACAACAATGATCTCTGTATCATAAGATTTTACAGCCTAGTGAGTTAATTACTTAGCAAATTTAAAAAAAATATACATATGTATTAAAATATGTGAGACAAAGTGAACGGTACCTTCACCTTTTGACATTCAGTATATTATGTAAATATTGAACCTTAAGTTTTCCTTAACAGAAGGAAAAGATTAAGGGAAAATCAGAACACACAAAATGATTAAACATCATTTTTGATGAACAATAAAAAAAAAATATTAAAATATTTACTATTAAAAGGAAGTTTTATTTATTTTTTATTTTTTATTTATGGAAAATAAATATTGAAAATCACTAAATTATATATGCTAAACGTGCAATCAAAGGTAATCTTTACTTTAATGTGTGTGTAAGTGTGTTCATGTTTGTGTTGTGTGTGCTTGTAGAATACACATACAGAGAGAGAGAGAGAGGGAGAGAGAGAGAGAAACGATTATGCATACGACGAGAATAATATTTCCATCCAGCCTCGTCAAACATTCCGGAAGCGTAAGTGAAGATCTTCTTGTGGACACGACACTTCTTCAGCTTAGAATTGTACCCATAGAAGTCACAATCATTCTGACACATAGCAGAACACTCACACAACGAGTAAGCATTGTATTCTCCTAATAGTTCGTCATCTGACTTCTTATTATCATATTCCAGTTTGGCATTATAGTTCTTTGAAATATTGGTAGCTTGAGATAGCTTAAAGAAGATAACAACGAAACAAACAACACGAAGACTGCTCATATTGCATTGTATGTTTAACAATAATGAAAACATTCCTGTGCTAATTTAAAAATTGATGTAGACTAATTCGCAAATTGATCTGGTTTAAATGATAGATGCTTTATCTTTCAAGAAGGATGATTGGCGCTCAGACAATTATGTATTCTGTATTTTCCACTAGTTGAAATATTCATTTTGTCGACGAAAGTGATTGGACCTCGCTTCAACGGGAGTGGCAAAATATGATGTAGAGCTGAATATTGAACTGAAGATGAATATTCATATCATTATAAAAAATAGCATATGATTTCTTTTCCAAAGTAATTGCTGGTTTTGAATAGTGTTGTAAAATTTAGTCAGTGCAAAGTTATTAAAAAGATAAAGACGAACTTTTTAGCTCACCTGAGCCAAAGGCTCAAGTGAGCTTTTCTGATCAAAATCTGTCCGTTGTCTGTCGTCGTTGTTGTTGTTGTTGTAACGTTTCACATTTTCATCTTCTTCTCAAGAACCACTGGGCCAATTTCAACCAAACTTGCCACAAAGTATCCTTGGATAAAGGGGATTCAAGTTTGTTCAAATGAAGGGCCACGCCTTCTTCCAAGAGGAGATAATTCAGAATTCGTTAAAAATTAATGGCATTTTTAAAAAATCTTCTTCTCAAGAACCACTTTGCTTGAAAATATGAAACTTATGTGGAAGCATCCTCAGGTAGATTCAAGTTTGTTCAAATCATGACCCCTGGGGGTCGGGTGGGGCCACAATGGGCGATCAAAGTTTTACATAGGAATATATAGGAATAATCTTTAAAAATTTTCTTCTCAAGAACAGCAAAGCCATGATTGGTCATATTCATATGGTAGCATTCTCAGATAGTGTAGATTCAAATTTGTTCAAATCATGACCCCCGGGGGTCGGGTGGGGCCACAATGGGCGATCAAAGTTTTACATAGGAATATATAGGAATAATCTTTAAAAATCTTCTTCTCAAGAACAGCAAAGCCATGATTGGTCATATTTATATGGTAGCCTCCTCAGATAGTGTAGATTCAAGTTTGTTCAAATCATGACCCCCGGGGGTCGGGTGGGGCACAATGGGCGATCAAAATTTTACATAGGAATATATAGGAAAAATCTTTAAAAATAGCAAAGCCATGATTGGTCATATTTACATGGAAGCATCCTCAGATAGTGTAGATTCAAGTTTGTTCAAATCATGACCCCCCCTTCCCCCGAACCACTTTTTTATTTAAACTTTTCAACCTTTCAAGACTGAACTGATTTCTGCTCTTTCCTAGCCATAGTGCTCAGATGAGCGATGTGGCCCCTGGGCCTCTTGTTATACTTCTAATCTACAGGACAAAAAAAGCTAGGGATCGTGGGCATTTGGTTTGATATTAACAGTAGTGAAGGAGAAACTTTAGGAGTACTGTGCAACAATATATTCGAAAAGTGGTGTAAATCAGATGTGGATACTAAAATATTCCAAGGAACTTTTGGAAAATTTGAAATCACAAAATTTTACCAAAATCAAAAACATAAAAACTTTTCAACTTTATATACAACCATTTTCCACGATAAATTAAGGTCCAGGCTTTTTTTTTTTTTTTTTTACATCATTGACAGCTGCTTTTTCAATAAAAATGGAGCTCATAAAATTACTTACCTTGCCTTTGGTCATTTACAAAATTATTCTGTTAAAAACAATCTGATTGTACACACAAATACTCTGAAATTGATATTAAAAAGATGCTTGAGTTTATAATTGACATCTATGTGGTATTTGAAGACCAGGTCCTCCAACAATCTGTTGGAATTCTCATGGGTACCAATTTCGCCCCGCCATTATCAGACTTATTTTTGTTTTCATATGAAACAGAATTTTTTCAAATTCTTATACCTGAAAAGAAGAAAACACTTGCTCTGGCCTTCAACTCGACATTTAGATATATCGACGACGTATTGTCAATTAACAATGGTTATTTCCATTCTTATGTCGACACGATATATCCCGATGATCTTGAAATACAAGATACCACAGAGTCTGACACATCTGTTTCACATTTGGATATACGAAATACGTTGATGGTAATCAACAACCAAGCTTTATGATAAACGTGATGCAGGGTTCTCCACATTTGAAAATTTGACCATGAACGAAGCTGCGCGAAAGGGAAATGTGATAGAAAGAAAGAACGCGTGTTAGACTCTCTAATCTTCATTAATCAATGATTTATTTCACAAAACGTAACCAATGCACAATGCAAAACGAAAAATTGAAATGACCCCCCCCCCCCTCCTTAAATCTTTTTTAAAAAAAGAAAGAAAATAAGGTAAAATTTAGACATGTTCTAGTCACTTTTACATAAAGCAACCTATATATTTTCTGAAAGGTAGAATCTTTAAGTATTTAATTATGCAGAGTAAAATGACGTCGCGGTTTCCATGGCAACGAATGAGACCCATAATTGCCAAAATATGTGTTTTTCTCCCTTTTTCATCCCAGGAATACAAACAAGTTTACAAATAATGTTTCTATAATAGAGGATTTGGTGATATTATTAAAACAAAGCATGCAGTCAATTAGTTTTTAGTTATACTGGTCAAGTTTATTTGATAGAAAGAGTTTATATAATTACCACAATGTCCGTCATCCGTAAGACTTTGGCTTTACAACTGTCTGATTGTAGTAAACAATTTTCAAATCGCTTTCCCTCCTACAGTTTGTGTCTTACTTCAATTAAATTTTGTACACATGTAGCGTATACTAAGATGTACAATCCTTTATTTTAGTATTTTTATTTCAATGAACAGTGTTGCCACGGTTACAAAAATAGCAATTTTGAGAAGAGGACTTCCTCACAAAACATGGGTTTACTATATTCAACACTATGGAACACATTAAATACAAATATCAACGTTATAAAAATTGAAATCTATAAAACGTTGGTCGAAGGGAGAGGACGAGGGACATTGCTGAACATTGTCTCTAATTCGTTAATTAAATGTGGGTCTGATGTCCTCGGAACCATGCGAGAAAATTTCTCGCTTTAAATCCCTTTTTTCTCTTTTGGAAAACCCATGTGTTTTAGAAGATTAATGCCCAGTCGTTTTTGACATCAAATGGACCCCCATTTACTTTTAGTACGGTTTTATCTTTGAATAAAATTACTTGCCTTGTTCCAGCGATCTGCATCTGAGAATTCACACCACCCTGCTATGTACTCGAAGTCAACATACAATATCACTAGTTCATCATTAAGTTTTAAAAGACGGCCATGGGGAGAGTATGGCAAAGAACTATGCACACTTACTCTTGATTCCAGCCTACATTTAAACCCCTCTATTCAACAAAAATTGCCATTAATTTTTTTATTGCAAACAAGAGTTCACAAGTGAATAATTTTTACTATTAATACCAGTGTCAAATTGTTAATTGCTCTTAATTACAACTCTTTTTATAAGGGGGTAGAAGATGTATATCCATTGTTTGTTTGTATTTTTGTTTAACGTCCCTCTCGAGAATTTTTCGCTTATATGGAGACGCCACTATTTGCCGGTGTAGAGCTGCACTCACCGTGACTCAGGGCCATTGAGCAGTGTCGGAGGGATCTTTTTCGTTCCAGCACCTACTGCGACACGGGACCTCGGTTTTTACGGTCTCATCCGAAGGACCGGGCTCCACGTCCCACATTGAGATTCGAACCCGCGACGAAGAATTAAACTCCTTATCCGCGACGCAGACGCTGTAACCACTGCACCGCGTGTGCGACTATATCCATTGTAATCAGGTTTTAAAACATCAACAGATTTTAAAATAGTTCTCAGGTTTTAAAGTATTCATGGATTTGGATAAATGATCCTTCATTTTTTCACTTTTCACTTTGGTTAACTCATGTAAAATAAAAAAAAATATTTTTTATCTGTAAACATACCCCCCCCCCCCCTCGTGAAACAACCAGAGGTTTGGTATGAATTTGTTAAATAATGACTCATAATCACTGTAAAAAAGAAAGGGGTGTTTTAAAAATATTTTCCGTTGATTTCTAGAGTGATAAACACACGTTTTACCAAAATTATAGAGCTTAGACATAGTTTTCGGATACTTCTGATTATACTTTCATTAACATTTAAGAAATAGCAAAGTGGCGGCTTTATATTCAATAGCACATTTTGCTTATATCTTGCGATGTTCTGGCAAATATTTTACATACTCGCCCCGTTTTATTTTTGTTGTAGCAGTAGATTCAACTTTTCAGCTTCCTCAATACACATACATGTACACTGTACTTGTAATCCCGGCTGATCTGTAAGGGATGCGGCAATGAGGGAGAATTTGTCAGTTTATGCCAAGTTTTCCATTTTTATCCAGTTTGATATTATAGACTGAAAAAATGAAATAAATAAACATGAACAAAGAAACCTGAGTTTCCTGTGTGTTTAATCAGAAGTTATTTCTATAAATATAGCAATCTGATTAAAATCAGCTGTTGTTTGGCTACGTTTAGGACGTACAACATAGTGTAGTAGAGGTACTTTTATTAAAATTATAAAAGTTGAAATGATTTTAAATGAAATAAAATAAATATTAGATATAAATTAAATAAACTAAATAAACTATTAAATATGTTATAAAAGCATAAATGATAAGTTTTCTATTAAAGTTTCATTCTGTTCATTCCTTACTAACATGGGTATTTAGTGACATAGATATACACCCCTTTGGATCCACACCTGTACATATACATTTACATGACCACATACATATCTATTGGTCAGATTTTGAAATGGTTAGATTTCATTAGTTGTAAATTTCGTCTTTGTGGGGTACTGAGTTTTATTCAGATTTAGCTCAAGATTTCATGGTGTAGGACATACAGTTTAAGCTGCTGACTTTATTTATTTCTGAAGACCTAAGACAGATCCTGAAAATGTAAGTTTTACCTTTTTTATGCCTTAAGATATGTTTTCCATAATTTATGTGAAATAGTTGGAAAACAGAATGTTTTACTTTTAAATGTTAACATATTGGATTATCTGTCTGTATAATCAGATGTAGATAAATCTGATGGAGTTTTCTTATTAATTAATTTGTATATATATCTAGAAATATTTTGATGTGAATATTTTGGTAAGCAAACTAATTTAAATATCTATTGGTTATGAGAAAGGTATTTGTAAAGAACAAATCCTGATTTTTTTATTTATTGTAAATAGGTAACACCATAAGTAAACCATATAAATAATTGAAATTCGAGAAAGTTCAATTCCATAAATTGGTATGTCTATCTGTATATATATTTTTATGATTTGTAAAGAAACATAAAAGAAAGATAACTCTTCACAAGACTGTTAAGAGTAATTATGTTGTAAGAGTTAACTCCCTTATATAGAATATCTTCATTTTATCATATCGAGTTAAATTGATAATTATGATAATTAATTGTAAAAGGGAAGACAGATAATTTGTTAAATTTTTATGATCAGAATATTAGATAATTGATATATTGTTTGTACATATTTTTATGACGCAATTTGTATATTGCAGGACATTTCCATAAATTCCATATTATCCATCATCCATTTATCTGTCATCAACCATGTCACCTTAATAAAAGAATAATTTAAAATTTACAACTGAGTGTGTTTCCATCATTGCCGGGAATACCCGCTACATAGTACGTAGTAAACGTAGCCAAACTAACTTATGGTGTCCGGACAGGGCCATTGGCAAAAGCTCAACAGCGCGTCCAGAAAAACACGCCGTCACGCTAACACACAACACGCCATCGCGCTAACACATCATTGAACAACACGCCGCACAGCACGCCGTCGCGCTAACACACAACTCGCCGTCGTGCTATCACAAAGTTGTGTTAGCGAGTTGTGTGACAGCGCGACAACGTGTTGTGTAAAGTTGCGTTAGCGCAACGGCGTGTTGTGTGACAGTGCGACGGCGTGTGGTGTATAAGCGCGATGACCTGTTTTGTGTAATTGTGTTAGCGTAATGGCATGTTGTGTGTTAGTGCGATGGCGTGTTTTTCTGAACGTGCTGTTGAGCTTTTGCAAATGGCCCTATCCGGACACCATACTAACTGCTGATTTTAATCTGATTGACCAATATAGTTGCCCGGAAGTATGTAATTGCAATCGGTAGCGTATACGTATAACAAATAGTGAAAGTTTTGCATCGTGATTAAATCAAAAAGACCTACAGTATTAATACGAGTTTACATGATTTTGATCTTTTTACTGGTCTACAAATGAAATGAAAAAGCTGAAGACAACGAACAGTTGTCGATCTCAAAAAATCTACAAACAATACAAATTTGTGAACAGGACAAATAAACGCGGAACCCGGAAAATTCCAGAGATGGGATCAGGTGCCTAGGAGGAGTAAGTATTCCCTGTTGACCGGTCACAGTGTGAGCACTATTATTGATCAGGTAGACGGATATTTAGTGTTAAATCAAAGGCTTAACTGTGTCTAAATACTAAATACACATGCAAAAACCAACTGTATGCAGTAAACAAAAAGAAATTATCAAACTTTCATGCTGTGGTAAATATCTGAAAATCCTTTTTGGGGGGGGGGGGGGTTACATAACTCACTATTGTGCACATGATTTTAAATTTAGATCCCCACTCCACTTTTCCCTTCCAAGAAAAAAAATGTCTGGTTCCTAAAAAAAATAACAATAATATGAAGGTCTTACCAAGTACTGCATGTGTCTTCCATTACATAGTTTATCATCACCCATGATCGCCCTTCCAATAATATTCATGCTTTCAATGCAAATGCAAAATGAACAATGACTAGCTGTTAGCACCTACAATAAATAGTCCAACCAGGGCATGAAAAGGGATACTAGTAGCTGTTTGATTCCCTTTTTATTCACTACCCAAAGTATTCCTTTATCTTTATTTACTAAGAGACGAGATGCATTTTTTTTTTAAATATGTGTATGGGGGGGGGGGTTACCGACGAAACTTATTATGTGTGGAATGAAAAAGAAATGGAAGTGGCATATTAACAGCCTTTGAAAATTACCTTACTAAAGAAACACTAAATGACTATTCTCGTGTGACCCCCCCCCCCCCTTAAAAAAAAACTACGTGCATCTGGTTGAGTCCAGTTTGGGTCACAATCTGGATCATGTTCTCTGCCCAGGTGCTTGTATCTGTTTAATTGCTTTATATTTTTTTAGATGGTAATATCAGTGCAGGCTTATGCAAAGCGGTTTCACCAAAGCGTTTTTTTTTTCAGGTACATACCGTATATGCTTTGTAATTTAATGTAAAATACATGTACTGGAAAAATTGTTCAGATGACACACACTTCGCTTTTTTCTAGTGCAAAACTGGTGTCTATATAACCACGGTTAAAATCCACTTCCAATCTGGAGGCTATAAGATGACTCTGGACCGTGGCTTGAGATGTTGATTATCGTTGTACTTAAGCTTTCACAATGAACGCATATATAAAGTTCAAAGGTGACATATTAGATTTGCACTTGCATGCAAATGTCTTTCCTTGGACCTTTTGAGTACATGTATAAATATATTCATGATAGATAACATAATTTCCGAGAACGTTTTACAGTTCTGTAAATAATATAGCGATATATTTGAACCTGCGATATAAAGATTGGTTATTGCATGGAGGGAGTGCCCTGTCCATCTCATTATGGTTTTCCATGCAGTTTGTGCAGGTAGCAAAAATGTATCCTTCATCGACAAGAAAATTTAACACCTAATATGTTTTTCATTGTGACAGCTTTTTCTTTCAAAGTACATTTAAAATACTAGACTAAGTACTCGAAAAAAGACTTATATGCTTGTATTTTTAAAAACATTTTTAATAATAAATCCGAAGATTAAGAAAATGGTAACGACAATACTTAATTATTTGATTAATTATTCCAAGTACATGTAGGACTGACACAAAACTCGACAGGGATTTCTGATACTTGTAATGGATGCGCGAAATCGGGGCTTTGGGCCAAGACTATTACTACATGCATTTATCTCCTAAAGTTATGGAAAATTCGTTTTTCTACATGTTTATGGCTCAAAACATGTCGTAACTCTTCTTTACAAATAATTCATTAAAAAAAAAATAAATCTGTTCCATATATCAAAAGAATCAATTTATTTTACACTGAGCTCATGAACGATTTCATTGTGCATGAAAAACGTCAGATGACGTCATAGTGCATTTTGTTTGCTTTACTCGTAAAAGTTCCAATATTCAAAATAAATATCTCTGTAATGAATGCACGTACCTTATAATGTCTGTAATAGAAAATGTAGGGAAAATCCCCAGTTTTTAGGTTATGGCATTCATTTTTATTTTATTGTGTGCTGTAATTAAGATAAAGCCAACAGAAGATAGCACAAAATCAGTCATTTATGCGTTATTTTATCAACTTCCTGCAATGATATGCAGTATTCAATTCAAGTTTAAGATAATTTCTGAACATCGCACAGAAAACTTTGAGTACATAAAATGTTTAGTTCCTTCTTAAGTTTCAGAAAATATCAATTGTTTTGTTGTATCCCAATTATTTACAAAACGCCAACAGTTAAATACCTGTGATGCTGAAAATGCGTCAAAATGTGCACTTGGCCGTTAAGGGGTTAATGAGGTCAAAAAGACTGGAATTAAATTTATCGTGGTGTATGGTTGCAAATTGAAATGAAAAATTGTAAGATTTAATGTTATTGATTTTGGTAAAATTTTGTGGTTTCAAATTTTTAAGTATCCGCATTTGAATTACACCACTTCTGTAATACATTGTTGCATAGTATTCCTGATGTTTCTCCTTCACTGATGTTAAGGACAGATGATACAAACAAAAACTGGGTGCCTGGATTGGAATATATTTTTGGGCTTATTTTTGCTGTAAATGGCGTAAATATCAAATTTCTAAATTATTAAGAAATTGTTAACCTTCTATAATGTTCAAAATTCATACCTTCTGCAACCCTCCTTATTAATCTATACAAATTTTTGTAATTTCGTACATTATTGTGAAACTTTGAATGAGAAAATTAAATACGGTTTAATTTATTAATTTTACTCATATAAACATAACTCAAGCTGTTATTTTCAAAATTTTTGATAAAAGTTTGTATCATCTGTCCTTAATATCTAAATCAGCAGTATTGAAAGAGGCTTTGTAGAACATTTACAGGAACCCACTATGCATTTTTTTTTATTTATTAGGATTTTTATGAAGTTTCGGAATCCAATATAGATGTGGTAATTCAAATTCATATTGGTTTGTTGGAAATAAGAAAATATTAAAAACTGACATATGATTTGGAAGAATTTCCTTGTTAGACAGGGAGCTATGGATATAAGTTTGATTACCACGTGTAGAATTAAATCCTAATTCCTCAAAAATACAATTAAAATAATGAGCCTTACAAACAAAGACAATGTTATTAAATGCTTTGTCAGCTGTGACCAGTAAATACATGTACTTATCGTGTAATCTACTGTCAATCAACTTTTATTCGCGTACGAGAAATATCCACGAGTTTCGCGACCTTCTGAAAGTTCTGAATGTCTTTGCTATCGTATACTATTATAGTCTGATACAGATTCAAAAATGTTTTCTTAAAATGGGGATAGAAAGACATAAGCAGTCAGATCATAGACATAGTCATAGCGGGCTACTGTCCTCATCACCACTTTTGAAGAGGGGAAGAGGCAAGAATTTTTATGTGCCCCTACTCCAGTTTTTTAACCTGAGTAAAGTATAGATCCGCTAATATATTCCGAAAATAAGGAAGAACGCTTTCAGTTAGATAATTAAATCTCTGTTTTTCCTTGTCAAAATTTTTATATGGCTGACCCGCACTTGTTCCTTCTTTAACTTTGAGATTAAGTTAATGCAGATTGCCTGCAATGAAACAATTTATTTTAAATTATTCTAAGTAACAAGAAGTTAGATCTGATCTTCTGATCGTTAAATTTAATCTTTTATATATATATATATATATATATATATATATATATATATATATATATATATATATATATATATATATATATATATATATTCCATCATAATTCACAGGTTATATCTTTTGAGTTGGGGGTGGGAGGTGTTCAACACTGGAGGCACACGTCTATGTGGCAGATTCAATGTTTACCACAGAATGATAAAACATCAAATATTTACAGAGTATATAGCCAATGTCACTTTTATTATATGTTATTTTCTACTTTTGCCTCATCCACAAATAGGACAAGTAGTACATTTAATTGTATTTATGAATGGAAAAAATGCGGAAGGGGGGGGGGGGCTGTCATGAATTATTTTAGTCACAGGAATACTTATTATGCATAATTTGCAAGCAAATAATTGCTTATTGTGATTGGTGATTGTAATTAAAATGAAAAAAAAATAATTTATAGATTTGCATATACTGGTATGTTCCATATTTTATTACATGTAATTAGAATTATGTTAATTGATATTTGCTTCAATGGGGACAATTTAACTCATCATACCCCTAGGCCTCTCACACCCTTCTTCAATACCTCTTTTACAAATATTTGACAATTTACACATGGTACTTGTGCATGTGCCGTCAATGAATCTGAGAGATGTGACGTTTCATTTGAATCTCCGCGCCCACGAAGTTAGTTGGAGAATATTTTCAAACTTTCCCCTAAGAAAAACAAGTATATCTATATCAATTGAACTATTATGCATATTTTGTATTGTTTTGTGTTGAGCTAACTACATCGATACATGTATCTATAAGTCTCATGCTTAAATCAATATTTTTCAAGTTTATGTTTTTTAAAGTCAATATAACTTCTATCAATAAAATCCATCATACAGAAAAGACGCTTTAAATTATGTGAAAATAACCAAATACAATACAACATATAAATGAAATAAGAAGTCATAGCAGATTATATATTGATGAGACAATTAAACGTAAGACAATGTACAAGAATATATCTCAACAAGTGTAGAGACCTTAACGCTTCCGCAGAAGGATAATGCCTTCTAATGTACGCATTTATTTCCCAAAAGGTTAACAAATGTAATGATTAGAAATTAGTTATCATTAATATAAGATAAAGAAAGGCCATATAACGATATACCTATGGCAGGAATCAAACAAATGACAATATTGAGAATTAATGAAATATATGGAGATAACGAACAGCATTCAAGCTCAAAAGTGTCGAAATAAGTGTTTAGTTTGAAAATTGCTTGTTTACGTCCACCGTATTTCAATAATGATTTATTGACAACGCATCAAAAAGATTTAATATATCTAATTATGCAAATGAATCAAATGTCCTCGGGAGTAATTAGTTTTTATAAATATTAGATTTAAATAGGGCCATACAACAACAAACAAATGACATTGATAATAAGTATAAGCTAATTAAGCAAATAGACACCTTTATAATTAAGATTAACAACTTCACTAATTTGTGCAAATCAAAGCAATTTTTTCAAACGGTATAGAACTAAAGAGCATTTGTAAAACTATGATGCTTGAAGTAAGTCATTTGATAACATTTTTTGTTTATAATTGCCCAAGAAAAACACACAAAATGAAGTATAAACGAGTAAGTCTTCTGTTGCATAAACGATGTCAGCAAGATCCTAAAATTACGGTCCACTACGAAATCCTAGAATTATTTATTGTTTAATCAAATATCATGTTTTGTTATAAATATATTCAACGATTTAGTAAAGGGGAGTAATCAAATGTTTAATCTGAGTGTTTAATTTGGAACTTTAGTCTCGAAATTAGAATCTCGTTGTTAAAATCTCGTATTTTGAAATTTGAATCTCGAATGAGCTTTCTGGGGTTTTTTTTTAGCCTACGCAGTTTAATGTTCATGTATGGAAACAATGAGACATCTATAGTATCAACTTCCAGACTGGGTGTGGCAGTAGTTTATGATTAAAAAAAATCCTTAGAAAGTGTAGCACTTTGGTTTGAAAGATGAAAAAACATTATATTTTAAGCATTTTTCGGCCTGCGCACATAATCTTTAAGAAGATTGGTGCTCGAAGACGTTCGATGACGTTGTCATTCTAAGAAAAAAGGAGTTTTTTTATGGATCATGAATAATTAGGAATAAAATTATAACTTGTCAAATTTAATTCAAACTATTGCCAAATGAATTTTAATACATATTACAGCGACGGATGAAATATTGGGGATTTTATATGCTGCAGCAATCCAAATTATAACGGAACCTACTAAATGAATTGTAATTAGAGATTTTTAACTATTTCCGGATTCATTTTATACTTTTGCATATCATGAAACAGACTCAAGCAACAGTTTCACGGGCTTTCTTTTTTACTAAGGAACAACAGTTTGACTGTTCTCCTCGAAGTAACGAAGAAAGTATATATTATAGAGTCATAAAATTTTTCTATAATGAAAAAAGTTCAAAAACATGATTTGGTCCGTGAATTTTAATTTACAATGTTGCCGTACATAATTTGTAAAAAATCATTGGAAAGAAAATGTTTATATATACATTTTTTTTTTTTAGAAAATGCGAATATTTTTTATCTTCAGCGTTTTACGTAATTATCGCAAATAGTGCTCACACTACTGTAAGGATTTTCCTCTTAGAATAAAAAAAATACCCTGTCGTTCCCCTGTCTGTCCCTGACATTTTTTTTCTCTCCCTGACTTTCTTCTATGTTCCCCTGTCGTTGTCCTTGACTACCCTGTCCATTCCCTGTAGTCCCCTGTCGTTGTCCCTGTCTACTTTCTGACATCCCCTGACATCCCCTGACGTCCCTGTAAACTCCCTGATGTCCCCTGACTAAGTACCCGACGATCCTCTCTTTCCCCTGTTTTCCCCTGACATTACTCTTGGCCCAAAAAGGGGGTTAAAACATGTTCTTGTTGCTATTTACGGTTGAAAATTACCATAGTCTTTACAATTCTAAAGTTCTGTAAAAAAAAAAAAAAGAAATAGTGATTTAGTCATTAGTCGACAAATCATTTTTGTTTGTGGGTGGCGGAATCCAATGACATTGGATTTTGTGGCGAAATTTTGTATATGCTACCTTAATTTTTACATTGTCTTGGTTTTTCATATCACAGGGAGATCACCCTGCCATTGTTGTGGACTAGTTTGTATATATGTATGTTATCTGGTGATCTTCCATCTTATAAAAATACATTCATCAATGATAACCATGTCTTACTTAGACTTTAGGGAGATCCCGCTGCCTGTGTGATATTAGGTGCTCAATAAGTCTCTTTACGTTTATCTGGCATCTCCCTAGTAGTTAAGGTAGTTTATTTGTTATTAGTTGCTTATCTTCATCATTAATAAATGACAATATTCATCAAAGCATGTGTTTATCATAAACTTTTTTTTTAGGTTACCATTGACTTTTTTTTCTAGTATGATATGCAAATATAAAACAAGAGTTTCACACTCTTTAATCATAAGCTCACTGGGATATATCGTGTCGAGATATGAATGGAAATACCTATTGCTAATTGACAATACGTCGTCGATGTATCTAAATTCAAGCTGAAGGACACAAGATTTTTCTTCTTCTCATGTAAGAGTTTTTGAGTAAATTATGCTTCATATAAAAACAAAAATGAGTCTGCTAATAACGGCGTGCAATTGATACCCATGGTAATTCCAACAGATTGTTGGAAGAACCGATCTCCAAACACTAAATAGATATTGTCAATCAGAAACTCAAGCATCTTTTGATATTAAGTTCAAAGCACCCGTGTGTACAAACAAAATGTTTTTTTATCAAAATAATTTTGCAAATGACCAATTACAAGGAAAGTAAGGTTACGAGTTCCATTTTTATTGAAAAAGCAACTGTAAATGATGTCAAAAAAACTGTACTTTAAGGAGGGATTCTTCTCTTATTCTACTCATATTTCTTGTATTTAAAAATTAATGAAATTTTCATAGATTCAAAAAGACAATATAACTAAGTGATGGTATCAATTAGATTAAATTTGACCGTTTTATTTTAGAAACAAGATCAGGTCAAGGTCATTATCTTTTTTCTTGACATTTAGAGTAAAAAAATACTGTTGCTAATCATGTGATGCCTACTTCTATTTTAAAAGATAAAATGTTTTTCTTTTTGCACAAAAACATGTTACCATATCGGGTCTATCAGATGATTCTACCAAATTAATTGACATTATTTAACTTAAATTTATATTGGCTGATCCGGATTTCCTCTGTTTTTCTTAATTTTTTAGGATATATTAGTTATTTATATATACTTCTTATATTTAAATATTTCTTATTTTTACATATGGTAAAGTAGTTATATAAATATACAAAATGATACAAAAACAAAAAGCTTTGACCGTTTAATAAGAGAGAAAACACTCTTTTTACTGATTTTTTGCTCAAATCTATTTTAAGGTTGGAGGCTTTCAAAAGCTAACAAGATTGTAGTTTGTTTAGAAAATCATTTTTATTGGCTATGTTTTAAAACTTTAGGGCATTATTTATAATTTTAGTTACATATCAAAATTTCTTCAAGTCTTTGATTGTTTAAAAAAATTAACAACATGTTATGTTCTGTAAGTGATTTTGATCGGCAGAAAAGGATATATTTTCATACGCCGTAGTTACGCCAAAAATATAGTCCCTTATGGATTTCAAACTCAGTTTACCATTTCTATTTAAAATTGTAAAATTATTATGAGTAAAGAAAAAACATGATCTTTTAAATACATTACAGCTAAGTTTATAAGACATACAAGCAAATATACTTGGAATATTTCGTCTAGTCAGAAACCAAACAAGAATCCCTCCTTAATTTATCGTGGTGTATGGTTGTTATAGAATTGAAAAGTAGTAAGTTTTGATGTTACTGATTTTGAAGAAATTTTGTGATTTCAAATTTTTAAGTATTCATATCTGATTTGCACCAATTCTATAATAAATTGTTGCACAGTATTTCTGATGTTTCTCCTTCACTGTTGTTAATATCTAAGTGAGGAGTATTGAAAGAGGCCTGGAAGAACATTTACAGGAACCCACTGTATAATTTTGTTTATTAGGATTTTTGTGAAGTGTCGGAATCCAATATAGATGCCGTATTTCAAATTCATATTGGTTGTTGGGAATATGAAAATATTCAAAACTGACGTATGATTTTGAAGAATTTCTTCCTTAGAAAGGGAGCTATAGGTTGGATTACCACTTGTAGAATTAAATCTTAATTCCTCTACAATGCAATTAAAATAATGAGCCTTACAAACAAAAAAAATGTTATTACCTGCTTTGTCAGCTGGGATCAGTATATATTTATCATGTAATCTATCTAATGCTTTTTTCACTTCTGAATTATTGAACACAGAAGAATAATGTCTTCTAATGTACACAACTATCTCCCAAGAGATTAACAAATGTAATGATGAGTAATTAGTTATCATTAATATATGATAAGGAAAAGCTATATAATGATATTCTTATGGCAGGAATCAAACAAATGACAATATTGAGAATTAAGTGTTAAACAAAATGTTGAGTTTGAAAATTACTTGTTTACGTCAACCGTGTTTCAATAATGATTTATTGACAATGCATTTAAAAGAATTGATATATCTAATTAGGCAAACGAATCAAATGTCCTCAGGAGTAATTAGTTTTCATAAATATTAGATTGAAATAAGGCCACATATAAAGAAACAGATGATATTGAAAATAAATAAGTAAAAGCTAATTAAGCAAATAGACAGACTAGTTAATTAAGAAGATTAACAACTTGTGCCCCGCAATGCCATTTTTTATGATGCTTGAACTTATTCATTTGATAACATTGCCCAAAAAAGACACACAAACTGAAGTAAAGACGAGTAAGTCTTCTGTTACGTATCTGATGTCAATAAAATCCTAAAATTACGGTCTATTACAAAAGCCCAGAAATCTCATTTACTATTGTTTACTCAAATGTCTTGTTTTGTCGTAAATATATTCAATGATTTAGTTAAGGGAAGTAATCAAATCTTTAATCTGCCTGTTGGCTGGTCAATTTGGATCTTTTGTCTCGAAGTTAGAATCTCGAAGTTAGAATTTCGAATTTTGAAACTTGAATCTGGAAAAAACCTTCTGGCATTTTACAGCCTATGCAGTTTAATGTTCATGTATGGAAACAATGAGAAATCTATAGGATCAACTTCCAGACCGGGTGTTGCAGCTGTTTATTATCAAAAAATCCTTAGAAAGTTTAACACTTTGATTAGAAAGAAGTACAGTACCAGCCAGACCCAATCTGACATAAAGCAGTCCCAGAGCAGTCCCGGGGACTGCTTTCTGGGACTGTTTAAGCAGTCCCACAGCGGTCCCAGAGCAGTCTCGCTGAGAAAGGGTGGGTGGGTGTAATAATCTCATTTTCTTTTCTGCACGAAATATATTCTGTACAATACGGTGCAAGCGATACAACGCTACCACAGAAAAGTGTGGAAAGTGTGTGTGTGTGTGTGGGAAGGGGGGGGGGGTCTTAGTATATATAATACCATGCATACAAGTGAATCTGCAAAAGACAGTTGAATCCAAATCCAAATCTGATGTAGAGAAAGAATACATATACTTTTACATGTATTGGTAAAAACAATGTATAAAAAATGTTTATTTGTTTGTTTGCTTAATTGTTTAATGTCCCTTTGAGAATGTTTCAATAATATTGAGACGACAACACTTGCTGATGGAGGGCTGTACTCGACACTTACGGCTTTTGAGCAGAGAGAGATCATCTACTGCGACAAGGGACTTTGGTTTATACGGTCTTATCCGAAGGACCGGTCTCCAACTTATACAGTATGGAAATACACTGTAATCCACACATTTTAAAAACAGTTGAGAAATGAGGCGAAAATAATAATTATACATAGTTTTGTATGAAACAAAGAGATGCAAAACAGATATTTGAGGAGCGTAACATATTTGGAGATTCGACCGTAGATTATTTCGCCTACCACAACATCAAAGTGTATGCTTCTTTGATAAAGTTCCAATATTTAATTACATTGTGACCCATCTTCTTTTTCTTGAAATTTTGGGTTTTCTTTGGTGATTATTTAGATTTTGAGCGCTATAAACATTTATGTGCATCTAGTATTTATGTATACCTTTGCATGCTACTTACTGCTCATTAATAAAAAAAAATCTTTCAAAATACTCGGTACTTCCTTTGATTTAATGTATTGTATAAAGGTATATGTTGCAAATTTCTCTCCTTTTATAGAAAAATATGTTTCCTCATCAAATCGAATAATTCTTTCTATCTTCTGGAGAGAGAGAGATTATATTTTCATGTAACGCATATCCAGTAACTCACAAAATAACATGGTACATATATATCTCTTTTTTCATCAGAGTCTCCATATACCCGTTAAATACATGTATCTATTCTGCATTTCTAGATTAATCTGCATAATGCTATGTTTAGAGACTATATGTATATATCTTCAAATCATTTTAATTCACCAACAGAATGAAGAGATATATAAGTATATCTATAGATGTAAAGTTTCGAAGCTGTGGAGCTTTTCTACATCTGAGGATATGCGTACCTACTGGACGGATATCGGCTAAATACCACTGATTTCGGTCATTGGAGGAGAGATTTTTTTATGTTTTCAAGAAAAGATTCTTTACTTCCAAAATCTGCCAGCGCCCCCTCTTAATTAACCCCCACCCCACCCCCACCCAATAGAATGAAAATTGCCGTGCCCTAAAAGATATTGATTTCTTTAAAAGAATGGATTGGATAGAAGTTTCTAATCTGAATTAAGTTCAAACTATTCGAAAATTGAAATTATTATTTGTCTTCTGCATCAAGCGTATGAGAATAGCAAAGGTGGATTGAAAATTAACTTCAAGCTAGAATTTCAATCAATGTTTTCTCAGACGTCCGCCACGAATTCGTTTTCTATCACCAAATCAGATGCGGCTTTCCCCAACCAGCTCAGAACCAGCAGCGTACTTAGGACATATCTTAGGACTATCTTAAGATACGTCTTTGGATGTAAAACAAAAGCATCTTAGGAATATCTTTAGTTAATTAAGATGTCCTAATTTGGGGAGGGGGTGGTCATGAGATCCGGTCCCCTTGGGATTTTTAGAGTTGTTGAAATGATATTAATGGTAAACCCAATCCCTCTAGAAAACACGGACCCTGTTACAATGACAAAGAAAGTCACATAAATTTATACATCTTCTGGATATCTATAAAGGCAAAGCGATTACCCCCCCCCCCCCCTCCAAAACGAAATAGCTTATGTTTTTTTATCCTTGCTTGACAGTAATGTCTGAGTCTTCCTTTTTTTTTGAGTGCGTGGGTGTGAACCCTCCTTCCCCCTCCGGAAAATGCCTGTATCCGCGCTTGATATGTATGGGTTAAAATAAAATGTTTCAGAAATTTTATAAATAATCGTTATTTCATCGATTTTCATTACAAATTTTCTTTATCAGGTTTGTTCATTCTTATCCCGTTTTCATGTATTGAGCTGTAATAGATATAATAGAGAAATAAAAGAAACAGAAAAGGAAATCAATTTTTCTTTTATATTACTGGATAAGTTAATTTGAAAAAAAAAGATTTGAAGTATTCCCTTTTTAATAAACAATAAAAATTAACACTATAACATTTGATATATTTATCATTCACATATAAAGAACAATTGAGATTAGTAATATTATAAGATCTATTTTCAAAATATCACTTCTTGTGGTTGTTCGTCCGCAGATGTAACAGATCCCCCCCCCCTTCTCTCTCTGTAGAAAGGTTGGAGGTACATGTAGTGCCCGGACTGTCTGCATCCGCGCCGTACATGTAGTCACGTCTATAAACGTTTTAACCTGCTACATGTTTCATTCATCAATTAATAAATGTATTTTCATTTATCACTTTCTCTTTTTCTATTTGTACGGTTAAATGCATACATATACAGTGACACGGCACAAGGTCTACTTAATTGATTTAATTCATAAAAGAAATTAATATTTTTACAAAAACTAATGGATCAAATTACATAAACTCTGTAAATTCAATAAATCCTAGTTGTTTTCCTGGCACCAGTGCTTCTGATATCATTTAGATATGTCTTAAGATAAGCACATCGTCGTCTTGAAATTAGGGCAAAGATTAGGAAGTCTTCTAAGATAGGATAGCTTCGTTGCCCCCCCTCCCCCATTAGACTAGGATATGTTGTAAGTTCGTCCTAAAATAGCTTCAAAAGCATGCCTGCAACTCTAGAAGACCATACCATTCTTTGACAAAGAGAGAGAGAGAGAGAGAGAGAATTTTATGACGCCAAGTGCAAGGAAAATAATAAATATCGATATATTTCGAAAATATTTATTTCAAATTCTATTTTGAATATAAAAAGGTTCCTGCAGGCATTCAGTTACATGTAATAGTAACCCTTTTACTTGTTAAAAAAAAATTTAAAAAAACAAAACTCTAGGAAAGACAATAAATCAATTATTGTTATCAACATTATTGTATATATGTCGATATCGTGTTACAATAACATTGATTTCATAAATGAAGTGTGATAAATTCATTTGATAGCTATTAGAATTGCGATAATATAATGACTAAAATAATTATTGATCAAAAATACAATTAGGAAAAAAAATATTGAACTTTTAAAGCGAAATTATTTGTAGGTGGCATTTTCTAAATTTCAATTAGCCATTAATGTGCTTTTGGTTATATGAGTATTTTAATAGGTTAGGGGAGGGGCAAATTGAATCGAGTGTAGGAATTCTTACCATTCTAGTTATTTCAGTGGAGAAAATCCTACAACTCTATAGTCATTTTTTTTCATGGGAGAATCCTACTCTAGAGCCATTTTTCCGCGGGGGGATTGAAAGGAAAGCCTACTCTAAAAAGACTAACTAGGAGGAATGAGACACCTTTTTTTGGTAGGCATTTTGTTGAATTAACATTGAATTTACATAATACTTCAATTTATATCTTCGAAGAATAGGGAAGGGGGAGGGGTTTTTTTCCATCATTTGTCACCAATTGACCAACATCTCTCTCCCTCTAGATCTCTCTCTGCTTTACGACAGATTCAAAAAGTTTGGAGGAAGGGAGGAGAGTAGGAATGTGTCTGTAACTTCTTAAACCTAGTATTCACATAGTTTTTGTTTTTGTTTTGATTTTATTAACTATGCTGTATAAACATATAAAGGCATGGATTAAAATGTAATAATAATATACGTCAATATAATAGTGGTTGTTACATGATTTTGGGGAATGCTAAAGAGAATCTGCTTAAATACATGTGAAATTTTAATCTTTGCACTCAATATATGTGGGTTGCAAATTTAGAATGTTCATACGTCATACATGCACTAAGGTTTTCATCATCTCAATCCCTTAACAGCATACAATTCATCTAATTCTTGAAAAATATTCAATGAATAAATTAAACTACATGCATGAAAGCTTATACCTGTATGAAATCCGGGAAATGGAGGGGGCTATGTATCTCATTTTTTATTTATCTTCACGTACCTAAATTAATTTTTTACTTCCTGTTCAACTATTCAGAATCTACTTTTTTTTTTGGAATTACATTGTAATTAGTTATCAGTTAGTTGATCAATAGTCAGTTACGGATTTAGAGCTGATGAGGGAATTCGTACACCTACCCCTGGGATTTTCAGCCTTAAACTTCATAGAGTCAAATAACCCCTCACCCAACCTCCTAAGGACAGGAAACACAGAGCTCTCAGAATTCATAAAATGTACATGCATTTACAAGAAGGAAAGGGGTCTGTCAGTGTAACCCCTTTTCTGGTTAATTTTGTATCATTCATTTGATTTATGCCCAATTCTTTTTAGATGCATATATAATATCTTCTATTATAGTCCCTTACAAGTTCTTGTATGATGTTTCCTTTTTTATTAGTCCCCTACCGGTGAAACCGGAGGGGACTATAGGTTTCCTCTGAGTCTGTCCGTCTGTCTGTCTGTCCCTCTGTCTGTCTGTCTGTCCCTCTGTCTGTCTGTCAGTCTGTCCCACTTGGTTTTCCGCACTTTTTTCCTAAACGCTTGCAGATATTGAGCTGATTTTTGGTATGTGAGTGTACCTTGATGAGTTACAGATCAAGTTTGCATTTCGTTCCGCTTCATTGATTTTTGACGGAATTATGGCATTTTCAATTCTTAACGGGAACCAGATTACACTTGCCGGTAGGGGACTAGTATTGCTAATGCAATACTCTCAGAATGCTTGTTTAGTCCCCTACCGGTGAAACCGGAGGGGACTATAGGTTTCCTCTGAGTCTGTCCGTCTGTCTGTCTGTCTGTCTGTCCGTCTGTCCCTCTGTCTGTCTGTCAGTCTGTCCCACTTGGTTTTCCGCACTTTTCTTCTAAACGCTTGCAGATATTGAGCTGATTTTTGGTATGTAAGTGTATCTTGATGATTTACAGATCAAGTTTGCATTTCGTTCCGCTTCATTGATTTTTGACGGAATTACGGCCTTTTCAATTTTTAAGGGTTTTTCCTCAATTTTCTTCTAAACGCTTTCAGATATTGAGCTGATTTTTGGTATGTGGCTTTACCTTGATTAGTTATAGATCAAGTTTGCATTTCGTCCCGCTTCATTGATTTTTGACGGAATTATGGCATTTTCAATTTTTAACGGGAACCAGATTACACTTGCCGGTAGGGGACTAGTATTGCTAATGCAATACTCTCAGAATGCTTGTTATATGTGTACTGCATGCATCGCTTGATATTGGAAAAAAAGATCTAGTTCAGAACATTAATAAAAGTGTTAAAGTTCTGCCGGCAATTAATATTACGTAGTAAATAATGAAATTCTAAAAACTAAATTTTGAGATTTTTCAAATTGGTGCGCTCATATCTCAGTCCTCATCCCAGTTTATATTAAATCAATGTATTTAAGAATTGTTTGACTTATAATAAGATTTGGGTTGTTAAGCGCAATATCTTGTAATTTTTGTTAACCAATGCAAAGTAGCATGCACCTCATGCACCGATCACCTTTTCCTAGTGAGTACTGAATCTATAAGTATAAGTATGCTGCAACGGTTGTTAAATTCCTATAAAACGTTTGAGAGGTTATTTTTTTTAATTTAATTGCACAACATGAGCAATAATGTATGATAATAATAATAGACTTACCCTAACCCTGACATTACCCTGTGAGTTTTCCTTTGAAATAACGTACAATAACTGCGATACAGAACGCTTTTCGTGGGCGTTTCATTTTGCAAATGATCAGAAACTGTACAATAACTAAAAAATCTTTACGACACAGAACTGTTTATTTTTCGCGATGATGGAAAGCTGTATCTGTATCCTAAATGAATCATTCAAATTACATGACAGCCCTCTTACGTATTTACTCAAAATTTTAGATGAATTTATTATAGAAGCATTGACCTATATATTAGTATATAGGTCTCTGATAGAAGTGAACAGCGGCGGATCCAAAACTTTAGAGAAGAAGGAGAAGGATAGCAGTTCAGGGATGTTTTTTTTCTGACAAAATAAAGAAAAGAAAACAAATTGTCCAATCTCAAAAAACGTATTTCCTGGGTTAGAAGCAATAGTTCATCATACGTCCTGAAAGTATGTGTCTGGTCGTTATGTGTGGATAAATTAAAAGTGTATACATGTTAAGCAAACACAATTCACGAAAGCCAAAAAGAAAAAAACCCTCAAAGTCGGGGGGGGGGGGGGGCATGCGGACGCGCGCCAGTAAGTGCTGGATCCGCCTTTGGCTACTTCTCTACTCTTCCTCCCTCCTCTATCATCAGATTCTGTTTGTTTTAGTTTCGAGCCACGAATACTGTACATGTATGTGTCGACCGGTGGATAACATTTCTCTTAGAATTCAATCTGCCCGAAACATTTTTGCTTGATACTATTAAAGAGTTTGACTGTACACATTAAAAAATATCTTGATTATAGCATAATCTTCAGGAGTTTTGAAGAAAAAAAATTTAAACAAGGTTTATCAAATGCATTCTTAAATTCTGTTAACCATTTGATATTTTTCCTTATGCTTTCTTCATATATGCACTCAATATACAGTCACATGAATTTTGTGAGTTTAAGAGGGCTGGGTGGCTGTGGCCATTTTCAGACTATATTGATCTATAGAGCTCCATATAAAGATATACAAAAATGATCAAATTTTAAAACTAAAATGTATGAAATTTTTGTTTGCCAAATGATAGTTGACAGCTTAAGGTATCATATCTAAAAAATTAAGTTATATCTGATGGTTAATTTGTTGACCCCCCAGCCTCCTTAAGCTAAAATTTCAGTTTCCTTGAAAGAGGCATTCTGTCTAATTTTTGGGGGTACATGTTTTCACACCTACAAGTAGGGCTTTCTTCCAAAAGTATGCATCTATTTTTTCACCTTCTTTGGCATATTTTATAAATATGCATCCTTGCTTGCACTTATTCACATGGTTTATTTGTCAATCTTTGGAATTTTTTTTTAAAGTTAGTGTAGCATTTGCATCCAGAATAGCACATAGCACCTGCATGGAATTAGCATCTAGCACCTGCATGGAAATATCACTTACATGTAGCACCTGCATGAATGAACGTAATTTTGAATATTGACGCCCACATTACCCCCACATTCATGTACATGTATAGTTCTGTCCTGTGATATACGGCTTTCTGTATCATTTGTCTACTAAATTATATATACATATATTAATTTCAGAATATATTTACTGAAACCTTGTTCTTTTTTTCAATGACGAACGTTCCTTTGAAAAATAAACTAAGATTAGAATTTGATTATCATTTGTCTACTAAATTAAGTATACATATATTAATTTCAGAATATATTTATGTACAGAAACTTTGTTCTTTTTTTCAATGAAGAACGTTCCTTTGAAATATAAACTAAAATTAGAATAATAGTATATTTACTGAAAAATTGAAAAGGGGCAAAAATTATGAAAAATATAAAACAAAAGCCGAAAACTAAATTTTAAGTGGAAAGAAAATTGGCTCGAGGGGTAGTCACACTTTATAGCTTTTAAGCTGTGTATGATCTCTCGAAAAAAATTGGCTTTCTTTAGTAGAAATCCTTCTCTAGAGCCAGTTTTTCCGGCGGTACCCTCCTAAAACCATTTTCCCGGGAAAAACTTGAGGGGGGTCTACCCTACAAAGTCGACCCTTTCGCTGGTTGGAACAATGTTGAGGTCTACATGAATATTTTATGTGTTTGAAGGGTCCAAGAAGGTCTTAATTAAAATGATGTAAATTTAGATTTACGTCAGACGCTCTTACCCCCCCCCCCCACCCCTCGCCTGTGTATGACGAATGATGACCCTTATTGTCAACACACATGGCGCACGTTCTTACAGCGCACCGTAAGAATGATTGAAAACAAGAAATGTGTTTCCTAAATTTGTTTACATCTCTTTTGTAGGGGATAAGCAAAACGTCCTCTATCGGATAACACAATGTCGGATAACACACTGAATAACACAAAGCTTAACACATCGTCCTCTCACGGTTAACACTCCGTCCTCGCAAGCTTAATACACCGTCCTCGCAGGCTTAACACACCGTCCTCGCAAGCTTAACACACCATCTTCTCACAGTAACACACCGTCCTCGCAAGGTTAACACTACGTCCTCTAAAGCATAGCGAAAATACCATGCTTTAATTTTCAAAATACAACATAATGCAACCCCTAATCGTGTAACTAGTGCCAAATCTTATAAATATACCAAAACTTAAAAAAAATATCTCAGAAAGTATGGTCCTCGGAGGAAGGTGGGTTGTCATAGTCCTCGAATGGTCGGTGATGCATGTGTGTGTGTGTGGGTGGGTGGGTGGGTGTGTGTGTGGGTGTGTTATTTTTCTGTTTATATCTAAGTGTTGCAGCACATTTCTAAAATATCAATTACTGAACTTCAATTCTATAACAAATAATATGAATGCCTCTTTGCATCCTCTTGTTCACATGTCATGACGGGGAAGGAGGGAGGTGTCTAAAATTGCATTCTGCTCAAAAAATCATAGTTCAAAATAGAAATGTCACATAAATATATAATTACATAAAACTTTTAGAATACATGTGTATTAATGTAACACATCCACAGAACTTTTTAGAATGTTTTTAATTGTATTTTTTTTTAATATCTTACAGGGAAGTGAAGGAGAACCTTCAAGAGTACTGTGCAACAATATATTCGAGAAGTGGTGTAAATCAGATGTGGATACTTAAAAAATCCAAGGAACTTTTGGAAAATTTGAAATCACAAGATTTTACCAAAATCAACAGCTTAAAAACTTATGACTTTTCTACTTTATACACAAGCATTCCCCACGATAAATTAAAGTCCAGGCTTTTTGATATCATTGACAGCTGCTTTTTCAATAAAAATGGAACTCGTAAATATACTTACCTTGGACATTGGTCATTTGCAAAATTATTCTGTTAAAAAACATTCTGATTGTACACACAAGTACTCTGAAGTTGACATTAAAAAGATGCTTGAGTTTCTGATTGACAATATCTATGTGGTTTTTGGAGACCAGGTCTTCCAACAATCTATTGGAATTTCCATGGGTACCAATTGCGCCCCGTTATTAGCTTTTTTGTATTCATATGAAGCAGAATTTGTCCAAAATCTTGTACGTGAAAAGAAGAAAACACTTCCTGTGGCCTTCAACTCGACATTTAGATATATTGACGATGTATTGTCAATTAACAATGGCTATTTCCATTCTTATGCGAATAAGATGTATCCCGGTGAGCTTGAGATAAAAGATACCACAGAGTCTGACACATCTGTTTCATATTTGGATATTTTACTTGAAAAAGACGTTAATGGTAATCTAACAACCAAGCTTTATGATAAACGTGATGACTTTAACTTTCAATCGTTAACTTCCCTTACTTATGCAGCAATATACCTTTATCACCTGCATATGGGGTTTATATCTCTCAGTTGATTCGATACTCAAGAGCATGCACTACGTATGTACAATTTCTAAAACAAGGTAAATTATTGACAAACAAGTTGATGAAACAAGAATATCAGCTGTCTCGTTTAAAGTCATCATTTCGTAAGTTCTATGGTCGATACAATGACCTTGTGTCGCCCGCGTGGCACAGTGGTTAGAGCGTCTGCTCTAGAGTCGCGGAGTAAGGAGCTGATCCTTACGTCGCGGGTTCGAATCCCACTGTGGGACGTGGAGACCGGTCCTTCGGATGAGACCGTACAAACCGAGGTCCCGTGTCGCAGTAGGTGCTGGCACAAAAAAAGATCCCTCACTGCTCAATGGCCGTAAGTGCCGAGCATAGGACAAAATTTGCAGCTCTCCACCGGCAAGTGGTGGCGTCTCCATATGAGTGAAAAATTCTCGAGAGGGACGTTAAACAACATACAAACAAACAAAACAAACAAAAACAATGACCTTGTCAGCAAATACAATTTATCATTGAGTCTAATGCTGACTGACACCCTAACCCTAACCCTAACCCTAACCCTAACCATACTAATTGTTAGGCCATTATTTACACACTGAATTGTCGGATTTTCCCGTTATTTCCCGATCATGACAAGGTGCACACGGCGGGTGTAACCGGTCGGCAGGGGATGCTCACTCCTCCATGGCACCTGATCCCACCTCTGATGTTTAGAGGTCTCTGTTTGCTCTGCACCTATTTTGTATTGTTTAATTGACTTTTGAGCTTGAATACTGTTCGTTATCTCCGTATATTTCACGGAATCGCCTCTATATGGAAACACATGTATCCTTGTAATTTTCTCTACTTTGACTACAGAGGTTTGTATTAGTAACAATGTTTAAGAGCAATAAATCTTTTTTGACTTACGAGCTCAATTTAAACATAATATATATGTGCAGAAGATATTGTAAGAAACACAATTAATAGGCGTACTTAATGTGCATGCATCATTTTCTTACGATAATGTGGGAACGTTTATTTACTTATTTATTTGTTTGTTTTTTTCTGGAAGTGTTCAAAACAATTTTTACATGGTATGCTAATGTCGGCACTTCAAAATTAATTGATTTATGTATTCATGTTTTTGCCCCTAACAATAGAATAAAAAAGAATGTATACAATGTAAGGAAAAGATCGGAGACATTCCGAATAAATCGTTTAGTATGTTGCCTAGTCTAGGCATCTACTTTAAAAAGAAAAAAAAATTAATAAGTGTCTTCACACTGCACAATATTTGCTAAATACGGCAAACGTTTATGACGTCAACTTTAGTGCTCGTTTTCTCGATAACGTCACAATGCACATAAGGGTGGTTTTCGCTTGACCGCCACCATTTAATAAAATTAAAAATGGCTAATCTGACATGCACTGTGAGACAAATTTCGTGCGGAAATAAACATGATGTATGATTGCACTGAGTGAAGAACATAGAGCAAAGTAGAGACGGGTATAAAATTGAATGTCAGAATTTACGGAGAAACGGATTTCACCTGTGTCGGATTAAACAGTTTCCACTGTTAGATGTTTTACAATAGAGCAATCCTTATTTTAATTATCAATCCAGAAACTTCATGTGGCAAGGTTTATAAATAAGAATAAAAAAAGTTTTTATATCCGCACTTTCTAAAGAAAGTTCGGGTATACTGTTCTTACTCATGTCTGTCCGTCCGTCTGTCACACTTTCTTCTTCCTTAAAATCCTCTTGCATTTTACACAGTAGCCAAATTATCTTTTGGGAGATGGGTAGTGGTGTCATGTAGATGTGCAACAAGGTTTTGGAATTTTCATTTCCACCCTGGGGGTCAAATGGGGGTCGAAAAATGACGTTTTTTTATGCAAAAAGCCCCTGGTTCCCTGAACTCCTCTTACATTTTACACAGTAGCCAAATCATCTTTAGGGAAATGGTTGGTGGTGTCCTGTAGATGTTCAGTAAGGTTTTGGATTTTCATTTTCACCCTTGGGGTCAAGTGGTGTTGAAAAATGACGTTTTTTATGCAAAAACATGAAGGTCAAGGAATAAAAAATATTAGCATGCTTGGAAACATCTTGTACATGTAAAATTTTATGAAAGTCCTATCTCTTCTCAATCAAAAGTTATAAGGAAATGTAACATTTTTGAAAAGTAGGTCAAGGTCACAGGGTCAAAAGTCATGATATATTTAGAAAGATCTTTTCACAGGTAATAAACATGTATAATATGAAAGACCTATCTCCCCTCTTTCAAAATGATCAATTTAAAATAATGTTAAAATTGTTAAAAAGTATGTCAAACTTCAAGGTCAAGGTCATGGGGTCAAAACTCATTGTACATCTGGAAAGGTCTTGTCATAGGTAATGTACCTGTGAAATATGAAAGCCTTATCTCTTATCATTCAAAAGTTATAACCAAGGTTAAAGTTTATGTGACAGACGGACAGACGAATGAGATTTAATGCCCCCTCCCTTTCGAGAAAGCGGGGGACATTAATGCCCTTTCTGTTCTTGAGAAGAAGATTTATGAAAGAAAAAATCCACAGCATAATGAGCATATTTCTATGTAAATGTGGCCCACCCTACCCCAGGGGGTCATAATTTGAACAAATTTTAATCTACACTAAGTCTATGCAAAGAAACTTTCATATACGTTTCAACTTTTTTGACCCAGTGGTTCCTGATAAGAAGTTTTTAAATGATACCAAAAAATTTTCACTAATTCTTGATTATCTCCCCTTGAAAGAGGTTTTGGCCCCTCATTTGAACAAACTTGAATCTCCTTTACCCGAGGATGCTTTATGGCGAGGTTGGTTGAGATTGGCCAAGAGGTTCTAAAAAAGAAGTCAAAAATGTGAAAAGTTTACAGACAGACAGATGAATGACAGACAAAATGTGATCAGAAAATCAGAAAAGCTCACGTGAGCTAAAAATTTATAATCACAAGTACTTGGAAAGAGTTACAGTATATTTGAAAAGCAGTTTTTTTTCATTCATTGTTTTCAGAAGCTGAAAATGTTTTCCATGTCACAATAGTATGACTTGTATCCATGTTGAAAAAACTGCACATTTCAGAAAACAGTTTGATAATAAATAGTTAATCAAGGTGTTTTGAGTAGCAAAATAAAACTAAACTTGTATAGCTAATTCAACCACAGAGCTTAATCAATTTAAAGATGCACAACCTATTCAACTCTTAATCATTCTTAATATATTTATATCATCATTTCTGATTCAAGGGAGAACTAGAAGTATATATACATCTGACTAATAAACATGTACATGTATATTGTGTTTGTTTGTTGTTAAACGTCCCTCTTGAGAATTTTTCACTCATATGGAGACACCACCATTTGAAAATAATGATACCAAGTCAGAAGTGAGGTTAACATTCGTTTAAGGAGTTTTCAACAATTAAGACATGCAGAGATAACTTTCTTCTTGCCCCTTCCCCTTCACAGACCCCCTTTTGTTCATGCATGCAAACTAATACTTTGTTTCGACATTAAAAAAAGTGAATATATATACAAATAGTTTAATGGTGCATCTCTCTGAACGATTTTCATTCCTAATTCTAGGAGGGTTGGCTGACCCAAAGTCATGAATGGAATGTCAAGCAATCTAAATTATCATTGATGCACTTTTAAATTTGATGCAAGTATTATTGTGAACATTTCCAGTTCAAGAGAATGGAGATTGCCTCCAGGGGTTAATAACATTTATACCATTAGATGTGCATAATAACACAAGAAACAAAATTATGTATAGTCAAATGGAAAAGTTTTAAACTATTTTTGAGTCACATGATCATTTGTCATTTCGGGGACAGGGAGTGGCTAGGGAGATCGGACCCCCCCCCCCTCTCTGGAATTTGCACAGTTATTTAAAGTATATGCTGAAGCAAATACAAAATGACTTTGGACCCCCCTCCTCCCCCCCCCCCCCAGAAAACATGGACCCCACCATCACCACCACGAAATGGGATTTTTTAGGCTACCTGTTGGCAAAGGAATTTTTGGGGGGGGGGGGGGGGGCTCTTCAGGAAATTCTGGGTTGGAAATTTTTTTGACTGGGGTGGGCCTACCCCCCTCGAAAAAATACTTGATCTATGCCTGTAACTTACAAAGGACTACGAAATGTATGTGATGTCGACAACGGGAGATAACTCAGAATGTGAAATTCGTCACCAAATTCGTCTGTTGTGGCATCCGGAAACCGGGATGGAAATGAAACAACAGAAACTTCAATCCTGGTTTTGTGGATTTTATTGTAGTGTTGGTGTGATTTACCATGACATTCATTCATGACCCTGCAATGCGTTTAAAAGTTATAAATACAAGAACAATAACTCTGCATGCAAATTCTAACAAACAAAGAAGTCATGAAATCAAATAAAACCAAAATTTTCCAAAATAACTACAATCCTTTCATACAACAATATTTGCTATAAACTCATTATTAATAAGCTTATAATATTTATAGTTTCTGATGAACACAAGCTAAATAAATTTAAAATAACCGGTAACTCATGCAAAACTTTTTAAGTTACTTGAATTGAACAAATAAGAAAAACTGAGTTTAAATACTTCAAAAATAATTTTGCAAAACATCAATATTGAAAGGTAATGGGTAATTTATTTTTCTACCAACACACAATTAACGTTATCCTCCATGAGATGCAAAGGTCTGGTATGAAAATAACCTGCCTAGATGTCAGAGTAATACGAGGGCCGTTCAAAAATTACGCGGACTTGTTGCACAGAAAATATATTTGACGACATAATCAAGCAAAAGGTTATAAATAATATAAAAGAATCTTTTCATATATGATCATCAAAATTTCATATCAAAATATTGTAAATTGGTATCAATTTCAAGTGATTTAACAGGACATCTCATGAAGTCACGGCGCAGTTAAACTTTCAACGTCACGGGCATTTTAAATAATGGGAGTTTTCATTTTCTCAATATTTTCCCTTAGTATTTGATACTGTATAGTTTGGATTACCTTATCTACTCAGATTAAACATCCATATACCATTTCCGATTCAGCTTAAAAACTACAAAACTATAATTGTGTGTTTTAGTTTGTGTTAAACCCCAAAACTGCAGATATTTGTGAGGTAAAGTTTGACGTCAGTCGATCTCAATCACATTCGTAACAGCCCAGATCAGTGTTTTGTCCCTCCCGGATTGCCTTTTAACTAATGTCTAACAGTCTGAAATTCTTTTTTACATTTTGTAGAGATGTGTCGGATATTCCGCTGGTTTACTACATGTTTCATTAGGATTATTTTGGGTCTCTATTGGCGTTTTCCCAGCATGATTCATGATTTGATAAAAGTGCGCTGCTCCGTCAAATCACGAGACGTCATTTTTGCAGTTGATTTCGTAGAGGTTATATCGGAGAAAAATTAACAATATTCCTGCTAGTACTTCAAATATTACGCCAGAAATCTAAATATTTAATATTAAGAAAATAAAAAGAAATTTTAGAGAAAATTTATAAATAATATCGTGAAATATTGAAAATAAATGAATAAAATTTTGGATACCGCATGTTTGTTTTTCAACATTTTTTCCGTGCTCCTTATATCACCATCAGCAGTATCAAAACGACAATAATTTTATGAGATATTAAATAAAATTTTTAAAAAAAAGATACCAAGAATTTATTGGAATTTTTAAGAAATATGTTCCTGTGAAATTTCAATTCTATATGACGTCTGTAAGAGTAAATAAAAGAAGAGTCCGCGTAATTTTTGAACGGCCCTCGTACATGGTGTTCTAAATGTAAAAGAAATAATATGTTGTTCAACGTAAGGAATTATTTATAAAAATGAATACTTAAGGAATTTGTCTACTTCAAAACTTTATAACTTCAATGCACTCATTTTCTACATTCTAATTTCAATATATTATTTAGGAATAAAATAAACTTTATTTAATACTATTGTATTTATATAAATTATTTACAGCTTTCATACAAATCTCACAGAAGACATTCACTCCCTCATACTGCCTAACATCCAAACATTCACTCAAAGTAGGTGAAGAAGGGAAAATATAGAAATAGTGAAAACCTGAATAAAACACTGACCTGATTGTAGAAAATTACTAAATCCAAAAATATTTTCAATTTAAGAACATTAAAATCAGCTCAAAGAAACTTCAAAGCTCTAAGAACATCCTCACACCTATATGTACGCTTGGGCATGAAAACCAGTAATACTGAACAATAAAAATTCCCTCCTAAAAAATCATGTGACCAGTCCATAATGACCACTTACTGAAAAGATCTATATATAGAAACACAGTTACAGGGTTAGGAACTTTTATACAAACATTTTAATTTACCTGATCATTCAATTTTGTCAATGAAAGTTAGAATTCTGGAAAAGATTTACCACCACACAAACAGTCCATCACTGAGTACACCTTTCCGTAGACAACGAGAAGAATTTTGGATAAGAAAGCTAGGGACAGCCTTTCCCTATGGATGTAATGACAATGTCGATAGTGTTGGAAATCTTTCCAGTCCACAGTGTAACAATGTAAATGTGATGGGACTTTTTAGCCATACACAGAGACGTAAGCGTAGTCATGGGCATCGGTCTTACAATAAACCTTTAATACACGATGTCTCTTTTGATTCATTACTACCTTACGTAAATCAACAGTTAGGGTTACATCATATTCGCACCAAACTTTACTCTGTCCCTTTGAAACTTTTAAATAGTCTTCTTGAAAAGGTCAAGGAAAGTCCATTTTTTGATTCCTCGACACCAGAATATAGGCTCGGATCTGTAATTATGGATATTGCCAATCATAGGCTTTTTAAACCCCCGTGTTTTACTGAAGAAAATGCAGCTAAAACAATCCGTTTTTCTTTAAACTTCAATATGCCAACAAAGGAATTGACGCGGTTAATATAAGTAATATCCTTAATCACAAAAGGGTCCAGTCTTGTATTCCACCATATTTCAATTTAAAGACCACACCTTGTATTTCCTACAAATATACATCGACTATTGCTTCCAAACTTTTTAATTACAAGAAAACTTTACAGGGCCTGGATATCGAATATCTGAAACATAATCCTCCATCGTGTTCATGTTCTTCTTCGCCCTATAACTATAGTCCTGCTGGACATGTTATTACTGGTGACGTAAATATAGTTAATAATGAGGATCTTAGATCACTTATTTTAAAAGGTCCTAAATTTAGGGAACCCAGATCCTTCAACTGGCGTAAGAATTTCATAAATATTATGGATTCTGTAGAGGACTACGCCAGGCGATGGGCCAGACATGAAAAAGAAGACCTTGACACTTTGTCAGAATGGATTAAATGTATCAGATGTATGTTAAAATCGCGCATTAAAAGATTGAGAGGCAATATGAAAACCATCTATCCTTCTGTTTTCAATAATCCAGAAGTGAAAAAAGAATTAGATAGATTACATGATCAGTACGTACTGGTCCCTGCTGATAAAGCAGGTAACAACATTGTCTTTCTTTGTAAGGCTCATTATATTAAATGTATTTTAGAGGAACTTGGATTTAATTCTACAAGTGGTAATCCAACTTATACTCATAGTTCCCTTCCTAAGGAAGAAATTCTTAAAAATCATATGTCAGTTTTGAATATTTTTAATATTCCAAACAACCAAAATGAATTCGAATTACCATATTTATATTGGATTCCGAAACTTCATAGAAATCCTTACAAACAAAGATACAGTAAATGTTCAACCAAGCCTCTATCTTTACTCCTCACTAAGATATTAACAGTGGTGAAGGAGAAACTTCAAGAGTACTGTGCAACAATATATTCGAGAAGTGGTGTAAATCAGACGTGGATACTTCAGAATTCCAAGGAACTTTTGGAAAATTTGAAATCACAAGATTTTACCAAAATCAACAGCTTAAAAACTTATGACTTTTCAACTTTATACTCAACCATTCCCCACGATAAATTAAAGTCCAGGCTTTTTGATATCATTGACAGCTGCTTTTTCAATAAAAATGGAACTCGTAAATATACTTACCTTGTCATTGGTCATTTGCAAAATTATTTTGTTTAAAAACATTCTGATTGTACACACAAGTACTCTGAAGTTGACATTAAAAAGAGGCTTGAGTTTCTGATTGACAATATCTATGTGGTTTTTGGAATCCAGGTCTTCCAACAAACTATTGGAATTCCTATGGGTATTAATTGCGCCCCGTTATTAGCAGACCTTTTTTGTATTCATATGAAGCAGAATTTGTCCAAAATCTTGTACGTGAAAAGAAGAAAACACTTGCTGTGGCGTTCAACTCGACATTTAGATATATCGACGACGTATTGTCAATTAACAATGGCTATTTTCATTCTTATGTCGATACGATATATCCTGGTGAACTTGAGATAAAAGATACCACAGAGTCTGACACATCTGTTTCAAATTTGGATATTTTACTTGAAAAAGACGTTAATGGTAATCTAACAACCAAGCTTTATGATAAACGTGATGACTTTAACTTTTCAATCGTCAACTTCCCTTACTTATGCAGCAATATACCTTCATCACCTGCATATGGGGTATATATCTCTCAGTTGATTCGATACGCAAGAGCATGCTCTACGTATGTACAATTTCTAAAACGAGGCAAATTATTGACAAATAAGTTGATGAAACAAGAATATCAGCTGTCTCGTTTAAAGTCATCATTTCGTAAGTTCTATGGTCGATACAATGACCTTGTCAGCAAATACAATTTATCATTGAGTCAAAGGCTGACTGACGTTTTTCATACTTATTGTTAGGCCATTATTTACACACTGAATTGTCGACGGATTTTTCCGTTATTTCCCGATCATGACAAGGAGCACACGGCGGGTGTGACCGGTCGGCAGGGGATGCTCACTCCTCCATGGCACCTGATCCCACCTCTGATGTTTGGAGGTCCGTGTTTGCTCTGCACCTATTTTGTATTGTATAATGGACTTTTGAGCTTGAATACTGTTCGTTATCTCCATATATTTCATTACAGGTAAATCCTAAAGAAGGATAACTAGTGCTTTACCTGTCAGACTTTTTTTTATTATTTTTTTTATTTCAAAAAGTGACATATCAAGTTACATAAGGAAATTATTCTCACATTCTCTCACACATTCACACTTCCCCTCTCTAGTTTGAACAAGGATGAAATAATAAATAAAAAGTTTATCAATGAGCTATAGTATTCCATTTGAAAAATAGTTACTGTTGGTGTCTTAATAAATGTTTATAACTCAAAAATATTAATCCATGGTGACCATAAGTTTTCAAAATTGTTCATTTCAAATTTTTGAATCGATATGCGTTTTTTTACTTTGTACATAAGAGTTAAATGATGAAGCAGCCCAGTAATCATAGGTATTTTGTTCTGTTTCAAACAGGAAAAGATATATTGCTTTGTATATAGAATAATAAAATGTATCACCCTATTATGATAAGATAATGGAGTTTCACCAAAAATAATATTACATGTGTTAAACCCAATTCTTTTGGAAGTTTTTGTAAAATGTGCATACTAAGATTACTCCACAATAAAGAGATTTTTGTGCAATTCAAAAATATATGTTGCATAGTTTCTATCTCCTGTTTACAAAAAGTACAGTGGTCATCAGATAAAATATTTATTTTCTTCAAATAATATTTCACTGGAAGGATTCTATACTGTAACCATTGAACGGAAGTATCCATAGTTGTTCTAAAACAAACCTTAAAAACATCTTGAACACAAATATCAGATTCTAAAAACACTGATAGCTCCTGGTTCCATCGAAATATAGACGTAGGAGTGACATTGTTACTATTCAAATATCTGTAAATTATTTTAGTGCACTTTTCATATACAATAATATTTTCAAAGTAAAAAGGAATAAAAGGGGTACATTCCCTCTTAACAGATGATTTATCTATACACATTGTTTTTTAAATACCTGGTTATAGCACATAAAATACTGTTGTATTGCATAATGCAAACTTTAGACAAATGAAATCTATTTTCAAAGTCAATGAGAGTTAAAAAAAATTTCCTTCATCGTTTAAGAAATCACAAACACTTTTAACACCATTTTTATACCAGGTCTTTACAAAAATTATTTTGTTTCCCATTTTTATATTGGGATTGTACCAGACAGGTAAATTTAGATACCTAGTTTTCATATATGAATTGTTATTGAGCATCTTCATGAAATATACCCATGAATTAAACACATCTTTCCAAAAATCTTTACCTGTCAGACTTAATGAATAATAAAATAACAAAACACATACCTTTATAGTTTGAATGAAATAAATCTTTATTAGCACATTTCAATTTAAAACTCTGAAAATAATTAATGTTTTAAGTCAAACAAAATTCCTAAAAATGATATTTTAAAACATATAAAATTTCTCTCTATTACAATTCGATGATTTTTGATACTTTTTAAACTTTAACCTAACCATTTGCATTTCAGATTATTTTTACCCCAATCTATACCTAAACTTGTACTTACCGACTGTCATAGGTACTGCCAAATTCATGGAATATAATCCAATTAAAACACTATGAATTAATTCCTACTGATATAGGCCTTTGTAATGATGTGTATACCATGTGCAATCCAAATGATAATGGTAAAACTAGTACTAGTAGGGTGACGCAAGTCCAATGTGATGTAGAAATTTCAAAAAGGTGTACACATGTATAGTACAAGGACAAATTTTAAATTATCATTACAAACGATGTTTTAACATAACTTTAATTGCTATCTATGCCTATTTCCAAAAACAGAAATTGTGTGTGGGGGAGGGGGTGACAAAATTGATTGGGTGTGGCTTTTTGAGCAGGTTTTTGCCAACCCAAATACTGAAAAATGTTTGCACGATTTGTTCAATTCTAAAAGTTGGCATCTAAGTTTATCAAAAACGCTTTGCACTAAAATAATATAATTTGTTGTTCAAAAAATAAACGTAAAAAGTTCCAATTATGGGCCAAAAATTTATATCCCCCCTTTTATCAAAACCTAATTATATAATTTACATCATTAATTAAATTCTGTAATTTCAGACCGGTAATGAATTAAGCTAATGAAATGCGTATAAGAGGCTTATGGATCACATGGTCACCTGAGCATTTTATGCTTGATTTCACAAATACATGTTCTGTGTAAATTATAGAATTATTTGGCTTTTTTCTTGGTTATCCCAATATGAAGGGGTGTGCATTTAGTGGCAAACATCTTAGTGCGTGTATTACTGTCTTTTGACAGCATCTAGTTAAATTTATTACAACTCACCAATGTACACCTTTCCTGGGTACATTCGGTCTATAAAGTTAATAATAATTTATTGCTTTGGGAATAGTTCAATTACAAGACCCTTTCAAACATATATTTGTTTACACTTTTTCTTCTTGATATAAAAACATTTTTGTCACAAAAAATATGTAACTGCATGATTGACATAGAATTCAAATTTTCTGTTATATAAGAAACGTTTGGTCTGATTTATGGGTTGGCGTCAATCTGTGGTTTCTTATGTCCTATATACATGTATCCATCTATCAACAGTCTCGATTGTAGTCATCTTTTTTGCAGTCGATACAATGACCTTGTCAGCACATACAACGTATCATTGAGTCAATTGCTGACTGACGTTTCTCATACTAATTGTTAGGCCATTATTACTACACTGACCTGTCTACGGATTCTTCCGGTTTTTTCCCCCGATAATGACAAGGAGCACACGGCGGGTGTGACCGGTCGGCAGGAGATGCTCACTCCTCCATGGCACTTGATCCCACCTCTAAATTTTGAGGTCCGTGTTTGCTCTGCTCCAAATTTGTATCGTTTCATTGGACTTTTGAGCTTGAATACTGTTCGTTATCTTCATATTTCTGTAAAAAAATATAAAAAAGGGATTATATATATATATATATATATATATATATATATATATATATATATATATATATATATATATATATATATATATATATATATATATATATATATATATATATATATATGACATATGGCTTTAGGAGACCAAGGAGGATATATTTTCTGGCTTAGGGAGACCTCTGGATTAAGGCGACCTTTTTCGGTCTCCCTATTATTTTGACCTCATCAGTATTGCAAATGTCTTTTTATAGATAAATAAACAGTCTGCCATTAAATATTATTAATCTTTAACTCTGTTATTTAACATTCAAAAGTTGTCTAATTTCTATCATCTTCCCTAAAAAAGAAAAGAATTTATAACCTACGTATAATTTCAAAGGATAATTTTTCTGCATTTTGGAGACCATGAAAAACATGCAATTAAACAAAAAATCTAGCATATATATTTTTTCCGCTTTTGATTTGTTCAAATGAGTGTTTCTTTAACTTAGTTTTCCATGTTTTATGTTAAAAACCTAAAAAGGAAAAATATTGTAAATTTATGAACCATGTTTTGAATTCTTAGCAAGTGCTTTCCGTCATTTGTTCCGAATGCCATCGGAATGCCCCTTCAGTTTTCAGAAAATGACCTCTGAACACCATGGATGTTGAGAAATTTGGGTAAGTAACTAAAATGATACAGTAATAAGTTGTAATTAAGAAAACACAAGACAAACATTCGTTTGTTTTTTGTTTTGTTTTTTTTTTTCCTAGTAATTTAGCTTTCAAGAGAAAAAGTATGATTTTAAATAATCGTTAGACTATAGTTCGCTATATAAAATCCTGAAGGAAATTCGAAATAAAGTTAAATGA
Organism: Saccostrea echinata; assembly: GCF_033153115.1. Taxonomy (NCBI): domain Eukaryota; kingdom Metazoa; phylum Mollusca; class Bivalvia; order Ostreida; family Ostreidae; genus Saccostrea; species Saccostrea echinata. The sequence goes on from NW_026889800.1 coordinate 127,153, forward strand.
TAGGCCCCTATATTTTTTAATTCTTTTATGCAAGTCCACAAACAAATTAAATATTTAAAGATTAGGCCGAACGTTGAAAAAATAGTCTCGCAAGTTGACGCAGCTATTTCGAGCTTAAAAATTTTAATTAAACTTTCTGTAAACATCATGCAGGACATGATCATCATGATATAGTATAAATGAAACAGACCCTGTAAGAAAAAAAATAGCTGTAATTAATTTAATAATTGTTTATTAATATAATGTGGTCCTCTGCTAATAGAATATAATATATGCTGTAAAAAAATCTGAATCAGGGTGAAGCAGATTTGATACAATACATGGCTGAAGGAATGGGGGGGGGGGGGGGGCAGGCCCCCTGTAATTTTGCTGAAATTTAGGTATACTATAGAAAACATTGCTCCTTTATGCTTGGGCCCCCTCAATAATAACCTCTGATGATGTATTTTTCTTTTGCTTAATAAAAAATTTTTGGTTTGTAGCCTCCCCCAACCTGAAACTGAAAAATGTTGTTTGGTTGTGCTCACCCCCCCCCCCTTCCAACTAAATTACGTACGGGCCTATTCTCCATCCCTGAGGTTTTCTTTCACCAAAGAAAGATTAATTGGTAACAGTTCAGATATATATTGCAATATTTACGGAAGGGAATATTCTCGTTAAATTATGAAGATGTGACAGTAACTCAGTCAAAGCCACAGCAGTGAGTGTAACATTTATTTAATATTATTGTTAATGTTTACAAATAGTGAAATACTGATACTGTGAAATTTTAATGGATATATAGAAAATATAAAAGTACAACCATTTATTGTAAATCACATACATGAAAAGCTTCTTTTTTTCAAGCAATTGGAAATTCTTCATTTTTTCATGAAATTATTTTATTTCGTATGTATGATAATTTATTTCGTATTTTAATTCAGTCAACAAATCATTGTCGCAGCCCAGTTCCCTTCTTTATTTTCAGCAGTTCAGTGACAGAGATAAAATGATCATTTGAGGTTTATACCCCCCCCCCCTCCCCACCAAATGAAACTGAAAAATGTTTGGTTTTGGTCCCCTTCAACTGAAATTGATTCCTACTTATCATGCTTACAGGCTTAACTATGAAGATGTGACAGGGAGTGTAATAACAATAATTGTTCAGACAGATACATATTAAGCTGATATACACATCAAATTTTAATGGATAGATAGAAATTAATAAATAATTACAACCATTTATTATAAACTACATAAAGATAATTTTTCAAGCAATTTGAAATTCTTCATTTTTTATAATAATATTTTATTTCGTATATATGTTTATAGGTTTATTCGTATCAACAAATCTGTGTACGAGTTAATAACGCAGCCTGGTTCCCTGCATTTTCAGTGACAGAGAACCAGAATAAGATTGTAGGGAAACAAGCCTTGTTACAAGGTTTGAGGTTTGTTTATTTTATATTTTAATTTACACTTTTTAAAAATTATTATTATTATGCAAAAATCTGTATGCAGATGAATATTTACATTTTAATGTTATAAACTTGTCGTTTTGTGGTTCATATTTGCGGTGACTGTCCCACGTGTGTTTACCTGTTTACATTCACCTACTGACCTAGAGTCTTCAAAATATACCTTCTGTAATCATGACTGTTGTAATCTTGTTTTTATGTTAGTTTACCGTATGTAACTTGACTGCTGTATAGATTTATAGCGATCACTGCAAGCTTTTAATATTTAGGTGAAGAGAAATTTCAGACTATCAATCACAGGCACTTGTTTCATATACGGTGCACCCCTACTTATTTTTACCACAAGGTATCCAACTCAATTTCAGGCACCCCCGCTTCAAGCTCGTATTTTGTTCATGTATCATTATCAATCATTAACCTACTTTAAAATGACATCGTTCGCTTCAAGAGACTTTTTTCTTGTCAAATAAATCGTTTCAGACGTCTCTGATCGAGTCTCTTTATTGTAAAGCACTCATTTATTCCACGAAAATTACCTCGATACATTTTAAGACTTTAGATGGGATACAACTTCCAGTTGGGGGTAGAATAAAACCAGAGACTTCCAAGTATTCCATTCCGAGGTCTCTGGTTTTATCCTTCATTTATAACCCCAACCGCAGATTTGTATCGAAAATTACCTTGATACATTTTAAGACTTTAGATGGGATACAAATTTCATTTTTTTCACAGGTCACGAGGTTTCAACTTAAAAAATAAAAATTCTAACCGTTAAGATATGTTGGAAATTTTAGCTTGATCATGTTGATGTGTTGATAATTTGCCAAATTATTATGTAATAAAGGGGACTTTATATGATCACCCGGCGCTGTCGCTTTAGTTCAGTCTTCACAACAATTCTTTTTCAGCACATGCCCTTTGGGCATGTAGACCTATCATTTTTACCCAGCCCATTCAAATTTGTACATGTCCTACTCAAAATTCTTACATTTACCAGTATTGTGCAACAAGAAAAACCCATTAGGTATAAAGGTTTTATATTAATTTTTTCAGCGTCGTAAACCAACCATGGCCTGTGATTGCCATTTTCTAAAGCGTTTTTGTTCATAAATAACTTTTGAGTTGCATGCTGGTCATTTGTTGGCCGGTTTAGCTGAACTGAATTTCAGAAATGGGATCATGACTGTAGTGCCACAGTATGTGGCATTGATGAACATCTCGTAATTTAGCAAGCAACTTCGAGAAAACAAATAGGTTAAACTAAACACTTCAATGATTAGATTGACAATCATTTGACAGGTCGTATCGAGAATGTAGACAGGCAATCCATCGACATTACATATAGCAACGTTTAATGGGGGTAGGACAGAATAAATGGCAAGTAAAGATCGTACAATGAAAGAAGATTCACATATGCCCTCTTCGGACATGTAATTTGGCAATTTTTACATGCCCGGCTGGAAATTTAACAGGTCCCTGGCATTGGACTCCCGGGTTATTTGGAAGACTGTTAGTTTAGTTTCATGAGGTCCGACAACATTGATTCTCAATGTCTGCTCCCTCTACCCCATACACTTATCTTGATAAAATTATATAAATTATATTATTAATTATATAAATTATATTATTAATTATATAAATTGATATAAATTATATAAACCGGTCTAGTTTATATAATTTTACAATGTCATAAACAGCTGCTTAAGTGCATATAATATTGTAAATGGATTTATATATAGGATTAGGGAAAGATCCTCACTTGATTATGGCAGCATATTTAGCTCGTAGGAGTTTATTATCTACCATACATGTTCAATGTCACTTTTGGACGTGAATGACTTTTGACACCCTAACTTCAGTTCAAATCAACGTTAACTTTATGTGACGTCTCTCTGAATCTTTTTTGGCATGTAACTTGGGTAAAAACAATTAAGTACTCTTGATGCATTTGATTTCTCTTAGCCCGTTTAAACATTTCCAAGGTCTATACCAGTTTTTGCAGGGGCGAAACTATGTAGAAGTTGGAAAAGAAACCCATCCCCTTTTTGACGTATTTGGTTTTCGAGGGATGAAAATTTTCAATATTACACTCAACTACATGCAATATTTATTATATTATACTGAATGTTTTATACAAATACAAATAATAGTGAACCTTGAGTGCATAAATCTGCGCAGTCACTATTTTTTGGAATATCACCCGTCGTCAAGCAATGTTGACTGTTGCGACACTGGGCGTGGCTTCATTATTCAGCGGATAATAGTGCTTTTTAACAAATGTTTCTTGACCAATCAGATTAATTCATCTAATATACCTGAAAGTACAATATTAATTAATTGTCATCATTTTCCTATATTAGCATTTTTACTGGTAATGGTTTTGAAATGATAGGAACATGCACTGTTCAAAAAGTCTTAAAATGTTGTTTTGGCTCAATTTCTTTGTTAGATTACTGTGTTGAACTAAGGCAGGTCAATTAAAGTAACATGATCCTATAGATTCCATGTACATTTAGTACTGTAAAGTAGACAAATTTATTGTTCTCACAAGTACATGTAGTTCTCAAACATTGATTTAAGTTGGTCTCCTGAAGGATGTAATAATGCAATTGGTCTGCTTAAGGTACAGTGTATAATGTAGATATGCATATTTTATTTTGAATTTGTATTATGTCAATCATTAGAAATATATGGATCTTAATTAAAAAACATTGTTTTCATTAGAATTTAAGATATGTATAATAGGCATATATTCTTCATGCTTTTCCATAGTTAAGTCCTTTTTTACAGGGTCTCTGCTAGAATCATGTGGACCCAAGTGTAACAAATCTATGGAAAGAGAGAAAATCTCAGCTCAAGGGTCAACATGTCTTTATTCCAAGAAAGGTAAATTGATAATTTTTTCTGCTAAAATACTCTTTTATAAATTATAATATCAATGCAAAAGAGTGAACAATGTACCTAACAACATTTTGAAAATGAAAGTGCAATAACAGTTAATAATTATGATCAATCGAATGAATGTTAATAATCCAATCAAAGTCCTTGTTGTATATCATTTTTGCTAGGACTGTGTATTGAGCAAAAAAAAAAAAAAGAAAGACATTTTTTAATGCGATATGCAATATATTGAATTCTTTAACAATTCTGTCAAAAAAGTCTTATGAATCATTATGCATGAATTTTATAAAAATAATAATTGTTTTTTACTCATTTTTAATTTTTTGGTCTCACCGTCTTTAAAAATTACACTTCAAATTCAAACTTATCTTGACTGTAAAATCAACATGTTAAGTAAAGTTGTCTATGTATTTTTATGATTTTGTAATAATCATTTAAGATGTGCTACCTCCTTAATGATTATATCATTTTTGATCAGTTTTAATTCAAAACAGTTACCGGTAAATATAATCTTTGGTGATTGAAATTCCCAAGTTTTTCACAGAATTACATAAAAAAAACTGCCTGCCCAAAATGTATTGGAATTAAGTTATTTTTAGCTCACCTGAGCCAAAGGCTCAAAAACAACAAAGCCACAATTAGTCATAATTTATATGGAAGCATCCTCAGGTAGTGTAGATTCAAGTTTGTACAAAATCATGACCCCCGGGCGGGGGGGGGGCACAATGGGGGATCAAAATTTTACATGGGAATTTATAGAAAAAAAATCTTTAAAAACCTTTCTCTCAAGAACAACAAAGCCACAATTAGTCATATTGATATGGAATCATTCTCAGGTAGTGTAGATTAATTTTTGTACAAATCTTGACCCCCAGGGGTATAGTGGGGCCACAATGGGGGATCAAAATTTTACATAGAAATATGTAGAAAAAAATCTTGAAAAATCTTCTCAAGAACAACAAAGTCACAATTAGTCATATTGATGTGGATTCATCCTCAGGTAGTGAAGATTCAAGTTTGTATCAAATCATGACCCCTCGGGGTAGGGTGGGGCCACAAGGGGCGATCATAGTTTTACATAAGAATATATAGGGGAAAAAAACTTGAAAAATCTTCTTCTCAGGAACAGCAAAGCCATGTTTTGTCATATTGATATGGAAGCTTTCTCAGGTAGTGTAGATTCAAGTTTGTTCAAATCATGACCCCTGGGGGTAGGGTGGGGCCACAAGGGGCGATCATAGTTTTCCATAGGAATATATAGGGAAAAAAACTTGAAAAATTTTCTTCTCAGGAATAGCAAAGCCATGTTTTGTCATATTGATATGGAAGCATCTTCAGGTAGTGTAGATTCAAGTTTGTCCAAATCATAAACCCCAGGGGTAGGGTGGGGCCACAATGTGGGATCAAATTTTTACATAGGAATATATAGGAAAAAATCTTTTCATCAACAGAAAAGCCATGTTTAGTCATATTGATATGGAAGCATCCTCAGGTAGTGTAGATTCAACTTTGTTCAAATGATGGGGGGGGGGGGTAGGGAGGGTCCACAATGGGGGATCAAATTTTTAACAAGGGAATATATAGGAAAAAAATCTTTAAAAATCTTCTGCTCAAGAACAGTAAAGCCATTTGTTATATTGATATGGAAGCATCCTCAGGTAGTTCAAAATCCAAGCCCCCTCCCCTTTAAACTTTTCAATACTGAAGTGATTTGTGCTTTTTCCTAGCCAATGTGCTCAGGTGAGCGTTGTGGCCCATGGGCCTCTTGTTTTTGATACGATATATTCATTAATCTAGATATGTATCGATATACAGGTAAACTTCGGTATCTCGAACACCGGTATGTCGAATACCATGGATATCTCGAAGTGAATCAACGGTCCCGGCCGTTTTTATTTTATATTTTTGATTTTAAAAAACCCCGGTATCTCGAACACGGAAATCTCGAATACCTCACTTATCTCGAAGTAGATTTACGGTCCCAAGTGCTATAAACACATGCGTTATCTCGAAGTCCAACAAATTCTCGCTCCGCTGAATTCACACCTTAGTACACAATATTCCCATTATGCTAATTTTACGGTCTGTTGAATGTTTCCGTTAGGTCTAGCACAGGCTTCATGGGACCATTGCTTATAATCACACCTTATTAGTCCCAAGCTGTTGTTTTTGGTAGTTAAATTTAATTACGCAGGCCAGGTGATTTGGAGGTGTTAATAAAATGCACTCTCAGAGATACTATGACACGATAATTAAACAGCGGCTTGGGGACGATTACTGTACTAGAAATTTACATTATCGAAAATACACGCTTATACACATCATTACATATCAAAGTAAACACTGAACACATCAAAGTGATATTGAACTCAAGAAATTAAACAATTAAAGACATTATTTTGAGTATAAAAGTCAGTACCAAAAATCAAATCTTCAGTAAATATCATGTCCGATAAGGCAGTCGAACGAAGGACCCGGTAGCCAACCAGGGGGGATAGTTAGATTATCTGACCGTGGTGTAAAAAGAAAACTTAAAGTTCATTCAATCAAAACAAAGTTTGCTTTTGTTTATTCATATTGGCAATTTCAATAAATCATTGTAGAACGATAATTCCTGTTGTTTCATTTAGGCATATGGGTATATGTACATATCCTGTTAAAGTCTTTGTGTATCACATTATATCATGATATACTTCAGACAAATTAGTACACCTGTAGTTTTGAATACAATTCATACATTGATTTCATTTGCCACAATGGTCTCTTTAATATTGCAATAATGCATTTGGTCTTCCTAATGCATATATAATGCAGGTACTGTATATACTCTATGTCCAGCTTATAGGTGAGTCATAAAAAGATTAGTATTTTGAAACCAGGTTAAAACATCAGAGCATTGATTTGAAATTGTCAATTGATTCTGCCAAAAAGTTGTACCGATTTATAAGCGGGTCAATAGGAAATCCCTCTAAAATAACCTCAAAAAATACAACTGACTTATAGGTGAACCACCTTATAGGCAAGTATATATACGGTATAGTTTTTGTTGAATTTTGCTAACAGCAAAACACTATGAATAATGAATTTTGGGGAAAAAAAGATTATTAAGTTTAATGATGCATGTATGTAGTATAGAAATATTGTTCATATGCCTGTACATGGTACAAATATGCATTTTACAGAGTGTACATATGCCAGAATCATATGGACCGCAGACTGGCCCTGGTGATTCCGTTAAGTAAAAAGAGGAAAAATCAGTGCTTGTGCTCATTGGTCATTGGACAAAGGTAAATAGATTTATTTCATGAAACTAAACATGTAAATTACTAGGATATTAAAATATCAAAATTAAAATACATGTACTGATTTATATATATATGGATATAAGTTGGTCTCCTTGATGGAGTTAAATGCATTTGTTATCCCTTTTAAGTGGATCATTTAAATATTATGCAGTTTATTTAGAAGCCTTTATTATCTGCACTGTTCACTTTTACAGGGTGTATGCCAGAATTTTTTCAAGAACAATCTGAATCTGACATGGAAAAAATGAAGAAAAACAGCCTTCCTGTTTATAAATCTACATTCTGACAAAGGGTAATTTTGTTTAGTTCAATTAGAAGTGCACATTTAATTTCAGTTGCTTTCCTTAATGATATATTATAGCATTTTTATTCCCTTATGAACAATATGTATACTTGTAAAGCATGTATCACAAAATCTTCTGCAAACAAAGTTTTGGGTGTGTAGTGTTTGTTGTTTAACGTCCCTCTTGAGAATATTTCACTCATATGGAGACGCCACCACTTGTCGATGGAGAGCTGCAAATTTTTGTCCTATACTCAGCACTTACAGCCATTGAGCATTGAGGGATCTTTATCGAGCCAGCACCTACTGTGACATGGGACCTCGGTTAATACCTCTGTCTCATCTGAAGAACGGGTCTCCACGTCCCACAGTGGGATTCAAACTCGCGATGTAAGGATCAGCTTCTTTCTCCGCGACTCTAGAGTAGACGCTCTAACCACTGCATCTGCTCTACTTTGGCAACTTTGGGTGTATATAAGCATAGGAATCATCATGTCCATCTGTCTGTTCATGTGTTTGGCCACTTTTATGATTAGTTTTTTTGTTCCAATTCTGGCTGAGATAAATTGATTTAAGTCATCTAAATACAAACAAATTAAGGGAAATTACTATGGTATTGGAATGAACATTTTGGAAATCTGTCTAATTGTTCCATTGTAGTTAGTTTCTTTAATGTTGAAATAATGCATCTGGTCTTCCTAATGCATGGCATACACTGTATGCATGTGTAATGTTAAAGTTGGCTGAATGTAAAACAGTTCTTGCGTTATGACAAAGGTAAATAGATTTAGTTCATGTAACTAAACATGTAAATTATTAGGGTATTAAAATCTCAAGTTTTGAATACTGATTTACATGTGGAGAGTAGTTGGTCTCCTTAATGCAGTAATAATACATTTGGTCTCCCTTATGCATACTGTATATTATATAAATTTAATGACTGACATGTACGAGGGTTGATCCAAAAGTTCATGGAATTTCTTCATATTTTATTTATTTATTAGTGAAAGTGGTTGAATACTGATTTACATGTGGATAGTAGTTGGTCTCCTTAATGCAGTAATAATACATTTGGTCTCCCTTATGCATACTGTATGTTATATAAATTTAATGACTGACATGTATGAGGGTTGATCCAAAAGTTCATGGAATTTCTTCTAGTGTTGTACCGATAATCAGAAAACATCGATTGTCAACAAAAAAATGCTACCGATTCCGATGATCGATTATAGTTTTTCATAATCGATCATCGGAAACATACTTCTAATACAATACTTTCCGGAATTATCCATTTCTGGTTTAAAATTTATTTCTTCTTAATGAAAGAAAATGGCATCTGCATCTGATACTAGCCAACTAGCACGAAGCAGAGGTGATTAAGAATCGAAGATGCATATATAGGGCCTAAAAAAAATTATTTTTGTTTCCTGTAATAACCCGACCGACCCATTCAATTTACCCCAGGGTGATTTTTTTTTTCTGCCAAATCTGTGTTTGCTCTTTGGTTTGATCAATCAGCTGATTCTTTTTATTCAAAAAATATTAATTGTATCTTTTATTTGAGATATAAAATATGCAACTTAGTCAACATTTACCTTAAATATAGAGTGATCAATTCCCCCCACAACTTTTTGAAGTTCGTTTTCTGCTGCTAGGCAGCCATGTTGGGTGTCCACTGTAAATATTTTTAGGTCTAGAAAGTGTAAAAGAAGCAAAACAACAAAGAAAATAATATATTATGTATTTTATATATTCGTGTTAAAGAAATAAATGAAATTATTGTAATAGTCTGCTTTTTGTATACAAAACTATGAAGAAATCCGATTATAATCGGTGAAATCGCATCAGAAGCAGTAACCGATTCCAACCGATGATCGATTATGAAAATTAACTGATGTCTCATCACTAATTTCTTCATATTTTTTTTTATTTATTAGTGAAAGCGGTGAAATACTGAATTACATGTGGAGAGTAGTTGGTCTCCTTAATGCAGTAATAATACATTAGGTCTCCCTTATGCATACTGTATATTATATAAATTTAATGACTGACATGTACGAGGGTTGATCCAAATGCTCATGGAATTTCTTCATATTTTATTTTTTTTATTAGTGAAAGTGGTTGAATACTGATTTACATATGGATAGTGGTTGGTCTTCTTAATGCAGTAATAATGCATTTGGTCTCCCTTATGCATACTGTATATTATATAAATTTAATGACTGACATGTACGAGGATTGATCCGAAAGTTCATGGAATTTCTTCTTATTTTATTTATTTATTAGTGAAAGTGGTTGAAAATTACAAATAAGAATATAGACACTTGTTGAATTTTTTTAATAAAAAAATATTTAAATATTAATGATAGTAACTCTATGGCAGTTGCCATAGCAAAGGATGTTTTAAAATGCAGGGGAGACATTTACTCGTTCATTATCATTTTAATTCTTAATACATGATATAAGAAAAAACCTGCGCTAAGTGGCAAATAAAATGAGAATTTTGTCATTATTACGATTGCTTGACCACTAATATACCTGTCTGTGAGAGTTTTACTGATTTAACTTGATATTTAGATTATTAGTTGATGATTTCTTGTTCATCTTTTAATTGTTAGAGAACGTCACATTTCAGTCAAGTTATAAGTTTTGTTAAAATCTTAGGAACACTCTGACTTAAAGGGGTATACTACTGATACAGGCTGGAGAAAAATGCATTTAGCAACTGATTTTCCAGTGGCGTGAGAAATTTAAGAACAATAGAACTTCCTTGGAGGTTGATTAAAGGTGTGGCTGCTTTTGGAGGGTCTGTTTTTCTCATAGAAAAATTAAGCGTTGATGGATGTTGACCGCTGACGTACTGTGCTTGACTTTGCTACTGAAATTGGAACATCATATGGAAAGATGGGGAGTATTTTTGAAATATGAGTGTAATATAATAAAAGATAAGTCGATTGGTGGATACCCGGAGAAAAAGGCAGAATATTCTGTAGAATTACTTAGTTGAATTGAACATGAGGGTGAGATGCTCCTATAACATGACATGACATACTTAACTTGACGTTACGTCGAAGTCTCCCCCGGATTTTACAACTATCAGTGTTCAGAAAGCTCATGTGACCTTATTGGTAATTGGAACGTGGTGAAATTTTCCAGTATTGTTGCATAATGACTCTATATTATAAACAGATAAATATGCCTATTGTTTGCTTTCATCAAATCACAATAAAATTTTAGAAATAATTAAATTCCATGAACTTTTGGATCAACCCTCGTATTAGAAAAAAGATGGATCTAAGATTGAACAGGTTATAATTCACCTGAGTCATTTAAATTACTTATTGCTATCTGTTCTTGTTCAGTCATCATGTGTCAAGTATTGTCTCTAAACTATTGAACATTTTCAGCTTCTTTTCTGGAACCAGTTTCAACTAATTTCTCGGTTGAAGTACTGTATAGGGGATTAATTTCAGGGGTTGTAATTTTCATGTTTTTCTCTCCTCTGACACGATCGCGGTTTGTTGAATTTGCGGTATATAACTAAGGTTACATGTACCTCCCGTCAATGTCTATTTCCGTTTAATCCATAGCATAGATAGAAGGCATTAATCAGCGTTATGTATTCACTTCACGAACAACGGTAGATTTATATATACATCAGCAAGTTCGATAGTTATTTGAATGATTTTTTAAAACCAAAATGTCGATAAAAACATGATAATGCAGGTAACAAATACACGTTGTAACATAGTTACGTACGGGTATTCAAAACCCATGACCCTAGTGTTTTGATAGATGAAACATGTAGCGTTGGCTATTAAAACAGTTTTTTTTTTCACGGATTTATTCACACCGCGAATATAGCGAATATTAACACCACGAGTTATTTTCCCCCTATACAGTATACAGACTTAATATAGAAATGATTTTATCGACGTTCTCAATCTATCAGGAATTTAAAAATGTAAATATAAGCATTTAATTGTAAATATTAAACATTTAGCATCTCATAACCAGAGTTGGAAATTACTGACTGCCCGAGGCAGTCTGTTTTTCAGGTAGGCAGGGACAAACTTTAGATTAACCTCGGTGGTCGGGGTCATTTAAACAGGTAGTTCCTGTTTTCCTTTTTTTTCAGGGTATAATAAGTCTATAGAAATTAAGTATAATATAGTATATCAAAGGAACACTTTTAGTTAAAAATATGAGATGACCTATAGGACCAATATTGGTTTCAGTCTTTAGAAAAAGCTTACCGATATATGTTTCGGTCACTGACTTTAGGTCACATGTGTGTAGTTTCTTGTTTCTCATGTATTGCTTTAGTTCTACATTAATGGTAATCTAACAACCAAGCTTTATGATAAACGTGATGACTTTAACTTTTCAATCGTCAACTTCCCTTACTTATTCAGCAATATACCTTCATCACCGGCATATGGGGTTTATATCTCTCAGTTGATTCGATACGCAAGAGCATCCTCTATGTATGAACAATTTTTAAAAGGAGGTAAGTTATTGACAAACAAATTGCTGAAACAAGAATATCAGCAGTCTTGTTTAAAGTCATCATTTAGTAAGTTCTGTGGTCGATACAATGACCTTGTCAGCAAATTTATACAATTTATCATTAAGTAAAATTCTGACTGACGTTTTTCATACTTATTGTTAGGCCATTATTTACACACTGAATTGTGTATGGATTTTTCTATTGTTTCCCAGTCGTGACAAGGAGCACACAGCGGGTGTGACTGGTCTGCAGGGGATGCTCACTCCTCCATGGCACCTGATCCCACCTCTGATGTTTTGGAGGTCCGTATTTGCTCTGCTCCTATTTTGTATTTTTTGATGGGCTTTTGAGCTTGAATACTGATTGTTATCTCGATATATTTCATTCTACTCAACTGTGTGTTCATGTGATCCTACCTCAGTATTTACAGAATGATACATCCTTTGTTTGAGGGTCATTCTTGATGTCTGACTGAGTAATGGCAATGGGACATAAAACCTTAACTGACCTTACCACATTCTTTTCTAATCTGAAAACCCTCATGCATTTTTAGCATAACATATCGCCAATGCACACATTTTTCCCGAGGAATGAACTGCATCTACTCTGCATAGAACAGTATCTCTCCCACTGGCACAACAGTACTATTACACGTCATAATATTCTTGAAAGGCAAACACAGCAATTATTGCTCGGCATCACTTTTTTTCATGACACCTGCAGTATCGAGTAACACAAAGTGAATGATTCATGTCCTCGAACAAAGTGTGCTTACAATGAGGTTTAGTTCCGGTTGATTGCGTTTAGTTAAAGAGAATTTATGATCTGCATTTCCATAGATGTCTTTTATATTAACACCAAACATGCATTTAAGGAAGAAAATATATTAAGTAAAATGCAAAAGCCTGTATTAAAAAATCAAAGGACAAGTGCACTTAAGCAATGCTTAATGGGCCCTTTCAGTGCCATATTACTTTAGAATGTATTACCAAATTGTTCTTTTTTGGTAATAGTTAAACACAAGTGGACATTTCTAATTAAAATCACATTAAAACATCACCTAAATCAGCATGGATTTGAAACAAATGAAGTTTTTTAAATTCCTATAGATACTCCAAATCCGGAAAAGTCGTACCGAACCTATTTTGAGTTTCGTTTCTTTAAATCAAGGGGAGGAGACATTTAAATCAGACACTTGAACAATCTGATGGTGGATCATTGACAGGCGCGTTTGCCGAATGATACTTCTTGTGCTATTTTACCCGAGAAAAAAATTGAATGAAGTTGTATAGATACCTGTATCCATAGTGATCAAACTAAGAAATTTGCATGCTTGCATTTGAAATAATACAATAAGTATTAACATAAGTTCCTTTAAATTTTAAAATGAAAAAAAAGTGTATTTAGGTGGCTTTCAATACCAGTACCATTGTCTTGCATGAATGTTAAATGAATGTATTTATGATGACATTTTAACGACACTAAACTCTCCTAACCATCCCGTGTTCCTAAAACCAAATACATACAAACTTCTCTATGCGACTTGACTTTGATATAATGATACAAAACGTGGTTATGTTTTACAGTGAGCATCTTTGAGGAATGTTTACCTGGGTAGAACTCACGTGACTACCAGTATTTTAAATAATTTATTCCACGGGTGGGTTCAACATAGGTCATACAGGTAAATAGCTCTTGCTTGTTATAGGAAAAACATTGAACTTTTCATACATTTTTAATATTTTAAGTACAAGCCTAATCATGTACAAATTTCCTACTTTCACACAAGTTTTATAAATGTATAATGCATTTTTTGTCAATCGCACAAGTTTGTACAATGTTAGGCTGACAATAAACAAAAGCTTTGAAATGAATGACCGTCCTCGATTTACTATAGAAAATCACGAATGTCGGCTGACCCCTACCACATTGTATGGCTTTGTTCTTTGTATATTCATGAATTTCAGCGATAAAATTTGTTGAATCTTATGGTTTAGATATCAATTAATGATCTGAGATGGAAAATTATGCTTAATTTAATCCTTCATTTTTTCACATTTTACCGGGGCCCATAAGTGAACTCGTTCTTTAGTGTTTATACAGGTAAAAAGTTTGAAAAAATAAAAATGTGCCAACAAATGGTTTCAAACCAGGACACTAAAAATGTTCATGGTGAGAGTCTGCGGTCTATCGTTCTGGGCTATGCTGACTATGAGGACATTTGTAATAAATATAAACCAGTATGATAGAAATAGATTTTCACGTTTTTTGTAGGTTTTTTTCTATGAATTTCGACCCTAGGCACCTCTAAAAGAACCTTGTTTTAAATAATTGCTTACTAGATCAAAATCTATCAAAATTTCATAATTTAATTTAGGGGCAGGCAAAGGGTGATTATATTGCATCTATCGGGTATAATTTTCTTATCAGAAAATTGTAGAGATATGCAAGGTTAATTAATGACAACATTTATTTTTCCTTTTTGCCTAATACTTTTATGATTTTCACTAATAAATTGATTATTGAAAAAAGCCTTTAATATGACTGCTGATTTTATCTCCATCTGTTGATTTTCAACACCTTTTCTGATGATTATAGTAGAGAACAGATTATGATTTCTAACATTTATTTTTACAGATCATTTTCTTGAGATAGGTGGAACCAACAGTCAAATATAGACACTTTTAAGAAAAGTAAAAATCTGGCTCAGGTAAAAAAAAAAAAAAAAAAAAAATCATTTACAGTTTTAACAATTCGTAATTTTACCTTAATTAACTGGAAAAACCTTATTTGATGAAATACAGGTCAAGAATGAAGAGTTTAAAGCCTAGTAGGGTTTTGGTCAATCATTACAGGTAATCTGCAGTCCCTCTCGAGAATTTTACACTCATATGGAGACGCCACCACTTGCCAGTGGAAAGCTGCAAATTCTGTCCTATACTCTGCACTCATGGCCATTGAGCAGTGAGGGGTCATTTTCATGCCAGCACCTACTGTGACACGGGACCTTGGTTTATAAGGTCTCATCCGAAGGACTGGTCTCCATGTCCCACAGTGGGATTCAAACCTGCGACATAAGGATCAACTCCTTACTTCGCGACTCTAGAGCAGACGCTCTAACCATGGCGCCACGCTTGTGACTAGCTCAGTTTTAAAGAAATCATTCAAGATATTTTTTATCAAACTTAATATGCTGATACATATATAATTAGTAAGACCTATTCAACTATTTCAAAAGCTTTTGACCTTTCCTGTGACCTTGACCTCACTTTCCTTCAATTTGCATTTTGCATGGTTTTAAAACCATTTAAAATATTGATATCTAAGGCTATGCATCTATACATAATTTGGTGAGAATTTACCATCTATATCCATTTTTTTTAGATTTTCAATTTCAATTTTAAAGAAACTTTTCAAGATATTCTCATCAAACTTCATACACTAACACAAAATTTCATGTTGCATTACTATACACTCGGCGGGCATACATGTCCTATGGACATATTTCTAGTGTATTGCTGTTTCTGTTGTTTGTTTACTTCCGGTCAGTAAGTGCCCCCTAGGGGCAAGCCCCAGTCCTGTTTTCTTTTCCAGGGTTGCAACAGCACCCTCTAGAAAAACAAGTTGCACCATCCAATCAAATCGTGTTTTGTGCTGCTTTATGCCAATGAAATTAAGGCTGGATAGCATATGTATTATATTCTGACCAATGGGGTTGCCGTATTTTCAAAAAATTAGGATAGACTTACCACTTCAGCATTCCTTTCATCACTGAAGTGATATACATGGTCAAAAATTGACTAACTTTCATTTTTGTGTCAACTGCAGAGCAGAACGACACTTAGAGATCACTTTACCTGGTGTCTGTCTGTCCGTCTGTCACACCTTATATCTCCAAAATTTTGAGAGGCAGGGTTTTGATAATTAGCATTCATCTATGTTTTTGAGCTCATGATACTATACTTTGAAACTGTATGAAATTCAGTTACCACACAAACTTATATTTAAATACTATGAAAATACATTGGGATCAGTATCCCACAATGAATCATGTTGACTGACAAAGTGACAATTAAAGTAAAGACAGTCTGAAATTCCTTTCCTCCGAGGATTGTCGGAAGCACCTACATGTGTATTAATAAAATGATAAATAGTTATTCCTCATAATTTCAATTAAATTATTCATTTGAGGACTGGGGAACTATATTTTCTTTGATTGCCGGATTCTATCCCAGTCTTTTACTTTTGGATCCTTTTTTTCCTTGCAGGCAAATGCATGAACCTCCATGCTAATATTAAATTAATAGCTGACCACTCTTAGATTTATTTACCTCTTTAATGACGATACCTAGCAGGTGACATATACATTCCTTGAAACACTCTAGTTCCTATTTGATTTTCACTAATATAAAGATTATTGAAAAAAGACTAAGGTGCTCTATAGTGATCAGTCTATTCATTCATCTGTCTGTCAAATACACATATCCCTTGTTCAGAATACAGGTGACTCTAAATACTTCATACTTTATATTTTTTAATTAGATACATGTAGCTGCTTTGGAACATCTGAAATGTCTATTACATTATCACTAGTTTTACTAGTTTTCTTCATGTAAGTTGAATATATTTTAAACTTTTAAATTTTTATTTTTTCCAGGTAAGAAAGAAATTCAGGAGTTCTTAAATTGCCCTTGGAGTTCTTGGATTGCATCAAACTGCTAAAAGACCTCAACAAAAACAGCGTCTTGAAAATAAAAATGAAAATATTCAGTGAAAAAAAAATGATGAAAGAGCCACTAAAAATCTTCAAGCCTTTGAGCTGAAATCTGGAAGTCAATCTGTGGACTTTACTAGTATGTCATAATTACTAAGTCATCATTTGTGTATAATAAATACACTAAACTGTAAACACTTGTTAAAATGTGTATAATTTTTAGATATAATTTGGTAGCTCACAGACTTCAATAGTTTCATGTAATTTAAGTAATAATGAAAATTTCCTGTTGTCTAGCTAGATTAGAAACTATTGTCACGTGGTCAAGCTGGCTATCTCCAAAAATCACACAAATTCAACTAAGTTTTAATAAATTTATTTACAAAAAAATAATAATAATAATAAAGAAGATTTCAAACAGACAACCACACTCTGATCCACACACTCTTCCACACTATTAAACCAAAAAAAAAATAATAGCAATTGGTAACCAATAATCAGACAATTAACCAATTAACCCCGGGTATAGATTTCACTCAAAGTATCATTGCCAAACATGTTCACCGATCCATGATTATCCTTGTCATAATCATCAACATCATCTTCGTCAACATCATCATCCTCATCCTCGATGCAGGAATGAAATCATTAGGTTTGCCATTTCGTCAGTGTTCGTATAACGAGCTAATACAATGTTACGTGGATTGACTTATCTGTATCTGTCCACCCCCAGTGAATCTTGTTCCACACACAGCATCCTTCCGGGCCTTAGTCCTGGAACCTTTCGCTGTGTCTCGACGATCCCCTCAGCTTAGTGCATGTATCTAGCACATGTCATACCAGTGTTCTTGACGCTACAATGACGAATATTTTTAAGTCACATGTTTCACTAAATAATGTTTGGCAACACTACTATGTTTGGCAATTCATTCTCATAAATAAATAAATCAATCAATAGGTATAAATTATAATGGTTACCAGTTAACATAAGTCAAAACAAATTATTGCCAACATGGCGCACCTTACTTTCGACTTCCGGTCATTCACTTCCGCCCAGACATTTAAACCAAAATTTAAATGGACAAAATATTTCACATAATGTAACAAATCTGAATACAAGAAAACTGCGTAAAATAATACCTTTAAACTCTATCGATATAATACAAAAGCCATTCGAACACTCTCGCTAACCGTCACACTTGACTGAACAACAGGTAAAATTGTGAGAGCTGGCCAAGTTCAGAAATAAGAACGAATACGTATTCAGTAATAAATTTACTTAAAAAAAACTATATACATAACGAATATTAATAATATTATAAGTAAATACTTACCACGGACCTGTCTCCATGCCAAAGCCAAGATACTGATTGTATGGCAGCTATTTGCATGTACACTAGCTGCTTCAATTGTAGAAACGTGTCTGCAGCTACGCTTCTCTGCCGGGAATGACCAGGCCTCAATTGTTCTGGTCGGCCAAGCTATTTTGCAAGGGCTTATGGGTAGATGGGGCATAGGGACAAAACGCGGGAAATACAAATAATATGTACAAGTATAATAGTGATTGTTACAACTATTATTGTCCAATTTTGGATATTGTGAAATAATTCATCTAGTATGCATACATGTGTGTACACTTACGTGTAAATTAATTGTTGTAGCAAATTCAATCGATCATTAAGTTGAATGTTGACTAATGTTTTTCATCAAAATTGTTTACACTGAATTGTTTGTGGATTTTTCCATCTGCCCATCCATGTCAAGGAGCACATGGCAGGAAATGCTTTCTCCTCCATTGCACCTGGTGTTTTTAGAGGTCTGTGTTTGCTCTGCTCTAATTATTTATTGTTTCAATGGACTTTAAAGCTTGATCACTGTTGGTAATCTTCATATTTCATATACTATTAGAGTACTTGAAGAAAACTGTAAAGATTTAACATACAGTATAATGCATGTATATTGCACTTTAAGTACAGTGTATGTGGTTAAGAAATGTTAAATCGTCTCATAGTGCATTGAATTTGTTGAAAATTAGAAAATGTGTTGAAATTTTTTTTGAAATAATGTTAGATTGCAGATTTTTTTAAATCATGCAAGTAAGAAATTGCTAAATATTTTTTAGCTTTTCTGGACAGTCTAGATGAGTTCTTACTATATACCTAGCATTGTCATCCCAGTTAAAATTTAAGGAGCAAGGTTCATTCCTAAGCTCTACCTGGACAAACTTGCATGGATTAAAGCACATTAACAGATTTACTTCAGATGCTTGACCTGATCTACATTTTCCTCATGAGTTTTATTTGTTTTTGTTTGTTTGTTGTTTAACATCCCTCTCAAGAATTTTTCATCCATATGGAGATGCCACTACTTGCTGGTGGAGAGCTGCAAAATTTGACCTATACTTTGCACTCAGGGCCTTGAGCAGTAAGGCATCTTTTTTTGTGCCCACATCAACTGCTAGGCGGGACCTCGGTTTATATGATCTAATCTAAAGGACTGGTCCCCACATCCCCAGTGGATTTGAACCCTAGACTTAAGGATTAAATCCTTACTCGCGACTCTAGATTACAAACTCTATCCTTTGCGCCACATGGGGGACTCCACAAGATTAAGTGTTTTGAGCAGTCCTGTTCTCATGTAATTATAAACTCTATGTTGAACAAACCTGCAAAGATGATGTATGTACATGTAAATGTTTCAGGGTACCAATCCTTGATTTGACTTAGATTTTCTGGATTAATGACCAGTTTTTTAGAGAAGGTTCATTCAAAGTAACAATATACTCTTTGGTGATCAGTAAACGTTGATGGTGTATCCTGCTTCTGTTGCTGGATGTAACATACATTTTCAGGGTTATTGAGCAGTTAAATCTAACCCAGACCAACTTGCATAGATTTTGGATCCAGGTGATATACATTACCAGAGTGTTTGTTGAGTGAGACTTTGCCTTACTAGTAGATAACATTTATAGAAGTGAGCTTTGTATTCTTTGATTAGGTATGTTTTTTCTTTGCTCAGGAATATATACCATCAGTGCCAACTACCATACATTTTATATAATAGATGTAGCTGTTGTTCAACTGAATATGATAAAACTGTGGATGAAAATAATTTGATTTTTGTACCTTTGAATGTATTGAATTAATTTGTATAAGCTGTTATGATACAATGTTTGATATTTTATAGAAGTTTTTAGCATATGCAATCAATAAATGTATCAACATTTTTATTTTATTATACTTTTTACCCTGCAAACTTCTTAAAAACAGAATAGTAATGATCCATTTAACTGATACTAGGTTAGTGTCACATTGTACTGGTATATCATGTATACTGAACTGTAAATAAGAAACATCTAAATAGGTAAAATCACAGCATGAATCATTGGATTATGTAAGAAGTGCACTATCTTGTGCTTTGGTATGGTATTAATAATAAATGTTAAACTATCATTTTTTTTCAAATTAACAAAGGATATGCTTGAGTGACTGTATTTTGACTAGCAGTAAAAATAAAATGATTTTTAAGCATTTGAATTATTTTGATTCATGGTCTCTGCAAGTTTAATGATAGCAAATATGTATATTGAACATGGCATCCACATATTGCTATACTGGATGGGGCATAACTTTTACTGAATCTTAATCACAACCTTGAAATTTTATGTAGTACATGTGGTTTCAACTGGTCAAATGTATTCTTACATCAGAAAGAATTTAAACAAATATAGGCATAGGTCAGAACTTCATCAATTAGTTGGAAAGCGAATGCACTCAGTGACTATATGGTTTAAAAGAAGCTGGGTATAAATAGCAGGAAAAACTACTTGATGTCCACTGTGAACTTTGTGTCCTCAACAAAACAATATGGAGTATACTATACTTGGTCTAAAGAATAATCTATGTCTGCATTCACTTTTAGGTTAAACTGTTTTGGGCATTGAGAGTTTGTTTGTTGTTTAACGTCCCTCTGGAGAATTCTTCACTCATATGGAGATGCCAACACTTGCCGATGGAGAGCTGCAAATGACCTATGCTCGGCACTCAGGGCCAATGGGCAGTGAGGGATCTTTTTCATGCCAGCATCTACTGCGACACTGGACCTCTGTTTGTACAAAGGACCAGTCTCTATGTCCCACATGGGATTCAATTATGTGACAAAAGGATCAACTAACTCCACGACTCTAGAGCATAGGCTCTTTCCACTGCACCACGTGGGCGACAGCATTGAGAGTTAAATGTGGATATCAGAACAAGCTACTCTGGGCTTATACTCTCTATATATTGATTGATTGTATGTTGTTTAACATTCCTATCAAGATTTTTTCACTCATATGGAGACACCACCACATGCAGGTGGAGATCTGCAAATTTTGTCCTATACTCGGCACTTACGGCCATTGAGCATCGAGGGATTTTTTTCGTGACAGCACCTACTGCGACACAGGACCTCGATTTATACGGTCTCATCTGAAGGACCGGCCTCCCCATCCCACAGTGGGATTTGAACCTGCGACGTAAGGATCAACTCCTTACTTCACTACTCTAGAGCAGACGCTCTAACCACTGGGGCAACTACTCTCTATTTAAGTCACTTGTGCAATGACTTTAGTTTAATTCAAAGTTTTGTACTGATCATGTTGAGTCACATTAGCACAAATATCTTTCTGCTGACCTTGACTAATGACCATCCGCAACTATTCTGGTTGGAAACAATATGTTAATTAATGCATAATATGTGAAATTACTGTGAAAGAAAAATGGTCTACTTAAACCACAAGTTATATTTATAAAAAATATACACTGGTCTCCTTAAGTCATATGAGAGAAACATAAAATATTAAGGAGACCATTTTTTTCATATATTTTTAGGAGGCATTTATTATGAAAAAATAAAGCAAGAGTCGACTAAATAGTGTTCTATAGATCTTTGATCTGGTATTTCTTTTTAGAAAAAAGCAAATTTAAAAAATCTGTATATTGTCTCCTTAAGCCATATATAATGGTCTGGTCTCCCTAGTTCTTAAATCAGAGTTATATATATATATTGTAATAGGGTTCGTTGAATAATTTAAAAACGCAGTTGATCCTTGCTTCATTGTTGTATTTTATTAAATAATAGTAACCATGGTAACAGTAGAGTAGTATAATATAGTAGACCCTGTAATAACAATAACAATTATTAGACAAGCTAAAAATACACATTTAACTCCATTATAGTATATCATCATTATAATAAATCTCATACTTTATAATTCATATTCTCTTTAAATTAAATTGATATAAAAATAATTACCACTTCTTTATCACAGATCAATTTATCGTAAAAATATTTCCTTTATTAATTTAGTCATTTAAAATAAAAAATCATAATAATTATCAAAAATCATTATCTGATATTAAATAATTCTAAATCAAATAATCTTATGTGATTTCATATTGAACATTAACACAAATACAATTTCATGCATTGGACATAACACACATGAAATTTAATTCAACATAAAATATAGACATGCATGACAAATACTCAAAAGTAAGTTCTGTCAACACATACATATAATGGAACAACACATAAACATAAAACACATAAATTACCTTTAATATGGTCAAAAGGTCTGGATTATATACTAGCTGTTACACATGTAGCTGTGACAGTCCTATAAGGAATGCATAACAATGAGTAATCTCCCTTAGCTGCTTTAAAAATCTTTAATAATAATAACTGCTTTATTTAATGAAAAATACCTATGCTTTTAAATTTGAAGAATTATTTAAATTATATGAAACAAAAGATAAAATTCCTAATTTTACTATTAATCACATTACAGTTATACAAGTTAATTATAAAAAATAGTTTTACAACTTTAGACTTATTTATTCATTTCACTCAGTCCTACATATATACAATTTAATTCTTGAATTAGAGTGAAATGTCTGATAAAATATTTATACTGCTCATTTAGTACACAATCTCTCAAACTTGCATTCACCATTCAAACACCTTTTTCACTCACTTTCACATAAACATACAAAATCACAATCATACATGAAAATAATATTAAGAACAGACCTGAAATTCTGGAATTAAACAATCAAAGAAAATAAACTGCTACTCCCCAAAAATGTATGAAATCAGGAACATCAAGACATCCTCTCAGTTTGAACACAAAGACTGGTATGACCAGTTCTAACCAAAAATACACTGCCCACAAAGAGATTTCCCTCCAAAAACCCCGACCAATGAAATCTCACTGATGGGTCACTTCATAGGTCACTGACCTCTCAAAGTTTATTACTATAAATACTATAAGGGAAACATATTTATTTATACTAAAGTAATTCCTAAATAATTGTATCTTCTAAAGTATAATATACCTTAAATAAATAATAAATTCCTGAAATATAAATAAGTGAAATTAAATAAATTTCCTGTAAATAATAATGTCACAATTATTTTGTAGATGATAATACTAAACCTGTCAAATAAACACAAAATCTAAAATACTAAAACTATATACACTTTTCAAATATTTACACTTCACCACATATTCCCCCCAGGTGGCAAATGACGTCCTCGTCATTCTAACCGTGGTCAATTATGTTAAGTATAGTTGCTGCTACATCTTTCTCCATCCCTGAAAATAAATTGGTATTAGAAACAAGACTTTGTATACAATTTATTTTTTCCTCCCATGGTGACTGCACCAATGACTTTGTTATATACTTGCCTGAAGAATACCACTCTGGTGGTTTTCTTACCCTTTGCGATCTTCGTAATGTTACGGATGTTTCAGGTAAGGGTACCTCTTCCTGAACATCTTCAGTTTCTGTCTCCTTAGGTTCTTTAGCATCTTCCTGATTGTCTTGTACTACTTCTTTGTTCTCTTGTATAATCTCTTCATTCTCCTGTATAATCTCTTCGTTTTCTTGGATATCCTGTGATTTTTCTTCTATAATCTGTGGTTTCTCTGGTGTAACCTGTGGTTTCTCTGTTGTAATCTGCTGATCAGCATTATCCTTCTCATCCTTCTTTAAAAATTTTCTCGTCCTGACTGATGTTTTAACCTCATATGTTTCATCTTCAGAAGAAGACTCAGAAATTGACTGGGAATCAGTCACTGAATTCTCTCTATCTGTGATTTCTTTCTTCCTTGTCAGCCTGGTTCGTGGCTTAGGAATGGGTTTGTCCTGCGGTGGAAAATTTGTTGATTCTGATAAATAACCAATAGGTAAAAGTAAATTCCTATGTAAATTTCTTTTCTTTCCTGATCCATCTTCTCTAATAACTGTATAAACTGGGATGTCTTTGTTGGGTTGCTCTAGTATTACATAAGGGGCATCCTCCCACTTGTCTGAAATTTTATGTTTTCCTTCGAATGCCAAAATTTTAACTAAAACCCTGTCTCCTTTTTGTAAAGATATTCCTCTTGCCTTAATGTCGTATGTTGTCTTTTGTCTCATCTGTGCTTCTTTTGCATTTTTTTCTGCTAATTGATATGCGCTAGCAAGTCTTTCCCTTAAGTCACTTATGTATTTGGTCTTGGATTCTTGATTTTCTTTTCTTATCCCAAAGGCAACGTCTATCGGTAGTCTCGGATTCCTCCCGAACATTAAAAAATAAGGTGATACTCCTGTAGTTTCGTGTTTTGTACAATTGTATGCATGAACAAGTGATGGTACATATGATTTCCAGTCATTTTTCTTTTCTTTTTCCAATGTTCCCAACATATTTAGAAGTGTTCTGTTAAATCTTTCGCACATGCCGTTTCCCATGGGGTGGTAACTGGTCGTTCTAGATTTCTTCATTCCTGTTAATATGCAGAGTTCTTTTATAATGGCACTTTCAAAGTTGGTTCCTTGATCCGAGTGTATCCTTTCTGGTATCCCGTAATGTACTATGAAGTTCTCAATTAAAGCTCTTGCTGTTGTTTTAGCTGTTTGATTGTGAGTTGGAATGGCTTGTGCATAGCGAGTAAAATGGTCAGTTATGATGAGTATGTTCTCTTGTCCTCCTTTAGATTTTTCCAGGCTCAGGAAATCCATACAGACAAGTTGTAAAGGAAAACAGGTCTCGATGCTTATCAGTGGAGCTCTCTGGTTTACTGGTGTTTTTCTCTTAACACATCTTCCACATGAATGTATCCAGTCTTCTACATCTCTGTCTATTCCTGGCCAGTAAAATCGCTCTCGTACTAATGATAATGTTCTATCTTTCCCAGGGTGTCCCATATCATTGTGTAGTGCTTTCAATACTGTATTTATATGATCTGATGGTAGAACTAGCTGTTTCTTGTTTTCCTCATTGTAGATAACCTCTCTGTACAAAATATCATTCTGCAATTTAAGATGATGAAATTGTCTGATGTAAGGTGATGGTCCAATTTCTGCAACTGTTGGTTTTCTGCCTAACTTAACGAAATGAATTATTTTGTCTAATTCTGGGTCTACCTTCTGTGCTTTTGTCCAGTCTATTATCTCTTTGTCCATTGTAACTGTTCCATCCTCTTCTAAATTTACTGATGTTGACAAGTTTTCAATGTAAGGTCCAGAAATCCTTGAGTTACAGATAGCCTTGACTGAATCTAATGATATTGACTCCATGTTTACAGGTGGTGAGATTCTACTAAGTCCATCAGCGTCATTGTTCTTCTTCCCTGGTCTATACAAGATGTTGAAATTAAATGCTGATAATGCGGCAAGCCATCGGTGTCCTGTGGCATCTAATTTGGCTGTCGTTAGCACGTACGTCATTGGGTTGTTATCTGTCAGCACTGTAAAATCCTGTCCATAAAGATAGTCCTTAAATTTGTCACATATGGCCCATTTCATGGCAAGAAATTCCAATTTATGTGGGGGGTATTTAGCCTCTGACTTTGTCAGTCCTCTGCTTGCATATGCCACTACTCGCTTCATTCCATCCTGTTGCTGATACAAAACTGCTCCAAGTCCTACTCCGGATGCATCGGTATGAAGCTCAAACGGAGAATGGCTGTCAGCATATGCCAGAATTGGTGCGGATGTTAAGTGATGTTTCAAAGTTCTAAAGGCTTCTTCCTGTTTTTCTCCCCATTCCCATTTCTTTCTGTTTGCTTTCTTAGTTTTCTGCTTCTGTGGAGTTGGCATAAGATCTGTAAGCGGCTTACTTACCTTGCTAAAATCTTTGATAAATCTTCTGTAGTATCCTACAAAACCAATGAACTTTCTTACCTCCTCTGGATTTTTCGGTGTAGGCCATTTGTTGACTTTTTCTGTCTTTTCCGGATCGATTTCAATACCCTCGGATGAAACAATATGTCCTATATACCTTACCTTGTCCTTGAAGAAACTGCACTTTTCTGGTGATAACTTCAGATTGGCCTGTTGTATCCTAGTAAGTACTTTCTCTATGTTTTCTAGATGTTCTTCAAATGTTCTTCCAAATATAATGATGTCGTCAATAAATATGCAGCATATGTTCAGATGGTAATCGTGTAGAATATTCTCCATCATGCGTTGGTAAGTTGCCGGTGCATTTGTTAGTCCGAACGGCATTCTCTCGTACTCGAAAAATCCTAAAGGGCCAACTGTGAATGCTGTCCTTTCTTTGTGGCTCTCTTTGATCTCTATCTGATGGTATCCACTTTTCATATCAATAATACTGAAGTACTTGCTGCCCTCTAAACAATTGAAAATTTCTTCCATTCTTGGTAAAGCATAGCTGTCTTTCTTAGTGATCTTGTTGAGTTGTCTGTAATCCACACATAGCCTTAGTGTTCCATTTTTCTTTCTCACCAGAACAACATTGGATGCCCAAGGACTATGGGAAGGTCTAATCATGCCTGTTGTTAAAAGTTGTTGTATATGTTTCTTGACTTCATTGTACATGGATGGTGGTATACTCCGATATCGTTGTTTAAACGGTTTCTCATCCAGTAAATCAATTCTATGTGTGACCTGATCTGTATGTCCTATATCACTGTCACTGGTGGAAAATATATCTCTGAATGACTCTATGAGTTGTTTTCCTCTCTGATATTCTTCATCTGATAACTTTGATTTCATAATGGTAATTTTCTTCATGACATCTATATCTGCCGTCTCAATTTTCTGTGGCATTTCTTCTATTGTGACAGGTTGTACTTCGCAGATGACTGCTCTAGGTGGGATGTTGATTGTTCTCGTTGTCACTTTTGAAACGCAGACATTGATGATTTGTTTGGCATTGAAGTCATAATCTATCAGCTGCGGTTCCACATCTAAATCCTGATAGCAGTAGGAGTCTTCTGATGATTGTAGAATACATGTTGTATTGAAGTAAGGAATTTGTTTGTACATTTCTCCTGGAATTTCCATGACTGAATTTGGCTGAATAATTATCGGATGATGAGATGTATTTCTGATCAAAGCCAAAGTGTTGTTATTCCTGTTGAGCTCTTTTTCCCGAATTGTGATGCATCTAAAAGCCAAATACCATGATGTTCTCAATTTAGAATTTTGTAGATATTTGTTGCCATGTTGTTCTTTGAGTTTATCCATGATGGTCAGAAGAATATTGGTGCCTAGTAAAATGGGAACCTCTGAACTGTAGTTGCTAGTTGGTGTCACAAGAAGAAGTATGGGAAAATTTTCCTGTAAATCTGGAATTTGGATTTCAAGTTCAATGTAGCCTAAATAAGGAAGCTTTTCTCCACTTGCGCATTCAATGTCTAAAATGTGTGTCAAATCTTGTAATTTTGTATCCTTTAAATTTTTTCTGTAGTAATTTTCTGATACTGTGGAGACTGTTGATCCAGTATCTAGCAAACATTTAACAGGTTGATGGTTGATAAATATTTCTGCTTCTGTAGGCTCACCAGTTAATCCTGCTGGCACTCTGTTTGTAGGACCTAGTGCATAATTTAAGCCTATCGGCGGCCCTGTTCCATAGGCTTCTTCATGTTTAAATTCCTGCGTGTGTGGTCAATTTTCACTCTACAGCCTAATTTTATATGGCCATACTGTCCACAGCGAAAGCACTGTACTTCATCCATGCCATGCGTTCTCGGTGTTGGTGGTCTCCTCTGGTTAAATTGAGATTGAAATGGTCTATATTGTCTAATCTGCTGTTCTTGTTGTAGAAATCTTGGTTGGTATTGATTACTTTGTGGAAATCTTTGTCTGAATTGTTGATCTGGTCTTATATATTGATGTTTTGATGAATTTGGACCTTCCTGTCTTCCTGGCTGTTTCTTTGATTCATATTTGTCCATCCTGACCGAGAGTTGTTGTATCATCCCTTTGATTTCCTCCATATCTGATTCATTGGAAATAGATGATTTGGCAATTTGCTTATTTCCTATGGCGGATACTCTTGAAACTTGGTCCATTTCAATTTGTCTAAGTGCTACTCGTAAACCATCAAAATCTTCTATCGCATCATACTTGTGGCCACTGATATCTTTCAATGATGGCTTCAGTCCTGTCCATAACATTGATCGTAGCATACTATCCATAGCGTTCCTTCTAACTATTCCTTGAATAACAGCCTTTCCTAAAATGTCTTCTAGGCGACAACTCCACGCAGTAACGGTTTCATCTTCTTTTTGTCTAGCTCCGTAAAAATGAGCAAGGATATCTTCTTTCTTTTCTATATCTCCAAACACACTGTCCATTTTCTGCAATATTTCCTCAATAGAAGCTTCAGGGCCTATCCTCATCTGAACTCTTCCTGCTTCTCCTTTCAGAGATCGTCTAATCGATTGAAGTATCAATGGACGTGGATATATCTCCTCCCTCAACAAACAACTGACCTCATATCTCCAAAGGTCATATGATGTTTCATTCTTATTCATACCTCCTGAGAATATAGAAATTTTTGGTGGTTCCTTTAGAATACTTGTAGTGACTGTTTCTGTAGTTGACACAGGAAATGGACTACTAGTATCGCTATCTCCTTTCATCTTAAGCTTCTTTGGTTTAACTAACGGAGGTGGTAAGAGAGGTGGTATGCTAGTCTGTGGTTCCTTTTTAATTGCACTTGGTGAAAGAGTGAAATGTTTTATTTTCTCTCCTGGATGGGCATCTGCCTTTTTACCTCCAGTTAATAGTTCTCCAGACTTCATCAAGTACTCTTGCATCCATATTTTCAAATCATCTGGGTTGCTAACTTTTGGCATCTCTTTTAACTCTTTGAGGGTTTTTAACAAGTTTGCGTATTCATCCTCCTTGGAACCTTTCTCTGGTGATTCATTTAATTCCAGGCTCTCTTCCTCAGTACCTTCAATTTCATCGCTTTTTTGATCCTTTCCAGTTGCCATGATGTATTGTAGTTGAAATAATTGTGTATTCAAAACACGAAAACGCGTTGTACATGTACACTCGAGCAATATCACGACTAAGTCACGTGAAACACAAAATAAAGTTGTAAGTCGTAATTAAATTCTAAATAAATTTAAATAAACTAAATAAATAGACTTAATTAAGTTGACTATTTATATGCTGAAAAAAAAAAATTAAACCTGAAATTCAAATTTGATTAAATGTCTTATCAAGCTAAATAACTAATTATATTTCAATCTAAATGATACTACGAAAACTTAATGCGGATAATTGATGCCAGACTCAAATTGATCAGAAATTTAACCTACTTACACCAAACAGAACTAAATACAACACAACAACACAACTCCTTGGACAACAAACCACTGAACTTCAAATCACAACTTCAAACAAAATACAACTGTGTGCAAGCAAGATGTGTGTATGTTTCCTTTCAAACAACACTATCTCTCAACCTATCTGAAATCCCTGATGACTTATACTCCTATTTATTTCATTTAATAAATGTTTTGTTTTCAAAAATAAATTAATAAATAAATGGCTTATCTACATACAAAAAAAATGAAGGGAGAAAGAAAGAAAAAAATGTAAACAAACACACTTCCGGTACCGTGACCTTGACCTTGACTTAATTCAGAAAACACCAAAAACTCGAGTATGACTATGCAAGTAAAATAAATACAAAACAAACTCTTACCATGTTGTCTTTAGAGTCAAATATACACACTAAACACACAATAATGTTTCTGCAGAATAGCAAGTAATTGTATGCATACAGTAAGTTTTGTATAGGCCTAGATTACTAATGTAAACACAATTCGTTGACACTAGTGCACTTTGACGACGAAGAATTCTGTCTGGTTTAGAATATGCGTACGCAGAGATCTATTCTACATGTAAATATAGCACTACAGCTAAGTATATTTACCAGAAGTAGAACATCTTAATGTCTCGATCCCTCCGGAGATGAATATCGACGATGAACAGAATTATTCCAGCGTTGAAAAGAAGGAAAACACAAGTTGTCAAATCTCTGTGATGGTTCACACGCTATTTTCACTTTCCGGTGTTGAGCGTTGAATTCCGATCCCGATCTAAATACCAGTCGACATCAGATGATCCAGGACTGCAGTAAACATCACGTTGGGCGCCAAAATGTAATAGGGTTCGTTGAATAATTTAAAAACGCAGTTGATCCTTGCTTCATTGTTGTATTTTATTAAATAATAGTAACCATGGTAACAGTAGAGTAGTATAATATAGTAGACCCTGTAATAACAATAACAATTATTAGACAAGCTAAAAATACACATTTAACTCCATTATAGTATATCATCATTATAATAAATCTCATACTTTATAATTCATATTCTCTTTAAATTAAATTGATATAAAAATAATTACCACTTCTTTATCACAGATCAATTTATCATAAAAATATTTCCTTTATTAATTTAGTCATTTAAAATAAAAAATCATAATAATTATCAAAAATCATTATCTGATATTAAATAATTCTAAATCAAATAATCTTATGTGATTTCATATTGAACATTAACACAAATACAATTTCATGCATTGGACATAACACACATGAAATTTAATTCAACATAAAATATAGACATGCATGACAAATACTCAAAAATAAGTTCTGTCAACACATACATATAATGGAACAACACATAAACATAAAACACATAAATTACCTTTAATATGGTCAAAAGGTCTGGATTATATACTAGCTGTTACACATGTAGCTGTGACAGTCCTATAAGGAATGCATAACAATGAGTAATCTCCCTTAGCTGCTTTAAAAATCTTTAATAATAATAACTGCTTTATTTAATGAAAAATACCTATGCTTTTAAATTTGAAGAATTATTTAAATTATATGAAACAAAAGATAAAATTCCTAATTTTACTATTAATCACATTACAGTTATACAAGTTAATTATAAAAAATAGTTTTACAACTTTAGACTTATTTATTCATTTCACTCAGTCCTACATATATACAATTTAATTCTTGAATTAGAGTGAAATGTCTGATAAAATATTTATACTGCTCATTTAGTACACAATCTCTCAAACTTGCATTCACCATTCAAACACCTTTTTCACTCACTTTCACATAAACATACAAAATCACAATCATACATGAAAATAATATTAAGAACAGACCTGAAATTCTGGAATTAAACAATCAAAGAAAATAAACTGCTACTCCCCAAAAATGTATGAAATCAGGAACATCAAGACATCCTCTCAGTTTGAACACAAAGACTGGTATGACCAGTTCTAACCAAAAATACACTGCCCACAAAGAGATTTCCCTCCAAAAACCCCGACCAATGAAATCTCACTGATGGGTCACTTCGTAGGTCACTGACCTCTCAAAGTTTATTACTATAAATACTATAAGGGAAACATATTTATTTATACTAAAGTAATTCCTAAATAATTGTATCTTCTAAAGTATAATATACCTTAAATAAATAATAAATTCCTGAAATATAAATAAGTGAAATTAAATAAATTTCCTGTAAATAATAATGTCACAATTATTTTGTAGATGATAATACTAAACCTGTCAAATAAACACAAAATCTAAAATACTAAAACTATATACACTTTTCAAATATTTACACTTCACCACAATATATATATATATATATATATATATATATATATATATATATATATATATATATATATATATATATATATATATATATAACCTTCAATGTCTCTGTATATATCATCTATAAACGTTAATGAATTAAGAGATAAGAAAAAGCGAATGTGTGTATTTTTCATGGTTGAGTAAGCGTACCTGTAAATATGATGTAGTTTGTTTACAAGAGACATATGGGACTGATCTAGATACTGAGAGATGGGAACATGAATGGGACCTAATTCCGGCAACTTCGTTTTTTACCTATACCCTACTCCTAACCCAAACTCTAGCCCTAACCCAAACCCTAACACTAACCCAAACCCTAACCCCAACCCTAACCAGAAGACGAAGAAGAAGTTTGTCAGATCCCGTTTTGTGTAAGGCCAAAGAAAGCTGTGTGAACCAGATTTCAGGATTGTGGATTGTGGGTCCATTTGCAGAGCTCAAACATAAAATGGAGAAAAGTGACTGCAGACTATGTTTGTATCATCTGTCTGTGAAGACAGGAGAGCAAGCTTTCACGTTAGCATCAGGATGGATCCTTGTTGGAAATAAAGTGAAAAAGCAGCCAAAGAATGTCACATGTTTTGTTTTCAAATGAACAATCATGAACTTCAAATCAAACTTTTGAAAAGAGTAAATGGATATCATAAGTATTTGGGAATTTCGTTTGTAATGAAATATATGGAGATAACGAACAGTATTCAAGCTCAAAAGCCCATTAAACAATACAAAATAGGTGCAGAGCAAACACGGACCTCTTCACATCAGAGTTGGGATCAGGTGCCATGAAGAAGTGAGCATCCCCTGCCGACCGGTCACACCCGCCGTGTGCTCCTTGTCATGATCGGGAAATAACGGAAAAATCCGTCGACAATTCAGTGTGTAAATAATGGCCCAAGAATTGGTATGGAAAACGTCAGTCAGCATTTGACTCAATGATAAATTGTATTTCCTGACAAGGTCATTGTATCGACGATAGAACTTACGAAATGATGACTTTAAATGAGATTGCTGATATTCTTGTTTCATCAACTTGTTTGTCAATAATCTACCTCGTTTAAGAAATTGTACATACGTAGTGCATGCTCTTGCGTATCGAATCAACTGAGAGATATAAACCCCGTATGCAGGTGATGAAGGTATATTGCTGCATAAGTAAGGGAAGTTGACGATTGAAAAGTTAAAGTCATCACGTTTATCATAAAACTTGGTTGTTAGATTACCATTAACGTCCTTTTCAAGTAAAATATCCAAATATGAAACAGACGTTTCAGACTCTGAAGTATCTTTTATCTCAAGCTCACTGGGTTATAGAATGGAAATAACCATTGTTGATTGACAATGAGTCATCGATATATCTAAATGCCGAGTTGAAGGCCACAGCAAGTGTTTTTTTTCTTATCACGTATAAGATTTTGGACCATGTTTTTGAAAATTTTTTCTTAAAAAACTGAATTTAGTACAGTTTTGAAAGGATTCAATCAAAAAACAGATTTGACTGTAAATGAGCCAAAACAGTTCTTTTAAATAAACTATTTACCACAATTAAATTGTATCTTCTGATGGACTTCAAGCTTTTTTAAATATTCAAATTCAAAATTATTTAAATTGAAATCAGTGAAAATTTTTAACTTAATGTCGCTGGCAAGGTGTGAGCTTAATTAACTTAACCCTGGTACTAAAATAGGACATTCAATTTATGATTTATTTGGAACCATCACTTGGTTATATCATCTTTTTCTATCAGTTTTATCAGTATTATAATTTTCTGTAATTGATTAAAAAAAAAACTACTGCAAAACAATTTATTTTCGCGACACTTTATTTTCGCGAGATAGTCATTGACTCTTTCTTAGCGGGACATAATTTTCACGAATTGTGGATATTTAAGGAATCACTGTCTAGTTAGTAGAGTATGATGTCCCTGGCATACTCTACTAACTTGACAGTGATTCCTTATATTTCCATTTCATTGTGATATAAAATTGTAAATTTAGATTTTAAAATTGTAGACTAATAGATTTAAATTACACGAGGCCTCACATGTCAATTTCAATAGTCCCCGCCTACTGACGTCAAACACAAAGACAGCCGCACGAGAATTACATGCATATTAGGCCTTCTTAGCTCCTGACCTTTCGCTTGGCGAAATTTGCATTCCGTTAGAATGATCAAGAAATCAACTCTCCTAACTTTCAAAGAGTTATCACAGAGAAAACAAATAGAAATGGAAATATTACTCTATATAATCTTTAGGAATAGTAATATACGCGAAAATGAAATTTTTGCGAGCACACTTTTTTGTGTTATTACGCGAAAAATAAAGTACTCGTGAACAAAAAGTGATTTACAGTATCAATATTAAAAGTTCCCTTTTCTGAGATTATTGTGTTTAAGGATTTGAATTGTGTTGTCCTCAATACTTGGTATGTTTGAAGAGTTTTTGTATATTTATTGTATGCTTCTTTCTGTGTGCATGACCATGATTCCGTTTTGTCAGTATAAAAAATTGTCAATTTTTTTTTTTTTTTTTTTTTTTTTTTTTTTTTTTTTTTTTACTTTTTTGTAAAAGAAGTCTGTCTTTGTTCATGGATATTCAGAATATATTTTATTTTATTATTATTTTTTGCTTACAATATGTTCTTGTAATGTTTGAGTTTTACGAAAAGAAACGGTGTTAATCATAAATGGCATCACCAAGTAGTCACTTATTTATTCACATAATTGAAATAATATGCAAGTGTTATTTGGTATCAGTCTGTGTGCATTAAATATGTGGAATGAAATAAATAATTTAAACCAGGTATTACCTTGTTTCGCCTCTATGTCTTCTATTAAGGTTTTAGTTCATTGATAAAAACAAGTTCTATGAGTGTTTATCAAAAACAAGAAGTCTATTACCAAGGTTGTGAAATGCATGAGCCCACTGGTTAAAGTCTGATTATGCATTATTATGTTAATACAGTGAAACTTGTCTAATCCGGATGTTGTGTATTCCGAAAACTTGCCTTATACGATATAAGTCAGTTGTTTTAATTAAATCATTAACCCGAAATGTTGTCTTATCTGGCTAATTTCTTTGTAACCAGTGGCGTCCGGATTGGACATGTTTCTCAGTATAATATTATTGAAGAAAAAATACTTTCAAAAAAAAGATTGCATATGCTGGCCAAATTTAAATGATGCTTAAGTCACCAAACAACAAAACTGAATATAATGATCTCAGATACTGGGGCTCCATACTACCCGTAGGTATCCTGCCAAATATTGAATCCATTTTATTTATTACATTAGAAATAAAAACTCTCCCCAACACACATACATACACATAGGCTTTATATGTCATTTCACCCACATCACTCTTTCCCAGGTTGAGAAACTATCACTCGTGCCAGAGAGTATTAAGACAGGTCTTAAAGACATTGATTTGTTATAAATTTCAAGCACGTGCTAATATGAACCCGTTTTTTAGTCTTCAAATAGATGTTTTCATATAAGTAATTACATGTGTAAAACAAAAGTATAACTTCTATATTTTGTCTAAAGCGGAATATTTCTTCATGCTGCGTCATAAATTCCACCTCCATATCGTAACTAGAATTAACACAGCGGAACTTTTTTAACAGGAAACCATTTTGGAATCTAATTTTCGGTATCAAAACAGCCATATATATGTAACTGTATTTTTCCTTTCATTATGCTGTGTCTTAAATTTTTCTCTAGAATTTGAGCGTTTTTCGATTTTCATTGTATAACCTTGATTTTACCTTGTCTGCCCTGGCATTTCAATTTGAATTTAGACCGCAAAAAGGAGTCAAATCTTTCAATTTTATTGTAATTGAAGGAAAAAAAACTAGAATATATGGAGAACGGACCTTTTCTTGTAGTGCGTTGAAATTAATTTTGCAGGAAATGCGATATTCTAGTAAGTAATTATAAAATTGCAACAATTGTAACAAGAAGAACTTGGGGACATGGGCATACCCTTTCTTATAGTTAGCTTTAAGATCCGCAGTGGCATTTTATTTTGAACTAATATATTGAAATGTGCAGTAATCATGATTTTTATTGCATTTACATACAGACACTTTTGGAAATCCGGAAGGACGGTTGTTTTTATAGTGCGTTTTAAGGTGCACCCTATTAAATATATAAGTACTTTATTCCTGTCCATAAATCTCGCTATGTAACAAAAGGAGTTACTATCTGAAATACAGAGGGCAGACCTTTATGATGCTGCCACTTTTTCTAGCGTTAATGCTAGGAAAATGAACCCTTTTCATAATGTTAGCTTGCTAAGAGTGAAATATCTGAATTAAGAAGGCAGACCTTTTACGATTCTGCGTTTTAAGGTCGCCACTTTTTCATTTTCCAATTATTCCAATGTGTACCCTGTCTATAATTTTTGCTATTTAAGAGAAAGATATCTGAAATACAGACGGTAGACCTTCTATGAATCATTGTATTAAGGTCCGCTTGCCACTTTCTCTAGTTTTCATGCTACGGAAATGAAACTTGTCTCTAATTATTGCTTTATAAGAGGATGACACACATTAGACTTTATAAGAGGAAGATATCTGAAAAACTTAAGGGGGACCTTTTATGACGTTTTAAGGTCCCCCTGCCACTTTTTTATGCAACGAAAATGAATTCTGTTCATGAATTTCGCTTTGTTACAGTAAGGTATCTTCTATCTCAAATACAGAGGGCTGATCTTCTCTTATGATGCGTTTGAACAGTAAGTTATCTAAAACTTATATACTTTCAAAGTGTAATGTGTTTATATGTTTACTCTCTGAAATTATTTTTATATAGCATAATAAAGAAAAATAATAAATATGCACAAGGAAAAAATTAAAAAGGCATAAATGTAAATGTTGGGCTCGAAGCGTAATGACAACTTTTATACATACCAACAATCATACCACTGCGCCACCAAATAAATAAGTTTAAGACAGATGTTATAAATAAATTGAATAGATATTTTCATTATTTTCAAAATGAAGACCATCTTTAATCAAAATGATCTAAATGTAATGACGTGTACTCATATCCAACTAAAATGATTCAAATGTTTTTCTGCAGGTTAAAAGTGGTCTTTGGAAAAAATTTGTCATCGTTTAGGTAAATACCTCAATGTTTACAATATTGTCCATACAGATTGAATAATTTTCACATTCATCAAGCAAGGAAACTATCTTAAACATTGCTGTGTTATTTGAGTTTATACATTTATAAACAAGATTGTATGACAAAGTTTTAAAAAAGTTAAACTTGAGTAAGCGAAAATGCCTATGAAATGCTCTATGGATGTAAGTATTCTTTGTAGAGGACACCTTTATATGGTCCACCTTTAGAAATAAACTTTTTTTGTTCTTGTTTTGCTTTGTTTTTTTTTTTCCCCAAGCAAAATTCAGTTAGAGAATAAACTCCTCTTTATGATTTTCACAAAAGATCTCAAATTCATTAATCACCTGCGCCAGACTCTTTTATACACACATAATAAATCTTACTTAGAACCACGGATGTAAAACAGAGTATGCATTTCAAAAGTATATTTTCATAAGCGTTTTCAACTAGCTAAATTTTAATCAAAGGTTACTGAGCAAAGTATTTTGAAACATTCCGAAATGCAATATTTAAATAATACAAATAATACACGCGATTTTTAAGGTCAAGATCTAGTAAATGAAAAGAACCTACAGATTTCTCAAACTTGAGAAATAAATTCCTTTTATGATGCTTTATAACTAAAGCTCGGTCAAATAAGGTGTATCGGGGCATAATTTGTAGGAAAACAAGACGAGAAATCATTTTGTAAACCGTCATTTTCAATGAAAAATTAAGAAAGCCAGTCATGAATATGGGAGTTTTTTCCATATCAGAAAAAGGAAATGTATCCAGATTGCCTACAGTCTCTCAGAAAACGGTAATTTGTATGTTCTTAGCCTCTTCTATAAAATAATGTAAAATTGAATATAGGCATCGGGACTACTTTTCAAATGATTTCAAATTGAATGCTATGAAAATACTTTATTTTCTTCATAATTCTATTTGAGCTGTAAAGTACGGGAAAAGGAAAGTTTAAATTGTTTATGACGTCATAATGGATCTAGCACCAAAAACACAGTCTAAAGTCATTTACTAGATCTTGACCTTAAGGAATGAATTTAATAGCTACCCAATTTATACGGTATAAAGTGGGTTGGGGCAGTTTACGCTTTATAAACCACGAAGCGGTTTATAAAAAAGCGTAAAGTATTCCAAGTCACTTTAAACCGTAAATTGGGTAACTATTAATTGCATTCCTTATAATTTAATTTTCATTCATTTAATTTCAGAAAAAAAGATTATTGCCCTTAAAAAATGACTTCAAATTGTAAAAAATTTAAATGTAACGTCAGGCGGATCTATACGTTTTTGACGCAAGTCATTGTGACGTAGGAAACCTAATTTATACGATATAAAGTAAATTTGTTATCAACAGTATCTCTGAATGGAATAATGGTTTCCCCTCTGGACATATCTGACCAAACAATGCAAACTGACCGATAGAATTTATGGAAATAGACAACAACCTTATCTTATCTATAAATAAAATGATCCTTATATTTACCTTAACTCATAGTCTTTAGGTTAAACCATTATTTGTATAGGGACGTTTAGGATTTTAAACATATAAATTAGTAATGCATGCGCAGCGCTTGTGTAATTGTATGGATGAATGGATGAAACCCCTGAAATAAAATAATAGCATTAATCAAAATAAATTAAACTAAGTACAAGTACCAAATTATCACCACGCTAATTATGTATACATTAGATACTTAAACATCATTATAATACCGCCCTCTAATTAAGTAATTATTGCTGACTTGAACAACCCAATCGTCAACTTAAATTTGGAGACAGGAGTCAACGCTAGAATAGATGTAAAACAACAACTGATATTGAACTTAATTGACATACGACTAGAATGTTTCTCAACTACAATTGGTTCTAACTAAATTGACATATGATTAGAATGTATCTTAAACTAGATTTGTCTTTAAACTAAATGTGCATGTAGTAGCATGCGTTACAAAATTTCATTAGTAAATGTAAGGCCCTGGCAGTGTCAAGTTAATATAAAGTCATTGTATTTCCATGGCAATTTTACAACCCTTCCCGATCTGGTTTCTTGCGGAATATGAAGACCTGTTTGAATTTCTGGATGTTCATGAATTTCATCATACAATTTTAGTTTAGTTTTATTCTGAATTTAGTCCAAACGGCATTCGAAGCCATCGATAACGACCATGTGGTGTGTTAAAGGTTGTTAGCATTGAACTGGCCTTGTCAAGTTGAACATGCCAGAATCCGTTTTTGGCATCGGCAACAGAAAATTTCTTCGCTTTTTTTTTAGGTCTGGGAGAAGTTTCTCCACTGTGGGCATTGGGTAATGGCTGCGCTGAATGGCCCCATTCAGATCCCGAGGGTCAAAACAAATTTTTAACTTGTTAGGCTTCTACACAATGACTAGGTTGTTAACCCATTGGGTTGGCTTAGTAACTGGTGTGATGATCTCTTTCTCTGCGAGACGTTCCAGTTCTGTCTAGAGCTTATCCCTTAGAGCCACTGGAATCTTACGTGGTGTATGGACTACAGGCTTTACAGACGGCTCAGCTGGGAGCGTATAGGTCCCTGCTAAACATCCTGTTCCATTGAACATGTCTTTGTATACTGACTGAAGACATACTGTCCTGTAAGTGCTTCCTCTGTTACAGGTAGCATGTTGTCGCAATGGATAGTCACTAGCTTCATCT
Organism: Saccostrea echinata; assembly: GCF_033153115.1. NCBI lineage: Eukaryota > Metazoa > Mollusca > Bivalvia > Ostreida > Ostreidae > Saccostrea > Saccostrea echinata. The sequence continues at coordinate 167,107 of NW_026889800.1, forward strand.
TTTGAATGGTCTGACTCTCCAATATTAGTGTAGTCTCCTGTTTCACTACCAAACATTCAGGTCATAAAGTTCTTTGGTTTTGGGGTTCACAAGCTTTAGACTTGTTTTCCTTAGTGGCTGGATCCTTGTTTTTTCATACGTAGTAAGTATAGTTAGATAGAAAAATATTTTCTTTAAACCGTGCGGACGTGTTTCTGGTGCTCTGCAATTAAACCGTGCGGACGTGTTTCTGGTGCTCCACTATTACGCTTGCATTTTCTTGTGTTTCCTATGATTTTGTGGTTTTGATAGATTTTATGTAGTAGATGTGGATATCTTATAGTGGTATTAGATGTGGATATCTTATAGTGGTTGATTTTGTGAAAAGGTTCTGATAGATTTTATGTACTAGATCTGGATATCTTATAGTGGTGGATTTTGTGAAAAGGTTCTGATAGATTTTTTGTACTAGATGTGGATATCTTACAGTGGTTGAATTTGTGAAAAGGTTCTGATAGATTTTTTGTACTAGATGTGGATATCTTACAGTGGTTGAATTTGTGAAAAGGTTCTGATAGATTTTATGTACTAGATGTGGATATCTTATAGTGGTTGAATTTGTGAAAAGGTTCTGATAGATTTTATGTACTAGATGTGGATATCTCATAGTGGTTGAATTTGTGAAAAGGTTCTGATAGATTTTATGTACTAGATGTGGATATCTTATAGTGGTTGATTTTGTGAGCAGGTTTTTATAGATTTTTTGTACTAGATGTGGATATCTTACAGTGGTTGAATTTGTGAAAAGGTTCTGATAGATTTTTGTACTAGATGTGGATATCTTACAGAGGTTGATTTTGTGAAAAGGTTCTGATAGATTTTATGTACTAGATGTGGATATCTCATAGTGGTTGAATTTGTGAAAAGGTTCTGATAGATTTTATGTACTAGATGGGGATATCTTGTAGTGGTTGATTTTGTGAGCAGGTTTTTATAGATTTTATGTACTAGATGTAGATACCTTACAGAGGTTGAATTTGTGAAAAAGTTCTGATAGATTTTATGTACTAAATGGGGATATCTTACAGTGGTTGATTTTGTGAAAAGGTTCTGATAGATTTTATGTACTAGATGTGGATATCTTATAGTGGTTGAATTTGTGAAAAGGTTCTGATAGATTTTATGTACAAGATGTGGATATCTTACAGTGGTTGAATTTGTGAAAAGGTTCTGATAGATTTTATGTACAAGATGTTGATATCTTACAATGGTTGTTTTTTTGAAAAGGTTCTGATAGATTTTATGTACTAGATCTGGATATCTTATAATGGTGGACTTTGTGAAAAGGTTCTGATAGATTTTTTGTACTAGATGTGGATATCTTACAGTGGTTGAATTTGTGAAAAGGTTCTGATAGATTTTTTGTACTAGATGTGGATATCTTACAGAGGTTGATTTTGTGAAAAGGTTCTGATAGATTTTATGTACTAGATGTGGATATCTTACAGTGGTTGAATTTGTGAAAAGGTTCTGATAGATTTTATGTACTAGATGTGGATATCTTACAGTGGTTGAATTTGTGAAAAGGTTCTGATAGATTTTATGTACTAGATCTGGATATCTTATAGTGATTGATTTTGTGAAAAGGTTCTGATAGATTTCATGTACTAGATGTGGATATCTTACAGTGGTTGAATTTGTGAAAAGGTTCTGATAGATTTTATGTACTAGATCTGGATATTTTACAGTGGTTGAATTTTGTGAAAAGGTTCTGATAGATTTAATGTACTAGATGGGGATATCTTAAAGTGGATGAATTTGTGAAAAGTCTCTGATAGATTTTATGTACTAGATGTGGATATCTTATAGTGGTGGATTTTGTGAAAAGGTTCTGATAGATTTTATGTACTAGATCTGGATATCTTACAGTGGTTGAATTTGTGAAAAGGTTCTGATAGATTTTATGTACTAGATGTGGATATCTTATAGTGGTTGAATTTGTGAAAAGGTTCTGATAGATTTTATGTACTAAATGTGGATATCTTACAATTGTTGAATTTGTGAAAAGGTTCTGATAGATTTTATGTACTAGATGTGGATATCTTACAGTGGTTGAATTTGTGAAAAGGTTCTGATAGATTTTATGTACTAGATGGGGATATCTTGTAGTGGTTGATTTTGTGAGCAGGTTTTTATAGATTTTATATACTAGATGTAGATACCTTACAGAGGTTGAATTTGTGAAAAAGTTCTGATAGATTTTATGTACTAGATGTGGATATCTTACAGTGGTTGAATTTGTGAAAAGGTTCTGATAGATTTTATGTACAACATGTGGATATCTTACGGTGGTTGAATTTGTGAAAAGGTTCTGATAAATTTTATGTACTAGATGTGGATATCTTATACTGGTTGAATTTGTGGAAAAAATTATATGATATGGGCGAAAAGAGGCGTCGGAAAAAAGAGAAGAAGGGGGTCAACTGGAAATGTGAGTGAAACTCATGTAAGTGTAAGTGAAACTCGTCGCTCATGAATGCACTGGAATCGGCAAATCGGATATTATATGGAACACCTGACGATGATCAAAACACATCTACGCCTATTGCCACAAAAGTAAACGTGGAAGTGAACGATGATATAAGACAGCAAATTTGTGAAAACACTAGAATGTTGAAAACGATATTGCAGAATCTGCATATTTTAGATGAGATTAATGCCAAGTTCTTGCGAATAGATAGTGATGTTACTAGCATTAAACAACAGGTCAATGAAGTTACGAATAAAGCTAGTAAATTAGAACACTCGGTAACTTTTATGTCGGATACAATTGACAATATACAAAAGTATGGAGGTGTAGGCGCAATTAGAAACAAACTATCTGTTGTGGAGGCTAAAACAACTGATCTGGAAAATTTTATTCAGTTCACGCATAGTCGGTTATCAGATATTGAAAAACGTGAGGCGGATGTACAGGCAGTAAGGAATGTAATCTCGAAACTTGACTGAAATGAAACGTCACTCGATTATGAAATAAAGTATGGCACGCTGTCTGGACAATGTAAGGAGAGAAAAAAACCAAACAGATGAACGCATAACAGGCTTGCAATATCATACAATATCACGCAAGCGCGGGGAATTGAATTTATAACACTACCGACAGAAAATATATTGTAGTTTCTACTGACAGCCTACAGACTTATAGAAGGAAGATATACTTTGTTCAAAATCACACAGGAAGTAAATGTACGTCTCCACCTCCACCCCTACCCCACCCCCTTTTTGTAAAAACTTGAAAAATAACAATTTCATTTAATTGTCGTGAAACCTGTTATATAATGTTATGGATATAGTACTTCAGATGCTCTTATTTCATTTCCACCAAGGATAAAAGTAGAGAATACACATGTATGCACATTTTACTGATAAATTGCTTTGGGGGAAGGGGGGGGGGGGGTAAAAATTCACAGGTACTTGGGTCTTGGTTTATAAATATGTATGTATCTTATTGATATGTAAAAAATGTACTTTACCTTTTTTACATATCAATAAGGTACCCGGTACATACATATTTATATACCAAGACCCAAGTACCTGTGTAAAAATTAGCTGCTTAATACCCTGTGAATAGGCTGAGTATTTGATACAAAAGACTGTATTCAGAAAAAAACTGAAATATATTGATTAAAGTAAAAAAAAATTACAGCTTTAATTATATTTGAACAATATCTTATTCATTAATTTTCTCTTTTCATGTAAGCAAGTGTATTACGAAGTACAAATTGTACTTCGGGTTCGTTGCCACGATGCTCTCAGTAAGAAAAATACAAATTTTACCGATAAAGTTACAATTTTATTAGAAAAACCTACTACATATATGTAATAGTCTCTCGATACATAAATATATTCACAACTTATAGTGTTATCAATGATTTACCATTATTTCAATGACCATTCACACAAAAGCTTTTTTTTATTTCATGCAGCTATAATCGCCTCGTTTTTCTTTTTAACTTCGGGCTCGATGCTATCTGATGTTCCAGAAGCTTTCGTCAATATTAAGATCGGCGAATTTGCACATTTCCCTTTTTAATCGGTTATCACAACTTATTTCTTTTATATTATTTAAATCAAGTTTTGATTGAATAATAAAGCGATGACATTTTATAAAATAAATAGATTGCTTGTTGTTAGTTTCGTTTAAAACTGCCAGTAACTTAGATCCACCAACCGTAAACGCCACCGTACTCACGTTTTTGCTATTTTATTGCTGTTTTAGAAAATAAAAGTAGACTTTTAATTTAATGTACGACACTTACTATGCGAGTGAAATCTAAATATAGTTTACGGACATCATCTTGTATATAGTGTATTGTTAGAGGAGTAAGTAAGAACTCTGATGCACCTGTTTTGGAGTTTATTTGCAAAATTTATTAATTTATAAGTATAGATGAAAATGAACTTGGTATTCACAGGAATAAGGGGGTGAATCCAGAGGCGAGAACACAGAGCAGAAATTGCGTGAGTTCATAATGAACAAATTAGATATTGGTCACTACATAGAATTTGTAAATATACACAGATTTGACAGATTCCAGAAAGGAAAACCCAGACCAATTGTCGCACGTTTCATATACCAGGCAGACATCGACGCGGTGCTGGAGAGGGCCAACTGGCTGAGAGGAACACCATGGAGAGACCATCGTCAGTTGCCGGCTGGAAATAGACGAACGACGCAGGTCTCTGATTCCGGTGATGAAACAGTTTAGAGACGATGGCGCAGATGTTAAGCTTGGTCGTGATCGTTTATTTGTGAATGGTCAATTATACGACCCAGACAGTTATAAATCTGCTGATTGCGACCCAACAGAACCTATGAACTATGCTCGAGCTGTTCAGGATGACACAAACACCAGAGATGTATCTGATCCGATCCGATAGGGACGCGTGGCCGCAAAGCCCAGGACAAATACGGAACAGTATGGAAGCGGCCAAGACTGCCCATATGGTCTTCATATTTACTCATGGAATGTAAACAGGTCAATTGTAAATAAGTTAGATGATGAAAATTTTGTTGAAGTTATTCGAAAATATGATATTGTATTTCTTTCACAATGCTGGATTGATAAAAACTATAATTTTTCAGAGTATATTTTAGGTACAGTATTTGACATAAATATATTTCACAGGAGTAAAAGAAAAGGTAGGGGTCTCAAATTACTGATTAAAAAGCACTTAGCTAAGAGTATACATATTTTGAAATGCATGTATGAAACTGCCGTTTGGATTAAAATAGATAAAAACCTTGTTGTATGCCCTAATGACGTATATGTGTTTTATGTACATTCCACATAAAAAATGTTTATTATAATCTATTTGTTTGTTTGTATGTTGTTTAACGTCCCTCTCGAGAATTTTTCACTCATATGGAGACGCCACCATTTGCCGGTGGAGAGCTGCAAATTTTGTCCTATACTCAGCACTTACGGCCATTGAGCAGTGAGGGGTCTTTTTCGTGCCAGCACCTACTGCGACACGGGACCTCGGTTTATACGGTCTCATCCGAAGGACCGGTCTCCACTCTCCATAGTGGGATTCGAACCCGCGACGTAAGGATCAACTCCTTACTTCGCGACTCTAGAGCAGACGCTCTAACCACTGCGCCACGCGGGCGGCTATTATAATCTGTATGATAAAAATATATATTCGAGGAGCTGGAATATGATATGTTAAACTATAGTGAATTGGGTTCAATTGGTCTTATTGGGGATTGGAATAGTTGGGTGGGTACTCAGCTAGATTATATAGAATCTGATGAAATTTCGAATGCGCTATATAGAACGCTGGAAGATATTTTAATTATGATTCAGAAAGTGATATGTCAGTGCGTTTAACAGAACATAGTTATTAATTTTGATAAATGTATGATTGAAATGTTTAAATCTTTTGGTTTGAGAATATGTAATGGTCGAAAACCCGGAGATATTTACGGTAAATTAACGGTAAATTGACTTTTTATTACCACCTGGGGTGTAGTGTAATAGACTATGCAGTAGTTGATTATGAATTGTTTGGACATGTAGTTGATTTTAAAGTTCTTGATTTCAATGAATGGTCTGATCACGCCCCGATATATCTTAGTTTTAATAAATGTAAGGAAGAACCACTGGACCAAATTTCTCAGGATTTCAATGGTATAAGTGGTACTGGTTACTTTTACAGGTGGAATCAAGATAATATATCTGAAATGAGAGAGAATTTACAAAATGTACTACACGATTTAGATGGTATAGTATCCTCTATGGAGGATGGTGTAGATATCTCAGAATCTATTTCTAATTTTGCACATTGTCTGAATGAGGTGTTTGAGCCATATTGTAAACATAATATATGTAATAAACAAAAACGTAAGGATGTCGGTAGAAATTAACCCTGGTCTAATCAGGGATGTAAAGATTTGTATAGAATCTACAAAGAGAAACTTTTTTTATATTCAATAGAAGCAGAAGTCATTTTAATAGACAATTAATGATTGAATGTAAAAACGATTATTAAAAAAATGTATGTATAGGGCAAAATGTGAGTTTATGCGATGTCAAGGTAGCCAGTTAGAATATCTGAGGCGCACTTCGCCAAGAGAATTTTTTTAATTTTTTTAAAAATCGTAGGCCAACAAAAACTTGTTATCTTCGTGTAGAAGAATTTTATGAACATTTCAGAAACCTAGGACTCTGTAAAGATGTAACGTATACTGATATTTCTAATACAGAATATGATATGAGTGCTGTATTTGATGAACTAGATGTTAACATAAATGTTGAAGAGGTTGTAGATGTTATAAACTGTTTAAAAAGCAGAAAATCGCCAGGAAAAGATAATTTGATAAATGAGTATTTAACATATATGTGTGAAAACCTAAGCCCACTTTTAACAAGAATATTAATGTTATTTTTATACAGGTAATATTCCTCTCACATGGTGTGAAGGTGAAATAGTTCCTATCCTTAAAAAGACAGACCCAGATGTAACAGATAACTATAGGGGCATTACCCTCATGAGTTGTATGTTAAAAATATTTACATCAATACTTAATAATAGACTGATGAAATGGTCCGAAAGTAACTCTGTTTTAACTGATGCACAGTTTGGATTCAGACGAGGGGTTGGCAGCATAGCGACTTTTTTAGAGTAGAACAAGGAGTTCTTCAGGGAGAAGCACTATCTCCCCTACTTTTTTCTTTATATTTAAATGATTTTGAGAATGCTTTTATCATGTCTAACTGTCAAGATATTGATCTCCAAGAAGTGTCATTGTTGTTAATGTTATATGCAGATGACATGGTATTATTTTCCGATTCTCCTGAGGGATTACAAAAAATGCTTGATGTGCCTTACTTATATTGTAATGATTGGAAATTATCTGTAAATGTAAGTACAACTAAAATAGTAGTATTTAGGAAATCTGGTGGATTGAATCAAAGTTTTAAATGGTATTATAATGATGCAGAAGTTGAAGCTGTCAATCAGTTTACTTATCTTGGTCTCACTCTGACATACACAGGTAATTTTATAAATCTCAGATAAAATTGGCTGCTCAAGAAAGGAAATGTAACTATGTTACATCTGTAAACTAAGGATTTTTTGTTCTTTAATATTTGGTTGGAAATATTGTACACAAATAATGTTATGTTAAAACAAGTGTGTGTAAATATTTTATGTATGTACATTTTGTATTTTGTAATTGTCTAATGAGTATGTAATCTGATAAGCCATATGGCTTAAGGAATAAATAAACAAACAAACAATAGTTGATAACTTGGTAGGTGTGTACTGAAATCCACACTCGTTCAATTAACTCACTTACTGGAATTACATTGCAACTTGCGCCATTGTCTAATTGAAACTTTATGGGTGTTTTGCCGATATTCATACAGTGTAGTTGCATAAACATGTTTCTTTAGTTCGGACGTGACGCTTCGGATTGTGTCATAGTAGTTTTCATTAGAGTCAGAGTCTGAGTCCTTAACAGTAACTTGATGCAATTTCCTGTTGAAATTACCCGGTTTCCTTCCAGAAATTGCACTGACTGTGAGTGTTGTCCACACATAGATTTAAAGTGGTCCTTCTTTTCACACTTGTGGCATGTTTCTCCATACGCTGGACACTTAAGTTTGCTAGCTTCATGTCTACAACCACAATACTTACAATTTTTAGCCAGCAATTTGGCTCTCACAGCTGTTTCTGTTAGAGTCTCAATCTCCTTCGTTCTCTTTTTTGACAATTTTGATGCTCTGCATATATCAAGACAGCTTTTCAGAGTTAAGTTCGTTTCTCGTAAAAGTCGTTCACGTAGGTGCAAGTCTCTTATTCCACAAACAATGCGGTCACGGACTAACGACTCCCCTAATTCGCCAAAGCCACAATATGCTGCTAAAAGTTAAGGTTCAGTCACATATCTGTAAATTGTTTCCCCACTTTGTTGATTCCTAGAATTAAACTTGTATTGTTCCACACTCTCGTTTTTCATAGGATTACAATAGGCATCGAATATTTCTAAAATTACCTTCAAAGTTCTTCAGCATCTGTGAATGTTAATGTGTCATACACTTCTCTTCCACGTGTTCCGATGAAGTATTTAAGCATTTTTACCTTCTGTTTCTCGTCTGATCCCGCCATTGCTAGGTCAACATAAAGCAAGAATTCTTCCTTCCATTTTTCCACGTGTGTGCTAAATCTCTAGCATCGAAATTAAGCGTTTCTGGTGCTGTCAATTTATCCATGGCTAGGTATCGCTAAACCTGAGGTCCTATAGATTATACATGTAACGCTGCCGCCATGTTTCTTTTGTGTCTGTTCTGAGTGGATGATGTAAGATAAAGACTCAGAATATTCAGAACGGCATTTAGGACCCGGACCACAATTAGCTTACATATAGACTCAAATAGTAAAAACATGTGTTTTATTTCGTTTGTAACTTTTTTAAAAAGCTTTATTTCTTAAATATTTTTGACCAAATGATAGAGCAATGTGTCAGATAAATATTCATATCCAAAAATAGCGGTGTTCAAAGTGGTAGTCCCTGGTTATTAATAAGCCTATGACGTCATGTCCTCAGAATAGCTCTCGGTCGGCTTAAAAAGTGTAAACAAACCAAATTACCTCCCATTTCAATACCATTTTTATGCATAATTTATGCTTGAAATGCACCTTGATGCATATCATTGTAAACTTTAGACATTAAACTTTTATTCTGTACCCAAAAAGTATCACAAACATGTCAGCTGTTTTTATTATTGTCAATGAAAATGAGGCATGTGAATTTACTACATGTGCTACATTTCAGCCTGTTGACCTTCACCTTTTAATTGTGGACCGGATCCTATATGGAAGCATATGATTCATAAAAAAAATTTTAAGGCCATATTTCAAATCCTTAGATACTTCTAAAATAAAATACCAAGTTTGAATGAAATTGGTTGATACCTATATGTATAATTACATGTTATGTATACTAAGGCATTTGCAGAAAAGAAATGGCAAAAACTGGCAAGCATGAAATTTTAAAATTGAACTATGCAAAAACTGTTAGACAAGAAAAGAAACTAATTATTACAAGTAACATGTTTATACCTCTTAAACATACAAACACTCTTAAAAATGCATAACATCAGATTTTTAGATTTTTACGGAATCTGATAATCTATACCCTGTTTTTTCATAAATTTTTCTTACATTAAGAAATATTAATTCTAACATGTAAATGTGAGAGTGTCAATAGGGGTACACATTTTAAGTACATTTATCCATAAATTCAATGATGTATCACATTACTGATAAAAGTGTATATAGCATTCAAAATAAACAGGTTTTTAAGCCCACCCCCACATCCTTTTTTCCTGGCTGTAAAGAGGGGCCATGTGCAGCTGATTGGCTAAGAGTCTTTGTATATGTAATCTTAATACCCTATGGGAGTCTGTTTTGACAGGTAATTGTCAAAGGAATATATTGCAGTAAACACTAAAAAATGTCCAAATAAACATTGTCTTAATTATTTTTTCCGCTCTTCACTATAAAAGGTGACCGTAAGAGAAGAAAAAATCCTAATTTTGGGTTTAAAAAAGGGAACACTCATTATATTAAGGCTCATCAGGCTAAATCAAATGCTGCAGGCACTTCAAGTTCAGCATCAAACTTCCAGGGATCCCCAGAGATTGAGACAACACAGCCCCTTGCTGAAGACCAGGAAAACATCTCAAGGACACCAATCCTTCGTCCCAGGCCTGAGCCATGCCAGGAGCTCAAAAATGAAGAGGCGTCTAATGAGTTTGAAGGAAACCGCATTGTTGACATAACATTGGTCTTGGAAATGTTCGATGATGCAGCCAAAAGCCATTTTGACCAGTCCAAGCACTGCAATTTTCCAGTGTGGGAATACTCAGGACAGAGGAAATGGGGGTTTGGATGGCAGAAGAGACTAATGTGTACGGAATGTAATTTTCAGACAAATTACTATAAATTATACACTGAAATTCCTACCTTTAACAAACCAGGCCCTAATCCTGCCAGTATCAACTGGAACTTTCAATTAGCCCTGCAGAACACCTCCATGGGGAATCGACGCAGTCGGGAAATGGTAGCTGCCTTAAACTTTCCTCCTCCTAACCGCAGCTCTATGCAAAGGGCCAGCAACCAGGTCAACGCAGCCACTTTAGCCTTGAATAAGAAAGACATGGGTGAGAAAAGACAACTGGTTAAGGCCATCAACCGGGACAAGGATCAAGAACATCCAGAGGAAATGGACATTGCCATAGATGGACGCTACAACTCCATAACCTTCGGTAGCAGCAAAAAGCCAGGCTACAATGCATCACAAGCTTACGCCATTGCATGTGAGACCAACACCAACAAACAGTATATAATGGGTGCAGCAATGCAGAGCAAACTTTGCTGGACTGGAGCCTGGCTTCGAGGTAATGGTTATGATGTTCATTGTCCGGGGGGTCGTGAAGACTGCACAGCTATCATTTAAATGTTCTCACCTCTTTCAGAGTACGAGATGGCTAAATCCATAGGTGAAGATCTGGCAGCCGACGGGTTCAAGGTGAAGCACTCCACAACAGACGGTGATGCCCGGTCAGCCCAGGGATTCCAAGATGCCATGTGCATTTTTCATCCAGACTGGCAGGTCACTCGACTGGCAGACCAAAACCATGTCAGCAGAGCCCAGTTCCGGCAGTGTCGCAGTGCCCACTTCAGCCCAGAGATGTTTCCCTGCAAAACAAGGACGAGGTTAGAACACATGAGGAAAGTTTTTGCACAAGATGTAAAGGCTCGGTGCAGCTTAGTCTATAAAAAACTCGTGAATACTTACACTGGAGATACCAACATCATCTGTGGTAAACTTCCTCTTGTCATCGAAAGTACCATCCTCTGCTACTCCGGAGACTGTTCCAAATGTCGTAGGAATTCAGTGGTGTGTGAGGGTGGAGACAGACACAACTAGTGGAATCAGTCTTATTTCCTCGCCCCAAACAAACTGACATCCCTTCACCTGCATGAAGATGACAAACACTTGTTAAAAGTCATTCTTGAGATGCGACTAAGCCAAAGTGTCATTGAGGAAATGAAACTCAACACTTCAACTCAGAAATGTGAAGGTCTTAACAGAGCATTTTTATGAAATTATTCTATAATGCATAACCTACCTCCTGTCGAATTTCATTGTCACATCTTTAAAAATAAATTCAGGGGAAACTTGCAAACACCCCATCATCAGGACCCGGACCACAATTAGCTTACACATAAACTTATATAGTAAAAACATGTGTTTTCTTTTGTTTGTAACTTTTTTAAAAAGCTTTATTTCTTAAATATTTTTGACCAAATGATAGAGCAATGTGTCAGATAAATATTCATATCCAAAAATAGCGGTGTTCAAAGTGGTAGTCCCTGGTAATTAATAAGCCTATGACGTCATGTCCTCAGAATAGCTCTCGGTCGGCTTAAAGAGTGTAAACAAACCAAATTACATCCCTTTCAATAAACATTTTTATGCATAATTTATGCTTGAAATGCACCTTGATGCATATCATTGTAAACTTTTGACATTAAACTTTTATTCTGTACCCAAAAAGTATCACAAACATGTCAGCTGTTTTTATTATTGTCAATGAAAGTGAGGCATGTGAATTTACTACATGTGCTACATTTCAGCCTGTTGACCTTCACCTTTTAATTGTGGACCGGATCCATTTATGAAACCGGAAGTAAACATGAAAAAAATTAAAGTGCACAAGACAAGTCGTACATGAAATATAATAAGTAGGTCGTACTAATATTGAGAATAACAAATACGTTACAACGTGTATTTTTTTCAGCAGAGTTTTACTGGTTTCATACAAATAGCACGCTCACAATAGAACTTGTCCGCGAACTTTTCTAACAACCCTCGTACACGTCTAATTTGCTTACAAATATACACATGCACGTCGTACAGGCAATATCAAGAGCTTTTAATAGACCCTTGGTCATTCTTTGGTAATTAAGAATGTCAGTGATTGGATATATAACACAGACTGATTTATAAATAGAAGTGTCAATCAAAGTTAAGTTAATGTTTTATAAGTTATCAATAAAATGTAAAATGCAAAATGTAATAATCCAAAAATCGTGTTATTACATTTTGCGTTATTTCATTCTGTGTTGATTATGTTGATCTCGACGCAAAATGTAATAATTCCAGTATTACATTTTGCGTTGTTATAACATTTCGCGTTGTAACACACCACCTATCATATTCTAAAAGATTTATTGGTTCCTGCTTAAAATAAAAGAAGAGTTTGAGGAAGAAGAAAGTGTGACAGACGGACGGACCAGGGTAACAACAATATACCCGAACTTTATTTCAGAAAGTGCGAGTATAATAAGAAACTATATTGTTCAGTGTAAAGAGAGTCAAAGGGTCCTTAATACTTTTTTTAAACGGCAAATATCATGCTTGCTAAAATCCCATGACTTTCTGCCCCTCCCCCAACCCCCACCACCACCACCAGGGTGTTGCCTTTGACCCGTGTGGGATGTGAGTGGTTCTCAGACCTCTTGCCTAACTAAAAGTTCGTGCTGAACTACGGCCTTGGAGAAATTTTATTACCAGAGCTGCAATAATAAATAATAGAAGCACAGTGTGGATATAAAATGCTGATCTAGACATTGAAAATGATTATTTTGTCATATGTTGATCTCAAACTTTAGATTGAAAGTTCATCTATAATTGATCATTTGACTAAACCGACCCTGCTTGTATAAAGATAAAAAATGGAATCCAGAATCGTTGTTAGCAATAAGATTCAAAGATACACAAATACATGTAATTTGAATACATGTGTAGCGGACAGTATATACGGAACTTATACTGCCTCGCTAGTGAGCTAGCTTTTCTTGTGATGCGGTAGAGTCTCTCTCTATTTCAGGCAAGTTAAGCAACGGTGAGCCTGCATAATCCTTGGATGGGTGACCGCTTCACGTTATAAAATCGATCGGTTGCAACGGTGGGATTCTGGTATTTGGGGACCTGCTTCAGGGAGTCTTAAAGCTAGGACTTAGTTTCCAATAACAGACTTGGTGTCTGTGGACGGCAGGGGTTGTCGCAGCTGAAGAGGTCCCCGACCTGTTTCATGAAGCTCTAAGGGTAGGACTTTGTGTTCAGGTACGGACTTAGTGTCCGTGGACGGCATTGGTTGCCGGTACTGAAAAGGTCCAGACACTCAAAAAGAATTCATGCTAAGCTTCGGGTCAAAGCTCCCCTACGCGGGGGAAAGGTTGCGGACAGTATATAGGGAACTTATACTACCTCGCCATTCAGCTTGCCTTTCTAGTGATGCGGTAGGGTCTCCCTATGTTTCAGGCAAGTTAAGCGACAGCGAGCCTGTAAAACACTTGGATGGGGGACGGCTTCACGTTACACATGATTAAAAGACCATTTTATTTTGTAAAGGCTTCCAATACGTTATATTTCCATTAGTGAACTCTTCAAAATTAGAGGCGCGTTTGGTCGTCTGACAGGGACAGCATGGCGTTGCGGATAATACAAAACATGCCAAACTCAATCCAATTTTTAATGTTAAATGTATTTGTCATTCCAATTAAAGAATAGAAGAACTAAAAGACATATGTAAGAGAGCGAGAACCCTAAATTTATCATCCATTAATAAAAAAAAAATACGACATTTCCGAGGCACGTGTATTGTATTTAGATGTACCATACGATAAATAGATACATACGATCAACAATAGATATATATAAATTGATATCGTTGTCATTCCTACTCTTGATGTATATAAAGTCCACAACAATAAAATATTTCATTTGCATTTTCTTAGGATTTGTTCATCGACATTCAACATATTGTTTACATGTTTACGTTACGTTTGTCCCTGAAATCCCGCAAGATTTGTACATTTTCCGACTTTTTCACAAAAGAGCGCACTAAGAAGTATAACTCTTCCATAGTGGAAATAGAACGTATTGTCCAAATGGCGAGCCAATTTTTATCGAGGGTTGGGCTAATTGTCCAAAGGGCAAGTTATCTTAGGAGCGACTTTTCTTGCATTTAGTTCATGCGCAAACCTACTTAACATCATCAGATCTGGTTTAACTTTGATGTTATGCTTTTTCGTGGACGTCAGAGTCCATACAACAATAACGGACTAATAAGGTGGTTTAACACTTTGCTAAGTCGTGACCTGACAGAGAACGTCCTATAAAACGTTTTATGGAAATAAAGTTTTATATCTTCTACCCTGATTGTGTGGGATAAATTAACGATTATCATCAGCTTGTAACTGATCCATGGGCATCTACTCGTACCATATCAAACCAGTATCTCAAAACACGCGTTACTTGCAGATCATCAGAACATTCTTCAAACCTTTATGTGAAAGGTGAGACACCAACATCGGATCAATTTTTAATAGTTCATTGTCTACATGCTTGGTTATCTACTTTATATACTTTAAAATTGTAATCCATTTAGAGTTTCAGTATATGAACGATTGAACAAAACTTTAATGAAAATAATTACATGTACTAGGTGAATAAAGTGCCAAGCAAACTATTCTACTCTGTTAAAAAAAAACAGTTTTTTTTTCTAATGAAAATAATTACATGTACTAGGTGAATAAAGTGCCAAGCAAACTATTCTACTCTGTTAAAAAAAAACAGTTTTTTTTTCTAATGAAGGCTTTTGTAATGATTATAGCAAAAACCTGTGTGTATTTGTAAATTAGAATATTGAGGTATACCAAGGAAAGACTGGTCCCTACCTTCAAAAAGCACCTTTGTCTTCATTGCATCATATGCTTTTCAGAACTGTAATATTGCTTAAACTTTATAAAGCGCATGGTGGCCGACCACAATTTTTTAAAGGCTTTAAAAAGATTATGTTAAAAAATCTCCAGTGTTTCGTTATTATTCGAAGGCTTGGGTACAGGGTTACGCAAAATAATGTAGTTGGATAAAATCATCTTCAAACACGTAAAAGATATGTGTCAGCTAGCTTCTTTATACATGTATGTGTAAAATCAGTGCTAACAGGTAAGTCATCTCAAGTTGTTTTTTAAGTGGGATCTAAGATAGGAGAATATGGATTAACAATGTTGCGTTGGGTCTGTCAATGTCTTTGTCTGCAACTCTAATCATACCCATAACGTTTGAAAGCGAGAAAAATGGTTGTGACATATAGAATATCACACTGCTGTTTTGATCTCGGCCTTGGTATCAGCCCGAGCGGTTGGTATCGGCCCAAGCCCGGAGGGCGCGGGCCGAGACCATCCGAGGGCTGATTCCAGGGACGAGATCAAAACAGTGGTGTGGTGTTGTTTATATCATATATATAAAACCAAAGAAATGAAAGAACAAATATTAAGACTTTTTCCCAACAAAATCTAT
This sequence comes from Saccostrea echinata, assembly GCF_033153115.1. Classification (NCBI taxonomy): domain Eukaryota; kingdom Metazoa; phylum Mollusca; class Bivalvia; order Ostreida; family Ostreidae; genus Saccostrea; species Saccostrea echinata. Next base: position 183,032 of record NW_026889800.1, read on the forward strand.
ACTACTATATTAAAATAATAGACTCGGATTTTTGGCCTTTAATACCGATAAATCGGAAGAGTACTGTCTATTGTTTTATATATTTTAAACATCATTGGTACTTGAAGATTACCAAGCTTCGCTAATTAAGTACAGTTCTGTGTAAAAATCATGCAAAGGGTGATACATGAGGGTTCTCAGAATTTGATGATTTTCTACACATAGTTTTCTTTTGCCCAATGAACCATGTATGCAAAAGGAAAAATGTTCTGATTCACGGTTACCATGGAAACGTGGATAAAGAAATTTCCCTAACAACCAGCCGATTTTCAGCTTCGATGGACTAAAAAATCTCTTATCTTTCAGGCTCAAATTAAATGTAAATACTAAAAGACTTTCTTTTTCATTGCTGTTATTCTCAATATAATTATCTAAACAGTTTTCACAATCAAAAATATAGAAATAAGATTTAAAGATATATCTGTGATAGATGTGGGAATATATGCATGTTTTTCCTTTTTTGCTGACTCAACATTTTCCTTGATTTTGGAATTATTCAATGCCTAATTACTCCAGTGATGGACCCCATACAGACATCCCTTGTATATAACATAAAAGCAGAGGATTTTGTCTTTTAGAATTTGAATTCAGAAGCGTATATTTTTTAAACATTTCTATCCGTTGCCTAGCAACAAAAATGGATGTTTTGATGAATAAAAAGAGAAAAAATGTAAAATGCTAAAGTCATAAATCACATAACTTGTTATCTTTGAATACTCAAAACAAATTTTATAATAAGTTGAAATTTTTGAGACTTCTCTGCAAACTATGGAATGTTTTATAATTTGTAATCTCCATGGTAACAGCAATTTCCCCTTAGCAACACATCATAGAATAATAATTTTAGCATGTTCACGTACCTGTTGTTAAGGATTCTTCAAAACATGCTGTAAAATTGTGATAAGGCAAATTTTACAATGCAATTAGTATCTTATGAAATTCTATTTTTCACTTGATTTTCCCATGGCAATGATTCTGAGCACTTAGCAACCAATGTAACCTATGTAGAGTTAAGAGTCATTCTCTGTAGGAATTTCAACTGTTTTGATACTCAGAATCAAGATTACAGGACATTGTTATGTAAAATCATTGCTTTTACAAAATATACATAAATATATGCATTTGCAATCAAGATTTAAAAATTCAGACTAAGAATATTACCATGGTTACGGGTATAAATATTTTTTGTTTATATCTTTTCAACTTTATTTTCCTTAAAAAAATGAAATATACAAGCACGGGTTTTCATGTTTTGAAAAAGAATATTAATGCACTTCTTTAATTACTATTTCATGAATGAAATAAATTCATTTTTTTATTAAAGTATTCTATAAAATGAATGTTCGCATTTAGGCATTAATTTTCTGTACATTTTTGCTATGCTTGTACCAGAAAATTGAATCTGATGTGGGATTTCTGTGAGGCAAATCCTACTCTAGAGTCATTTTTCCGTGGGGGAAATCCTACTCTTAGAGCCAGTTTTCCAGGGGGAAAAATGTTATTAAGGATTCTTCAAAGCATGCTGTAAAATTGTGATTAGGCAAATTTTACAATGCAATTAGCATCTTATCAAAGTTTTTATTTTACTTGATTAACCCATGGCAACGATTCTGTGAACATAACAACCAATGTAATCTATGAAGAGTTGAGAGTCATTCTCTTAAGCACTTCAACAGTTTTGTTACACAGAATCAAGATAACGGAACATTGACAATTATGGACCCTCTATACTCTAGAGGAAAAAATTGTTTGGACATTGAGAAAATTATAGTGTGTAAAGGTATAAATATTGAGCTTATCTATCACATTTTCAACATAGGGTACCCTGCATTTATCCTCAAGAAAAATGTTCAAAGACAAAGAAGTACTGATGAACAGAAATCATTGTTGTTTACTTAAGTGGGCAAAATGCCTGCAAATGAAGTGTTCAGTCTATTCATCTTGGCCTATCAAAATTTTATGAATGCTTGATTTGATCACAAATGAAGTAATAAACTGTACATTTCAATTTATTTTATTTTGATCAAAGGGCAGATTTTTCTATCTGCATATAAGTAACACAAAATCAGAACTCTTTAGTGTGCAGTGTATAGAGGGCTCTTAAAATGATTGCTGGTAGAATATATATATATATATATATATATATATATATATATATATATATATATATATATATATATATATATATATATATATATATATATATATATATATAAATGTTATACATTCTGCAATCAAGTCTTAAAACCAAAACTAAGAAGGAAACTTGTGTTTTTTTTGTTTTTTTTTTTTTTTTTTTTTTTTTTTTTTTTGCATATAAAACTTTTTCCTGTAATGCGCCATTTGATTCGTTAAATTTTACTTTAAGTCATAAAATCTATGTTGCATTCGTACAATATGACCAATATCAAAAACCTATCAATCATCTAGACGTTGCTATTAAAAATTGTACATCTTAACCTTAATTGTAATGATGGAGAATCATTTTCGATTTTATTCTCCTCTCCCTTAGATATATATGTTTTGTTAGAATACACTAGTTTGCGACAGTTTGGTTGAATTTGACCAGCGGGTTTTGTAGAAAAAAGTTGAAAAAATAAGAAATGAACAACGGCCAGACGGACAGATAGACAGAAGACAGGTGATTAGAAAAGCTCACTTCGTCACCTTTCCTTATGTTTGTAGTAATTTTCCAGTATCACTAGCTTATGGTGTTTATTCGGTACTCAAGAGCTTGCTCTGAGTACGATCAATTTTTTAAAGCGAGGCATGCTACTCACTGATAAGTTTATGTTACAGGGATTTCAACAACCTCATTTAAAGTTGGTATTTCGTAAATATTATGGCCGTTAATGACCTTGTTAGCAAATATACCCGATCATTGGACCGTATTTGGATGACTTGTCTTATACCAATTGTTACGCCTTTGTTTTTATACTGAATTGACCAAGGAAAGTTCCGTCATCCTGATAAATACATAGGGCTCACAGCAGGTGTGACCGGTCAACAGGGGATGCTTACTCCTCCTAGGCACCTGGTCCAACCTCTGGAATTTCCCACAGGCACTTGGGGTATGGACCCCCTCACCTTTTCCATTTTTTTTTCTTTTTAAATTTGGAATAGAGTCACCTTTTCCCTATTTTTGTATTCTAAAATGCACTATATATTATCTATAATGTTACTCTTTTGTCTCTATATGCTGTTTTTAAATATACCGTTTTCGACTGATACATAAAAAGAGAGAAGGCTTGCAACTCTTTTCTCGTCATCTGCCTCACCTCGCTTAAACTTCGCCTGATTATTTATCTAAAGCATAAGAACACATGGAATATGCATATGTCAATAGATTTGTTACACATTCTTCTTCCTTTTCATATTTCCATTTAATTTTTATGTGCCCCCGATTTGTAAATATTTCGAATAAATCACCCTCATCTAGGGTAAATTTTCTCGGTGTGCACCAGCTGGGACGGAAGTGCAATAATGGTAGCTCTAACTTTAAAAATGTTCTGCATTAATAAAAAAAATCCAGGCTTTGTAATAAAAATATTGTGAAATTTGGTTGTGTGGGTCGTATGTTTTATGTTAATCTTCATCCATCAGAATCTGCTAGTTCGAGTTATATATCTTGTTTTACACAGAACTTACCGTTACATGTAATATGAAGAGAAAACTCGAGATTTTTCCCTCTTGCATTTTATGTTCCCAATGACATTACACTTAATGATGACACCCGAAAATACCGGGCACTTCCGTCCCAGCTGGTGCACACCGAGAAAATTTACCATAGATGCGGGTGATTTAATCGAAATATTTACAAATCGGGGGCACATAAAAATTAAATGGAAATATGAAAAGGAAGAAGAATGTGTAACAAATTTATTGACATATGCATATTCCATGTGTTCTTATGCTTTAGATAAATAATCAGGCGAAGTTTAAGCGAGGTGAGGCAGACGACGAGAAAAGAGTTGCAAGCCTTCTCTCTTTTTATGTATCAGTCGAAAACGGTATATTTAAAAACAGCATATAGAGACAAAAGAGTTACATTATTGATAATATATAGTGCATATTAGAATACAAATATAGGGAAAAGGTGACTCTATTCCAAATTTAAAAAGAAAAAAAAATGGAAAGGGGGGGGGGGGTTCCATACCCCAAGTGCCTGTGGAATTTCCAGGGGTCCGTGTTTTATGCCCTATTCACATATTTGTAATGTTTATAGATTTTTCATTTGAGCATATTTTAATATGATCTACATAAATATATTAGGCAGCAGGCATTGCCTATAATTATAGCCTTGTCTATGACAATTAGAAACTAAGTCTAATGGCTATAACTTTTGTATCTAGAGGCCCATTGGCTACACTACTCACCTAAGCAATTGGGCTTATTAAAAAAACAGAACACAGTTCAGAATTGAAAACTTAAAATAAAATATTGATCCAAAATTATTTGACAAAACAAAGGCCTAACTATTTAAAGATGTTTCCATATCTATTTACCTAATCATAGCTTTACAAGATTTTCCCTATACATCTGATCTTCTATCGTGGTCCTCACCCTAAGCCCGGGGACATTTGATTTGGACAAACTTAAAATTTGCACTTAGGATGCTTCTGAATTTAAATGACTAATCCTGGCTTTGCTGTTTTTAAGCTTTTCTATATATAGTAAAACATGTTTATATCGAAGTATCAGGGATAGATAGTTTTAATACATTATAAGTTTATCTAATGGGTAGTATCCACCACACGTGTGGGATTAAACTAATTACGTTTAATCTCATACTTGTGGTGGATAGTACCCATAAGATAAAGTTATGTTTTATCCTTGTGTATGCTTTATAAATAGCACGACCGGTTTTGAAACAATCCCTTGCTTCAAGACGTAAAACTTTCGAAACTTTTATTTTTGAAAGTTCTTGCGTTTTAACATAAATGATAATAAGCGAACATTTTGTTAAAACAAGAAAGCTGTCGTTTTACCTCAACGAACTTTCATTTTTTTTAAAAACTGACTACTGTAAATATGAATGTTAACCCCACTCCCCACACCACCAACACGTTCTCACAGGAAACATTAGGCCTATCAGTGAAGATGGTGTTGCATGATTCATTTTACCATTCAAGAAAGTCTAGCTACTTTCATCAATACTTTCTTACATACTATATTATACTATATAACTTACCATGATTCTTTAAATAGCCAGCTTAGCACTGTCACCCTACACGGAATGATTTCAGAGCACGATTACATTTAATGATTCCTCGGTCTTTACAATGTGTACAACTTCAAAATCAAAAGTTTGTATAAAATGAATCTTCAACAAATTCTCTTATATGTTTTAAAAGACGCAGCAAATATCATTCCAAGATTTCATATTTTGTATAGATTTACAAAAACTTTTTTTCAGCATTTCAACGTAAACAGTGCGGCGTCATCAATTTACGCCTCGTCGATTTGGATAGAAATCAATTAACATCATTTTTCAAGGATTATCTTAATTTTTTGTGAAAAAAGAAAATCTTATGAGATAACTAACATATCTATAACATATCTATAATTGTGCGATTAATAAAACATATATGATTGTGTGACGTGGTATTTGCTTTATTCACGTCGTATAAATTGTGTATATTCGCTCGGCAACCATCGGGAATGTACACCATTTCAACTCATTTGATAAAGTACAGTACCAAATATTTTCTTAACCCACAGATCACTTAGCTGTAAGCGTCATTTCATATATAAGCTCCTTATTTATAAGCATGCTTTTCTGTATTCCTTTCTTTAACTTTGATCATTGTTGTGACTCCACACTATTCCTAGGTGTTATGATTTGAACAATAAAAAGATGCTTGAACCATCTGCTCTGGTAAGCAAAAAATGGACCAAAAAAATCGAAACCTGATTTGTAAGTCAACAATATCAAGAGACATACCAAAAATCATCTCATTATCTACCGGTCTTGTAGAGTAGGATTTCCCCTCGAAACCCCCCCCCCCCCTGGAAAACTGGCTCAAGAGTAGAATTTTCTCCCGGAAAATAGACTCTAGAATAGGATTTCCCTCACGGAGAAATGACTCTAGAGTAGGATTTCCCCCTACAGAAATCCCATATCAGATTCAATTGCCGGTACAAGCATAGGAAAAAGTACGGAAAATTTACTATGCCAAATGCGAACATTCGTTTTATAAAATACTTAATTAAAACAATGAATTTATTTCTTTCATGAAATAATAATAAACGAAGTGCATTAATATTTTTTTTCAACAATTGAAAACCCGTGCTTGTATATTTCTTTTTTTTTTTTTAATTTAGAGAGATCAATGAGTTCTGAATGAAAATGGAGAAATAAAACTGAAATGATATAAACAACAAGAGGCCCATGGGCCACATCGCTCACCTGAGCTCTGTGGCTAGGAAAAAAGCAAAAATCAGTTCAGTATTGAAAAGCTTTAATGCATAAGTGGTCCCAACCTACCCCTAAAAAGGGGGGTGCAATGATTTGAACAAAATTGAATCTACACTAACTAAAGTTGCTTTCATATTTCTTTGACTAATTGCGACTTTTTCACTACAAATTTGAACTTTCATTATGGTCCCACCCTACCCCCCGGGGGTCATGATTTGAACAAATCTGAACCTACACTATCTGAGGATGCTTCCATATAAATATAACTAATCATAGCTTTGCTCTTCTTGAAAACAAGATTTAAAAAAATGTCCTGTGTATTCCTATGCAAACTTTAATCATTATTTGTGACCCGTACATATCCCCAGGGGATATTTATATATACCAGGGGGTCATGATATTTATCAAATATGAATCTACACTACCTTAGGATACTTCCTAATAGTTAATAACCAATCATGGCTTTGCTGTTCTTGAGAAGATTTTTCCTATATATATTTCTATGTAAAACTTCAGAATGACCCTCGGGGGTCATGATTTTAACAACCTTGAATCTACACCACCTTAAGATGCTTCCATGTAAATATGACTAATTATGGGTTTGATGTTCTTAAGAAGAAGATTTTTAATTTTTTTTCCCTATATATTCCTATGTAAAACTTTGATCGCCCATTGTGGCCCCACCCTACCCCCGGGAGTCATGATTTTAAACAACTTGAATCTACACCACCTGAGGATGCTTCCATATAAATATGACCAATTATAGCTTTGCTGTTCTTGAGAAGAAAAAGATGTTTAAAGATATTTCCTGTATATTCCTACGTAAAAATTTGATCGTCCATTGTGACCCCACCCTACTCCCGGGGGTCATGATTTTAACAAAATTGAATCTACACTACCTTAGGATGATTCCACATGAGTTTCATCTTTCCTGGCCCAGTGTTTCTTGAGAAGAAGATTTTTAAAAGATACCATTAATATTTATTATTAATTATCTCCCCTTGGAAGAGAGCGTGGCACTTCATTTGAACAAACTAGAATTCAATTTATCCAACGATACTCTGTGCCAAGTTTGGTTGAAATTGGTCCATTAGTTCTGGAGAAGAAGATGGTATTGTGAAAAGTTTACAACGACGAAAGACAACGGACAAATTTCGATTAGAAAAGCTCACTTGAGCCTTCGGCTCAGGTGAGCTAAAATGTTTATACCCGTCACTATGGTAACATTCTTAGTTTTATTTTTTAAATCTTGATTGCAAATGTATATATATATAAATGTATATTTTGTACCACAATGATTTTACATAACAATGTCCTGTAATCTTGATTCTGAGTATCACAACAATAGAAATTTCTTCAGAGAATGACTCTTAACTCTACATAGGTTACATTGGTTGCTAAGTGCTCAGAATCGTTGCCATGGGAAAATCAAGTGAAAAATAGAATTTTATAAGATACTAATTGCATTATAAAATTTGCCTAATCATAATTTTACAGCATGCTTTGAAGAATCCTTAACAACAGGTACGTGAACATGCTAAAATTATTATTCTATGATGTGTTGCTAAGGGGAAATTGCTGTTACCATGGAGATTACAAATTATAAAACATTCCATAGTTTGCAGAGAAGTCTCAAAAATTTCAATTTATTGTAAAAATTTGCTTTGAGTATTCAAAGATAACAAGTTATGTGATTTATGACTTTAGCATTTTACATTTTTTCTCTTTTTATTCATCAAAACATCCATTTTTGTTGCTAGGCAACGAATAGAAATGTTTAAAAATTATACGCTTCTGAATTCAAATTCTAAAAGACAAAATCCTCTGCTTTTATGTTATATACAAAGGATGTCTGTATGAGGTCCATCAGCGGAGTAATTAGGCATTGAATAATTCCAAAATCAAGGAAAATGTTGAGTCAGCAAAAAAGGAAAAACATGCATATATTCCCACATCTATCACAGATATATCTTTAAATCTTATTTCTATATTTTTGATTGTGAAAACTGTTTAGATCATTATCTTGAGAATAACAGCAATGAAAAAGAAAGTCTTTTAGTATTTACATTTAATTTGAGCCTGAAAGATAAGAGATTTTTTAGTCCATCGAAGCTGAAAATCGGCTGGTTGCTAGGGAAATTTCTTTACCCATGTTTCCATGGTAACCATGAATCAGAACATTTCCCTTTTGCATACATGGTTCACTGGGCAAAATAAAACTATGTGTGAAAAATCATCAAATTCTGAGAACCCTCATATATCACCTTCATGCCTATTTTGCATGATTTTTACAAAGAACTGGGCCCCGTTTTACAAAAGAACTTACGACTAAGACCAAAATGTAATTTTGCAAATAACTTTCCTTTTTTCATTAATATGACAATGGTTTTAATCTTTTGAAAAAGATTTTAAAAAGATATATTTATGCTGGCAAATTGTAATAGAAACATCAATTGTGCAAGATTTTACAATCACCTCAAATTTTTGGTCTTAGTCGTAAGTTATTTTGTAAAAGGGACCCCTGTACTTAAGTGTACTTAGTTATATTCCAGATGACGAAATTACGAAACGAAAAACATAGGATCTTAGTACTAATTCTCATGGACGGGCCCTCATTTCCTTGTGTAAATCCACGCAGCTAAGAATTCTAAACGGTCGGTCTTCTGAAGACAAAACCGGAAAAGTAACGTTTTGTAGTGCGAGATGAACTAGTTTAATAGACTATGTCCTAGTTGAAGATATTTTGAAGATATTTTCTTGCAATACAAATTATGTCATTTCTGTGTTGGCGATTTTAATATGCATTATATATATATATATATATATATATATATATATATATATATATATATATATATATATATATATATATATATATATATATATATATATATATATATATATCACGCGCCTATTTATCTTTACATTAAATACAAAAGTAATCAAAAAGGAGGACCACAATATTCACCCCGTCCCTTCTATGAAGTCGGAATAAAAAATCATGGGATCTGATGCAACAAATGATATTAAAATACATGTAGACAACTGTATGCCAAATATAATATCTTCCTTGGGAAATATCGACGAATCTCCAGAGGGCATCAACAATACAGTTAAACACTTCTCAGATGCAATATTGGATAGGTTTAAAAAATTCTGCGAAAAAAAATCACATATAACCCTAATAAGAAACAATACATAACAAAAACACCAAGGACAGAGGACAAACTATGGTTTGATGATCAGTGTCGAGCTTTATATAAAGATTCAGGAAAAAGAACTGCGAACGATAGTATTGTTCTCCCGCCTACCTCCAAGTCAATTTTCAAAAGTTAACACATTTGAATGATTTTTCATAATTATATAGATATTTATATCTTTGGCGTCCTTCAACGTGTCACAATTCATGCCCATAATTGTTTCCATATATTTTTATCAGATAACTGTACATGTATAACTAATATTTATTGCCCAGTATGTTCTCCATACTTATAAGCTTGTTCAGCAGGTTTTACTCGGCGATTTAAATCCTGTGCTATTCAGAAATCAGATTGGGCGTAGCAATTGACCAGAGCAGTCGTGTGTAAGACAGCTCAAGGTTATTCCATATATGTTCATATGTTTGCTTAATATTTAATGACCAGAGATCCACCTATTCTGAGTAAGTCTATTTTATTTATTATTATTAGTTATATGGTTTATTGACGGTTTTATTCCTAAAATCACCACAGAACTTTGCTCTATATTTTCATTCGTAAGTTAGATTCAAAGTAGTGTTTGCTCATGTAATGTATATATATTATAAGTAAAAGTATAAGTATAATGTAGACATAGTGTTGTGTGTACAAATTATGGCGTATAGTATTCGTCTTAAAGTAAAGTTATTGTCTAGAAGTAGTACACTTGTCTATGTCTGAACGTAAAAGTTCTGTAAAGTAAATTGAAGTAATGAAGTATATGTACAGTGCAGTAAAATGCAACTTTATGTATAATGCAGTAAAATGTACCTTAGTGCAAGTACAGGAAAATGTACGAGTATAAGCAAAGTATATTAAGTATATTATATCTGTAGCTAACTTTGATTTATATTATAGGTCCCATTATGCCAATAAGCCATTGAGCCATATAGAAAACGCGTGTGTTTGTAAATATTGTAAATAAAAACTATTTTATCAAAATTGTATTGTGATTTTGGGAAGCCGCAAGCCACTCTGTGACACAACATATCTAGAACACGAGAGAATCATAAAAAATTTGTTACTGCTAAAAAGAAATATAAAACAGTGGAAAATCGACTTAAACGACCATATCAAAGACTCTAGGGAAATCAACTAGAGTTGCTCCGCTTATCCAACGCAAAAAGTTTTTACCGCGTTTTCAAAGGTCCGAAAAATAAAGTTGACACAACTCTAACGAAAAGTGAATTTTATGAACATTTCAAAAAACTCGCGAGTGATAAAGCAGACCAGGAGGCAGCCTTATTTGAAATACCCGAATCGCCGACTCTCCAGGAGCTTGACATTCCGATTACAATTGATGAAATTGTTAGTGCTATTTCTGATTCAAAGGCAGATAAGTCGCCAGGTTTTGATAGTATTATTAATGAATTTTTCAAAAGCTTTTCTACAGTTTTTTCGCCTCTTTTGGGAAAGTTGTTTAATTTTATATTAAAATCAGGTTGTTACAGATCTGTTTGGTCACAAGGCATTATTGTGCCAATTTACAAAAAGGGTGATAAAAATAACCCATACTATTATCAGGGGATAACTTTATAATGTCATCTATCAAAACTATTCACATCTATCTTGAATAAACGTTTGTTGTCATGGAATGAGGAAAACAGTGAAGTGATTGATGCACAATTTGGTTTTAAGCCCGGTTCCGGGACTAGGGATGCTATTTTTGTATTGTATTCATTAATTGCTTAGACTTTGAGTGAAAAGAAACGTTTGTATTGTTGCTTTGTAGATTATAAAAGAGCGTTTGACAGCATTCAGCATAATAAAATGTGGTATAAACTAATGAAATACGGTATCAACGGAAAATTATTTAATATTAATAAGTCTATGTACAGTGGCTTGAAAAGCTGTGTGAAAGTTAATGGTCAATTGTCTGAATATTTTTCTTTACAAAGAGGTCTAATGCAAGGTGAAGCTCTCTCTAGCCAATGTTATTTTCATTATTTATTGATGATTTAGAGATAGAAATGCTCACAAATGGTTGTGAAAGTGTTCAATTTCAAAATTCGAATCTGTTTTTACTTCTATATGCGGATGATACTGTTTTTTTTTCTTGGAATGTGCTCAGGGCCTGCAGAAAAATGCTTGATACATTGAAGTTTTATACAGATCAATGGGTTTAATTTGCTTAATACAAATAATTGCATTCTGCAGACATGTTATAAACAACTGTTATGTGAGTATGAAGAACAACAGGAAAATTGTACAAACTGGTTAAGTGCAGTTGAATGAAAATGGAAGGTATAAAAACCTACCCTGAAATGACCGCAAATGTTTATTTTGTAAGAGGAAAGAAGTTGAAGATGAATTTCACTTCGTTTTGATATGCCCGGTATTTTCTGATTTACGTAAAAAGTATATTAAGCCTTATTACCATAAAAAGCTTCCTTTTTCAAACTCATTCAACTTTTCCGTGCATATAATTTTAAAACTATTCAGAAACTTTGACAATATTTATTGAAAGCTACAAAACAAACGGAAACATTAATTTGTCAAATATCAATGATGTTTCAAATTTCAGTTAGTTAGATTCTATCTTTGTTACAAACTCTTTATACCCGTACATTTATATATTGTAGTTCATTTTGAATCCTCTGTCATTTACCTGTATTGCATATATTTTGTGTACCTATGAGCCACAAGGCTCCTTTGGTCAACAATAAACAATAAAGTCTTTTACTAATTATTGAATTATTAAAAATTCAAATAATGAGTGCACAACAATTATCGTGTACTCATTATTTGGATTTCTAATAATTTAATAATTAGTAAACGACGATAGTTATGAGAAGGAAACATGTCTCTTCCAAAATTGTGAAAGATGTGGCTTCAGGGTCAAGAGTTCCGGGGGAGGGGCTTATTTAATACATACTGAAAATAAATCAATGTTTGGGTCAGTGGTTCTGGTATTTGGACAGGGTAGATAGCAAAAATATAGTTATACCTTGACAGTCTTCTCTGTCCCTGAGTATTAAGCAAACAGACTAAATGCAATAATATAAATGTTATTTTTATGAATATAAGTAGATATGTCTTTTCTCTTCTCCTGGGTATCTAGAAGACAAACAGAGTATAAAATTGGAATAAGTGAAGCAATTAAGAGTTACGCCCCTTTGCTAAATTGTGTTAAATCAAGAAATCCTTGTATTCAATTTAATTAGCAAGTTATTTAATTGAAAGAGAATACAAAAAAAAATGTTATATACACTAGACAAAATTGCTAATGCACCACTTATTATTCTTATTTGTGAATTGATCATTATCCTGATTGGTACTAGTATATAAAATTTGTCATCTTTTCCAAAACAATTGGATTGACAAATGTCTTGGTGTCATGTCAAGACCCTTAAAGGACCATCTTGTCCAAAAACCAATGTCACGTTTTTGCCAAGATATGAAGTTGGTGATTACCGATGGTGGTCCGTGAGGTTGCGACGGGAGCAGTCTCCCACTTAAAAATCAAATGATATAGCCTGATTGACTACCATATTGATTAGAAGTCATCCAGTGCCTTGGTGTCCCTACCAATTCCACCCAACTTCCGGTTGCCCCAATTTTGTGGAACAATCTTGAAGTTATTGTGTGCTGCTTATTTAATGCCTCCATATCTATTGTAAACGTTTTTATGATCGTTAATTCATTTTCAACAATTTTTCACCAGAGAAATGCATAATCTTTGAATTGTTTTAATTTTTCACAAATTTCTTCAAAGGAACACCCTGCAGATACCACACTGGCTGCCTTAGCAGGCTCTTCTAGAGTCAAACGCCGCATACGGTGTAACTTTTTTTCTGAGTTTTAATTAGTATAAATATAAAGAACACCACCACAAAGAAAAAAATAGAAATTTATTCCAACAAAAAAGTATGGATATGATTTTATTTTTTTCTATGAAGTGGTTACGCTTCAGTAAACATAGCTGTATTTATCAGTTAAAACATTTAAATGTCTCATTTTTTATTAAAGTAAAATAATTATACATCAAAAACATCATAAACAAGTTTTGAAAAGAAAAAATGTTAATTTATTTAGGTGGTGCGTTAGCAATTTTGTCTAATATATATATATAGAGAGAGAGAGAGAGAGAGAGTCAATTGGCAATTAAAAAAGATTTTGCAGTTTTGCAAAAGCTAAAAAGTTCCTTGGAAATTAAACATGTATTATTTCATTTTGTTTGCTTTTGATAATAAATTAAAATAATTTTGTTCAATCCTCTGTATTTCCTATACATGTCTTTAGCATTATTGCACAATTACCTACATATTGTGTTTGTCTCCCAACTGATTGGATACTCAAAAGGATGTTCTAAGTACGATCAATTTGTAGACAGAAACAGGCTACTGACAAATTAGTTGATGGTACAAGGTTTTAAAATATCTCGGTTAAAATCAGCAAATTCTATGGTTGTCATAATGACCATTGCAAATACATCCTACTATTGGACTGTTTTGTGACTATTTCCTATCAATGGATTGACAATTGTTTTTATTCCATTTCGACTATGGATTACAACCTTTACCTGATCAATATAGAGAGCTTATGGCGGGTTGACCAATGCTAACTCCAAGGCACCTGGTCCACCCTCTGTTGTTTCCAGAGGTCCGTTTTTTATTCACGATTCGTCCTCTTCAGTAGATTTATGAGATTGATCACTGTTGTTTTTTTCACTTATGTATTATTGATACAAAAGTGGTGAAAAATTCATAACCATTCATTTAAATTAAAAAATAATCAATCTTCCACACGAGTATTATTAAAATTATAATCGATTGTAAAGAAACCTGCACTCCACAAGAATGTTTCGCTAAACATGAATTCATCAAAAGTGGAATTTCTTTTTCTTTTTGCAGTCTTATTTCGTAATAGCCTCGGAATATTTATTTGTACCTCCAAAAAAGCTTTTACTCTTTGTCAGTCTTGTAATGACGTGATGAGATTGCATTCCTGCAATAAAAAGCTTTATATCGATGCTGACATTTCGTGATTTCAGATAATGCTACTTCATATTTTCTTCCGACCTTGTGAACGAGATTTTTTCTTGGATTTCTCAATGTCATTTTCCAAGAAAACCACTAATAAAGGAACTGAATGGTTATAATAACATTTTAAGCAATTTCAAAGAAGATGGATCGACGTGTTTGGCGTGTGATCTGCAGGAATAAGGCGTACGAAACATTTATAGTTTAAATGTCTACGATTTGGTCGGTTGACCACAGCTGGACATACTTTACAAAGTTATGCACATGGGAAAATGTTACATTTAGTTTGAAATACTTTGCCAAATTTAATATATCAGTCCGCTTATCTTAATAATTACTACATCTAAAACTTAGTAACGCTTCACATAAATAATAAACACCTATAGGGTATAGTTACATGCAATTACACGTACATACTTGTATATATCAAAGTATCAGTAGGTTGGAAGAATTGCTTTCGCTTTCGGTGCAACAGAACCAGAATTTATCTATTTGGAAATAAATCAGTTCATAAAATTAAACTGACAAAAGAATTGATTGTTTGTACTAAAAAAAATATATTAACGCTCCATGCGAGGATCGAACCAAAAATATTTCTTTTTCGTTGCACTGGACGGGTAACGCATACTACAGAGCGATTACCGCTACGGGTTTTTAAAGCGACAATGAAGCAACGCATTTACACATTGGAATTTTTTTTTTTTTTGGAAAAAGTTCATTTTTTATCGTCTCTGGGTCTTCTCTCCATTTTTCACAAATGTTTGTTAGTTTCTTTGAATTAAAATGCACGTGTCACAAATAACGTTTCAAAATCATGGAGAGATGACCCAGAGATAACAAATTTTTAGAAAAACGTGTTTAAAATTGTAACATTTTGTAACAAATGACTCATCTAGCCAACTTTCAAGTTCTTTTTAAGCAAATCAAAATACAATATCGGGAAAATATTTCCCTTTCCTATTTCACAGGAACCCGATACATCAAAAGAATGCTAAAATTCCATGTGACAGATCAATGAAATTTTCACTCTTCAAGTGCGCCCAGATTCCTGCCGAATGCCAATCTAAATCGCCCTCGTTCTTTGAAGTGTTATGGTAGTTGATATTTAGTTGAATAGGCATATAATTGTGAAGGTCTTGACATCAAAATAGATAATTTTATATTCATTGAATAGCTTTGGCTATTAAGACCATGATTTAATTTTGCATTGATGCCTGCGTAATTTCTCTGATTAAAATATTGAAACAATTTAAGGTGCTTTATTTTTATGCGAATGTAATTTCGAAACACATTAAATGATGAGGTCATCAATACTGAAAGAAAAACAATAAAATCGATTTTATTTTCAAAAGGAAGTTTTTACATGTAAGCCTTTAATATATAAAAAGTAATATAAGATAATTAGTTTACATTTTTATTTACTTTTTTACATTTTCCTTCTAATATGGTAATAACGAAGTGTAAATTACTTCATGGAAAATATTTATTTGACCTTTAACACTCGTCTTCTTCCATATCTTGAGTTACAAATGACTTTAAATGTTGAGATTGTTAATTAGAGGAAAAGAGTCGCCCACAAAATCAACAAGAAAGCAACTCGCTCGATATCAATTGAATCCACAGTAATGGGACTCTAGATATTATTTTATTTGCATGAAAGATTACGAAGCCATTAATATTCAAATGGAAAGACAAATGATAGGAGTAGACTTTTCCAATATATAACCGTTAAAAAATAAAGCATGTACATGTAAGTGCATAATTTTTTTAATCAATTACATACATGCACTGACAAACAAAGAATACTGAAAGAATTCTCTTTCCACTACATACCGTATAACTGAATTATTCTAATTTTCAAATCTAATTTTCCCTCACATACAGTAAACTTACACAAAATCAGAAATCCCTAAGAAAATTTTCAGACACTAAATTTAAATGAAATATATGGAGATAACGAACAGTATTCAAACTCAAAAGTCCATTAAACATTACAAAATAGGTGCAGAGCAAACACGGACCTCCAAAACATCAGAGGTGGGATCAGGTGCCATGGAGGAGTGAGCATCCCCTGCCGACCGGTCACACCCGCCGTGTGCTCCTTGTCATGATCGGGAAGTTAAATAACGGAAAAATCCGTCGACAATTCAGTGTGTAAATAATGGCCTAACAATTAGTATGAAAGACGTCAGTCAGCATTAGTAACGTGTTTAAATAGCATTTTTATATGAGTAGGGTGACGGATTAGCAGTGATCAATCTCAAAAATCTTGTAAACAGTACAAATCGTGTACAAAACGGAACAAAAACGGAACCCTGGAAACATTAGAAATGGGATCAGTAGCCCAAGAGGAGTAAGTATCCACTGTTGACCTGATACACCCACCGTGAACTCTATATATTGGTCAGATAAACGAAGTAACGCGTCGTTAGAATTAGTGTAAATAATTACTCAACACTTGGCACAAAACATTTCAGTCTAAACAAGAACATTATAACACCATACAATTTGCGAAATGCCAACTGTAAACGAGATTGTTGAAAGCCCTGTAACAACTTCTTATTTGTCAATTACCTGCTTTTCTTTTAAAATTTATATTATTTGAGGATTATTATTTGACAATGAAATCTGTTTGTCGAAAAGCAACGTTTTGAGACACTTAATTCGTTGCATTATAATTCTATGACAACAGTTAAGAAAAATAAATTTTGACCTAATCGGAAATTAATTGCTCCACAAAGTGAATTATGTGCAGATAGATAAATAATGAAAAAGGAAAAACAACCATTGATTTACATAGAGACCAATTTTATTATAAAGTTTAAGTGTACAAGGATAATGCATCAATCACCAACCCGATTTGTCTCCAAAGTCGTAATATACTTCCTTGGCCGATTTGAAAGGAAAATCAATAAGCAAATCAACCACAATAAGAAAAAATCTCAATAGTAGTTGTTGCATCAGCCCTTTTTGCCAGACTTGCTTAAGTAAGCCTTGAAGGTGCACAATTTTATTGATACTGTCTCTCAATTTCACTGATATAAACATGTATTGCACATTCTGATATAATTAATGCAAAAAATATGCAAGTTTAGTTATTATTACACGTCATTCAAATAAACTAAATTTTCATATTTTACGATTTTTGAATTGACGAGACATGCTCGTGAATCCACAATTAATTGATGAATGTAAAATTTGCATCTAAGAGAATTAGAAGCTTGTAAGTCAGGAAGATTAATTCGGGAAGTACGTAAGCGATTGTCTGGTGGTCCTGTATTTATTAGCAGTAGTGCCAATAGCGATAATATTAACTGTCTGGAAAATAAACGGATATCTGCGACACATCATTTGAGATTGGCAATCTGGTTGTCATTCCTTTATTAAAATTTAAGGTAGATCGCGGGTTTGCTGACGTCACAATAGGATTCGACGTAGAAAACCTACCGCGTTTACCGTATCAAACTACAAACAATAAAAAATAT
Source organism: Saccostrea echinata (assembly GCF_033153115.1). Lineage (NCBI taxonomy): Eukaryota > Metazoa > Mollusca > Bivalvia > Ostreida > Ostreidae > Saccostrea > Saccostrea echinata. The sequence continues at coordinate 201,192 of NW_026889800.1, forward strand.
CTTCCACAGTATACAGTTTAAATTGAAACATACAGTAAAGCTTGTGTGGTCTGTAAAATATTTATTTATTTATAATTAAAAATAAAGGATGGGTCAATGATTAAATTGAGAGTTTTCTTTCTGTTGGAAAATGCAAGGGCTAAAACTAATTCTGTTCATCAAAGTAAAACGCAATAATCCATCATTCTTTGCATATATATATATAATTGTCATTCAATTTATTTTTGGCGGAATTTAAAAATTACGTCATTTTTAAAAAGAAAATTGCGTCACAATCAACAAACCATCAAAACCTTTTAGCAATGAATATAAAGGAAAGTTTGTGAAACAGGAAACATAGAAAGCTTAAATAACTTGGTTTTTAAAACAAAAACACAACACAAAGAGAAGAAGAAAGATGCCCCAGCACTTACAAAACACTACACGGACGAAAATTCATGGGAGGCAGGGAGGCGAATTGAAATTGTTGCAGAAGGATTGAAAGAGTGTGTATTTTGCGATGAATCCTTACATCTCTATTCTTACACTGGTGAGAAAAAACACGGCTTGTCACGCATTTTCTACATAGAATATCAGAAGTGCGGCAAAACGAATTCCATGCCCACAGGAAAACGCCACAACACAAATGGCAAAGGACTGTTGCTTTGACATCAACACCAAACTAGCCGGGAATTATGTTATTTGATTTAGTTTATTTCAGTTTAATACAGATTAAAATTCCCAAAATGGAAGCCTGAACAACAACACCCACCTCATCTCCGGAATGGCGTGTCAGCGATGTTGAGGTCAAGGCAGTCTAGTCTTTTTCACATGATATATGTATGTGTACCCTTCTAAGATATGGATCCAGCACCGGAGTGCCAAGCGCCTTCCTTCCAATTTGATGTTTTATTTTGTACTTTTGTAAAATTTGTTTTGTTTCATCTTAGTTTACATGCTCTTTTACGTGAATAGATATTGATTTTTTTTACACACAGGTTACACATCTCTAAAGCATTATTACAAAGTACATGTATTTATTATTTTGATGAAGTGCAAACCTGGAATTTGTAATAATTGGAAATTTGATTTTTTAAGATCAACACTATCGTCTGAACCATGTACAGGTATGGGAAAAAATTAGTAAGTAATAAAGCAAAACTGAAATCAAGATCAATTATCCCTTCGTTTTGTCGGTAGTTACATTGGTTTCTTTGTTCCCTTCGGTTCTCAGCAGGTCACGTGACCTGAAGTGTGTATATATACGGAGACAGTCGGGTTGTTTGAAGCAGTCTGTTGCTGACGACTGACTCGTAAAGACGGTCTAGAACAGAAGAGCTGAACGTGGTAGGTACTGCAAGGGAATCCTTGAATAAAGTCTTACGTGCCTGAATTAGACTTTTGGGACTTTGGTTGGTTATATATATTTATATTAAGTACCTTTATACATTGTTTGGATGAAGGCAAGAAGCGAATGCGCTTCAGTCCTTGGAAGGCGCGTGCGCTCCCGAGAAACGAGAGGGATAGTGTACATATTTCTAATTTAAATTTATGATTGAGAAAATTGATTAATTCTTAAATTGTTCAGATAGAACAACCGAATCCCATAAAAGAACCCGGAAACGTTACATAAATTTGGTGGCAGCGCGGTGGGATTCGGCACACAATAAAAGTAATAAATATTTTAAATTAATTAAAGTTTTTTTTTAATTATATTTGCTTTGTAAATTATGAGCGGGATGAAAGAAATGCTCAATGAGGAGATATCTTTTCTTGAAAAGAGCTGCGAGCGATTGCGCCTTGAAATAGAGAAGCAATCTACACCTGCTGATTCAAATAGACCAATGCGCGATTCTGGCATTGCAACAATGGCTCGTGAAAGCCCTCAAGGAAATCAGCCCCGAGAAGACATAGGTGGAGTGACAGTAAGAAGAAAAACGGCGCAACGAAATTTGACTTCTGGGCCAGATGCATCACTCTTGACAACAGATTATGCTGTGAGTGCGCCTCAGTATGAAGCAATTGCGCCACTGCCCAACAGAAGAACGCCGACCATTTTGTCAAATGCGCATCCGCATCCAGCTCATGTGTTGAGTGAGACTCTTGCGCATTCTCCATTTCAAGTTCCACTGAGTGTGCAGTCGCAAATGCCATCGCAAGCGCAATATCAAATTGGGCCTCCTGCGCAAATGAGAAATGCAGAATTACCTCATGAGGGTCAGGTGCAAAACAAGTATGAGATTCCAAGGTTGTCATTAAATGCGCGGTTTTCAGAAACTGCTTTAAAGGATTATGCACAGCCACCGATACCGATGAATCATTCATCCGCGGATGCGCTGCATCAAATACCAGCGGATGCGCTGCATCAAACACCAGCGAATGCGCAGTATCAAGCACCTGCACGTGTGCAGTGTCGACTTGGAAATTCCGACAGGAATGAGGTAAACGCAGGGATAGATAGCGTATTTCCTCGGCAGATAAGGGACATAGTGGGTAAAGAGAAGGAAGACCAAAAAGATAAAACTATAGCCAAGCAGGGTTCTCCACATTTGAAAATTTAACCATGGAGGAAGCTACGCGAAGGCAAAATGTGACCGAAAACATGAATGTGTGTTAGACTTTTTAACTTTCAATGATTGGTATCACAAAACTTAACCACTGAAATAACCAACAATTGTTTTTAAGTTAAAAAAACACAAATAATAATAATAAGGAGTATTGATAATAAAAATGTACAAAAATTGGCACAAAACTGTACGAACGTTTTGCAGGAATTTAGAAAAAAAAATATTTTCATTGAGTAACCATGGCAACATTATTCAAAAGCTGATATACAGAATTAATGTTGCCTGTTGTATAAAACATTTTATTCAAATATGACTAAGACTGATGAATGGGTAGTATTTTGAAGAAAAAAGTTAACAGACGTACAAACCAACAGACGAACTAACACCGACATCTCTAACAATGCCTAAGCTTTTTTAACTGCATGGTCTATGAACTTACTGTCGTAAGTACATATTAAAAGAGGATACATGTACCATAACTTTATATAACCAGGAGGCTCAGCATAATTTTGACATAATTAATTTTCCTTTCTCTATTCTGTTTTTTCTAAACGTTTTTTTTTTTCTACATATTGAATTTTTCGCCAAATTTCACTAGCATTGTTTACTTTTCCACGTGTCCCCGTGCTTGAAATAGCGCCACGCGACGTTTCATAAAAGCGGGAGGTAACTCTAAACAAAGACGGCGATTGCACTTACATGTATGTACATTTTATCAGAAAGTGCATTGGAAATTGATTAATCACAAAGGAATGGGTAATTTTGAAAAGGTTAAATTTTTCTGGGCACAGAAACTTGAATTGGATGCTTATCGATTATCATGTTGTTACTGCTTGTTATGTCATCTTTTGTAAATCTGTTATCTTATGGTGAACACGTTGGAAATCCCCGAAATTACATGCATGTGTACAGAAAAATTAATTGATCATGAGCTGACTGATTTTCCGTTGTCATGCTTCAGAGCATAGTCGCCAATCAACAACTGTGTTTGTTTAGCAATGTCCGCTTTCTCTCGAGCATGCGAGGTTCATGGCAGTCGTAGTATAAACACAATTAACTACTCAAGTCATTAAAAAATAGGTGTCAATATTGAAATGCAATAAAAATTTAATCATGGCGGCCGCCGATTTTAACCATGGCGCAGCTCGTTTAACCATGACGCACATAAATTTAACCATGGCGGGCCGCCATGGTAAAACCCCTTGTGGAGAACCCTGAGCCAAGTGTAACTTAAAGCCTGCAACCTTTGATGGGACTAATTCTTGGCTAGATTATAAATCGCATTTTGATGCATGTGCGGCTATCAATAATTGGAATTCTAAGGAAAAGGGGTTGTATTTAGCAGTGTCATTACGAGGAGCTGCACAAGGAATATTAGGAAATGTTCCGTCAGAAACAGGACAACAATATGACATTTTAGTGAAAGCCCTTGAAGAAAGATTTGCCCCACCTAATCAGACTGAGTTGTACCGTGCGCAACTAAAAGAAAGGCGCCAACAGGCATCAGAAACATTATCTGAGCTAGGCCAAGCTGTGCGTAGATTAACTTATTTGGCATATCCATCTGCACCAGCGGAAGTAAGAGAAACCCTTGGTAAGGAGGCTTTCATTGATGGATTGATAGATTCTGATATGAGACTACGCATAAAGCAGAGTCGACCACAGAATCTTAATGAAGCTATTCGCCTAGCAGTAGAACTTGATGCCTACTACAAGACAAAAAAAAGCCACATGCGCGCAATTGAAACTCACGGACAAACCCAAACCCAAACTGCCAGTTCTGAAGATTTGAAAGCGCTGATGCAGAAAATGCAGAGTAAAATAGATAATTTGGAGAGACAGATAAAGACAAATACATGATTTCAGAGAGAATCTTTGCAGAAAGAAGGCAAACGTAACAGGGTAAAATGTTACTACTGCTCGGAAGAAGGACACATTCGGAAAAATTGCCAAAAGTTGAAGAACAGAGTTCAAGACAAAGAAAAGGATAGACGGAGACATGTAGCAAAGTCAGATGGCGGAAGCGCATGTCAAGTTCGCGGTAGACGTAAAAGGAAGAGAAAATCTACAAAAGATGGCAATGTTGGCGCAAACAACTTGTGCGAGGAAGCAGGAATTTTTATTCAGGGAAATGTGAATGGGAGTAGCGCAAAACTCTTGATTGACACTGGAGCATCCCTTACTCTTATTTCAAAGAGATTGTTTGATAGATTGCAGAAGGAAAGACCTGAGCTAAAGGAGAACGCACAGCGAATATTTAATGCTAGTGGTTCTGTTCTGTCCCACTATGGTAAAGCAACATTTTCTTTAAAGATTGGTGAATCAGATAGAATTATTGATGCAGTTATTACATATATTTCTGTGGACGGAATTATTGGACTTGATTTTCTAAAGAAATACAATGGGCTGATAGATCTTCAAGAGAGTTCGCTGCGATTAAATAATGAGAAATGTGCATTTTCCTGGGAAGGTACATTAGGTTCTTACGGAGTTACTGCAGCAAGTGATATTTGCATACCACCAAGAAGTGAAATAATTATTTCAGCCAATGTTACGGGGAATAATAACTACGGAGGAGCGGATTACTTTGTTGAACCAGAACGAAAATTTATTGAGACAGGGCGTGCACTGGTTGGACGCACTCTTGTTAAAGGTAACGATAAGATACCAGTTTGCCTAATGAACGTCACAGATGATGTGCAACAGATTTTTCGAGGAACACTAATTGGAAAAATGACAGCAGTTGAGGAGAAGCCAAAATCGACATCTTATCCTCAGGAGTTAACTAAAGAATTGCGAGGTGATCTGAAAGATTTGTTGGACAGATGAAATATATGAAGATAACGAACAGTATTCATGCTCAAAAGTCCATTAAACAATATAAAATAGGAGCAGAGCAAACACGGACCTCCAAACATCAGAGGTGGGATCAGGTGCCATGGAGGAGTGAGCATCCCCTGCCGACCGGTCACACCCGCCGTGTGCTCCTTGTCATGATCGGGTAATAACGGAAAATCCGTCGACAATTCAGTGTGTAAATAATGACCTAACAATTTGTATGAAAAACGTCAGTCAGCATTTGACTCAATGATAAATTGTATTTGCTGACAAGGTCATTGTATCGACCATAAAACTTACGAAATGATGACTTTAAACGAGACAGCTGATATTCTTGTTTCATCAACTTGTTTGTCAATAATTTACCTCGTTTTAGAAATTGTACATACGTAGAGCATGCTCTTGCGTATCGAATCAACTGAGAGATATATACCCCGTATGCAGGTGATGAAGGTATATTGCTGCATAAGTAAGGGAAGTTGACGATTGAAAAGTTAAAGTCATCACGTTTATCATAAAGCTTGGTTGTTAGATTACCATTAACGTCTTTTTCAAGTAAAATATCCAAATATGAAACAGATGTGTCAGACTCTGTGGTATCTTTTATCTCAAGCTCAGAAGGATATATCGTATTGACATAAGAATGGAAATAGCCATTGTTAATTGACAATACGTCGTCGATATATCTAAATGTCGAGTTGAACGCCACAGCAAGTGTTTTCTTCTTTTCACGTACAAGATTTTGGACAAATTCTGCTTCAAATGAATACAAAAAAAGGTCTGTTAATAACGGGGCGCAATTGGTACCCATGGGAATTCCAATAGATTGTTGGAAGACCTGGTCTCCAAAAACCACATAGATATTGTCAATCAGAAACTCAAGCATCCTTTTAAATGTCAACTTCAGAGTACTTGTGTGTACAACTGGAATGTTTTTTAACAAAATAATTTTGAAAATGACCAATGACAAGGTAAGTATATTTACGAGTTCCATTTTTATTGAAAAAGCAGCTGTCAATGATATCAAAAAGCCTGGACTTTAATTTATCGTGGGGAATGGTTGTGTATAAAGTTGAAAAGTCGTAAGTTTTTAAGCTGTTGATTTTGGTAAAATCTTGTGATTTCAAATTTTCCAAAAGTTCCTTGGATTTTTTAAGTATCCACATCTGATTTACACCACTTCTCGAATATATTGTTGCACAGTACTCTTGAAGTTTCTCCTTCACTACTTAATATCTTAGTGAGGAGTAAAGAAAGAGGCTTGGTTGAACATTTGCTGGAACCCGCTATGTATCTTTGTTTGTAAGGATTTTTATGAAGTTTCGGAATCCAATATAAATATGGTAATTCAAATTCATTTTGGTTGTTTGGAATGTTAAAAATGTTCAAAACTGACATATGATTTTAGAGAATTTCTTCCTTAGAAAGGGAACTACAAGTATAAGTTGGATTACCACTTGTAGAATTAAATCCAAGTTCCTCTAAAATGCATTTAATATAATGAGCCTTACAAACAAAGACAATGTTGTTACCTGCTTTGTCAGCAGGGACCAGTACGTACTGATCATGTAATCTATCTAATTCTTTTTTCACTTCTGGATTATTGAATACAGAAGGATAGATGGTTCTCATATTGCCCCTCAATCTTTTTTTGCGGGATTTTAACATACATCTGATACATTTAATCCATTCTGACAAAGTGTCAAGGTCTTCTTTTTCATGTCTGGCCCATCGCCTGGCGTAGTCCTCTACAGAATCCATAATATTTATGAAATTCCGACGCCAGTTGAAGGATCGGGGTTCCCTATATTTAGAACCTTTTAAAATTAGTGATCTAAGGTCTTCATTATTAACTATATTTACGTCACCAGTAATAACGTGTCCAACAGGACTATAGTTATAGGGTGAAGAAGAACATGAACACGACGGAGGATTATGTTTCAGATATTCGATATCTAGGCCCTGTAAAGTTTTCTTGTAATTAAAAAGTTTGGAAGCAATAGTCGATGTATATTTGTAGGGACAACCTATTGCCCGACGAAGTTACAAAAGTTGAGGACTTTCTACTTAAAAATCAGTTTTTGTTTGCAACCTCTAATTATGATTTAGGGCAGACAAATGTGGTGCGCCATAGGATAAATACGGATCAAGCTAAACAACCCATTAAATAAGGTCCTAGGCGAATTCCGATTCATTTGTCTCGTGAAGTAGATGCACATGTACAGGTAAAGGAAATGCTCAAAAAGGATGTGATAGAACCTTCAAACAGCCCTTGGGCATCGACAGTAGTTCTTGTGCGCAAGAAAGACGGTACAATGCGCTTTTGTGTAGACTACCGTCGATTAAATGATGTGACGACAAAGGACGCTTATCCTCTTCCAAAAATTGATGAGGCTTTTGACCATTTGTCAGGACACGAGATGTTTTCTACGCTTGATCTTAACAGTGGTTACTGGCAGGTTAGTATGGAGGAGAACGATAAGCCAAAAACTGCATTTGTAACGTGACAAGGGTTATTCCAATTCAAGGTAATGCCTTTTGGCTTATGCTGTGCGCCTGCGACGTTTGAGAGACTTATGGAAACCGTTCTTGCAGGACTCCAGTAGGATAAATGTTTAATATACCTTGACGACATTATTGTTGTGAGCAAATCATTTGATGATATGCTTGAAAACCTACAACATGTTTTTCAGAGATTGCATCAGGCAGGCCTAAAGTTAAAGGCCAAGAAATGCAATTTATTTGCTACCAAGGTATCCTATCTGGGACACATCATTTCCAAAGACGGGATTGCGACCGACCCAGAGAAAGTGAAAGTGGTAGCTGAGTGGCCAGTTCCAAGTACTGTGACTGAAATAAGATCTTTTCTAGGTCTTTGCAGTTATTATAGGCGTTTTATCATGAATTTTGCCTCAGTTGCCAAACCACTGCATCGACTCACCGAAAAAGGAAGGAAGCTTCTGTGGAGTAAAGAGGCACAAGAAGTGTTCGAAGTGCTGCGCAACAAACTGATTACTGCGCCAGTATTAGCCTTACCTGATATAACAAAGCAATTTATTTTGGATACCGACGCTAGCAACGAAGCGATTGGTGCGGTATTATCTCAAAATATTGACGGTAAAGAACGTGTTATAGCATATTCTAGCCGTACATTGTCAAAGTCAGAGAGAAGGTATTGTCTGACACGGAAAGAACTTTTGGCCGTTGTCCATTTTATAAGGCATTACCGCCACTATCTCTATGGTAAACAGTTTCTACTTAGAACAGACCATGGGTCATTGAGATGGCTTTTAAGGTTCAAAAACCCAGAGGGCCAGTTGGCTAGGTGGCTGGAAGTAATCAGTACCTATGATATGAAAATAGAACACAGACCAGGTAAAAAGCATGGTAATGCGGACGCGCTAAGCAGAATACTATGCGCTCAGTGTGGTTTGATACAATATCATTGGAAAATGATCCGAAAGTTGAGTCAGCTGTAAGAATTTTGCAGCCATCGGAGATAAGTCGAGACCATATGGACGCCCAAGAGCAGAGTAGAGACATTAAGCTTGTAAAAACATGGGTTGAGAAAGGAGAGCGACCAAGTTTTAGCGATATTTCTATGCATGGCTACGTAGTGAAATCTTTGTGGAATCAGTTCCCTAGACTTACTGTAGAGAACGGACTACTAATGCGTAAATGGTCTCTGCTTCTTCCCAACAAGGAAGTACATCAGGCTATCATACCAGACCAAGAGCGCAGACGCGTCTTAGAAATGTGTCATGATAATCAGACGTCGGGACACTTGGGGGTGAACAAAACGATAGCTAAGATACGACAAAGATATAATATTGGCCTGGATTTCAAAAAGATGTTTATCAGTATGTTACAGGTTGTGACAAATGTAGGAGACGTAAAATTCCAAATCCTAAACATAAAGCCCCAATGCAGATAACTGGATCAGGTATGCCCATGGAAAGGATTGCAACAGATATACTATGTGAGCTACCTGAAACTGATAGAGGAAATCGCCACATCTTGGTTGTGTCAGACTATTTCACCAAGTGGACAGAGGCATTTGCTCTGTCAAATATGGAGGCTGAGACGATTGGACGTACTATGGTGGAACAGGTTTTTGTCAGATTTGGTATCCCTTTCACCATTCATTCGAACCAAGGTCGGCAATATGAGAGCAAGCTCTTCCAAGAGATGTGTCGGTTACTTGGAATTAAAAAGACCCGTACAACACCCTATCACCCGAAATCAGACGGGATGGTAGAGCGTTTTAACCACACATTGCTCTCTATGTTAAGCACTTACGTACACGAAAACCAACGTGACTGGGATTTGCATCTTCCATATATACTAATGGCATATCGTTCTACAGAACATGACACCACCAATTTCTCGCCAAACATGCTAATGCTGGGACGCGAAGCGACTACACCATTAGAGTTGATGTATGAAATGCCTCCAGATATTAAAGATATTCCAACAAATCAATGGGTTTGGGTGTTACGCGAACGATTAGAGTCAGCACATAAATTGGTCAGAGAAAATATGCAAGGTGAAATGCAGCGCCAGAAGAGATACCATGATACCAAACTAGCATGGTCATCCTTTAGACCAGGAGAAAGAGTTTATGTGTTTTTCCCTACAAGAAAGAGCGGTTGTTCTCCGAAGTTAACATCGTTTTGGAGAGGGCCTTTCTTAATAGAAAACAAGTTATCGGATGTTTTATATAAGGTTGCATGCGGAACAAAGAGCAGAAGCACTATTATCCACTGTGATCGCTTACGTAAACCATAGATACTTCAAAGAGAGAACAAGAAAACATTGATGTAACCATCAATTGTCGCCCGGGAAATAAATAAAGTAAACAATGGAAATGAGTCTTGATCATCAAACCGCTTCGATATGTGTGAAAAAGGCATGCGTCTAAATGATTGAGACGATAGTCGAGAATATTTTGAAAACTTATAGTCGGATGAAAATCGAACAAAAACGATACCCTTTTAAACTTTATCAATTCCTCAAGTAAATGTTGGCTGCATAAAATATAATTTGAAACCAGACACATGCATCACCTATTTTCAAAAATGTCTTTCACTTAAAGAATATAAAACACGAACTGTGTAAAGTACTTTTTTACGTTTTTATGCGATAAGTAAAATTCGATGTTCTAAAAAAAGGGACCTGTCGTTTTTTCGATAGTAAATGATAAGCAACTTTATATATTGAATATGAAAAACATATATATTTTTACAGATTCACTTTATGGAATATAAATATATTGTGTATCTCGTAATTTATAAAGGGAAAGAACATTCTGATTAACAATCTTTTTAATGTTTAGAAAACCTTTAATTCTGAATAACTTCTCCCACCTCAATCCCCATATACCAACACTTAAACTTATATGTATAGAGCAGCCCGGTCCTCCGGGCTGCAATGATGTCAGTAATTCAGCGAATCAGAACAATGCGGAAGATGATACTCCAGAGAGTCTTGTAGAAGACAATAAAGATCAGTATGATATTGGTGAAAACTCAAGCGATTGTGCTTTAGATAGGCCAAGGCGCATTAGAAATGCACCTGCGTGGCATGATGACTTTATTGTTGAATACAAATTATAAGCTGTCAGCTCAGCACACCACAGATTAGTGAAGAGCATAGTTTCATTATTTGTTTAGTTTATAAAATACTAGTAGTGTTTATACTCAGGATTTTTTTTTAATTTTTGCAGATCATGGCAAACACCAAGACCACTAAAAGAAAAGAGTGTCACTTTTGTCCTATGTGTTCCCAGAGAATTAGTGAAGAATCAGAGTGGGAGAAACATATACTGGAGTGTGGGAGAAAGCGCAGGCAAAAACGGTTTGAATGCAGTCATTGTGACTATGCTACAAATAAGAAGAGCGACATGGACAGACATTGTAGAACGCGCCATGATTCGCTAAGGTTGACAGCGAGAGTGAGGACAATTGGGGGCAGTTGGATCCCGGAAATCTCTCAGATGTTGTTGGTTCCTTCTTCCGAAATGACACAGAGGAAACCAACAAGACCGTCTCCGTACACACTCCAAAAGTCAAGAGCTTGCTGAGCAAGCGTTCTTTAATTCCTGTTGCTCCTGCTATGTTCCAGCATCCTATGACGACTCTGAAAGAACATACAGCTCCTTCAGCAACAGTACCAGCGGCTGTGTCGACTGATGTCTAGAATTGCAGTGTTCAGGTTTCCATCCATTCAGTTGGAGTGGACAAATGTACTCAGACTCCTCCTTCCGAACAAGTACCAGAGGCAACTCAGACTGAATTTACTAAGAAGAGGCGCCTGGATCGGATTCAGGAAACTTATCAAAAGGATGGAAAGACTGTTGTAGAGATTCATGAGGACGAACTTTGGTTTTAGTGATTAAACATGTAGTTATGGCAAATAGCATAGTAAATTTAAGCAGAGGGCTTAGAATGCTTAAATGTTTATGGGACATGCACAGAGTTAGTTAGAAAGACTATTGCATGATGTAAATAAATAATGAACATGTGCAAATATTGTTTGCCTCTAGTTTTTCTTTATTGAGGTATGCGAGACGCATTTCCTGGAGGCGTGGGTAATGAAGCAAAACTGAAATCAAGATCAATTATCCCTTCGTTTCTCGGTAGTTACATTGTGATGACTTCCTGTTTCTTTGTTCCCTTCGGTTCTCAGCAGGTCACGTGACCTGAAGTGTGTATATATACGGAGACAGTCGGGTTGTTTGAAGCAGTCTGTTGCTGACGACTGACTCGTAAAGACGGTCTAGAACAGAAGAGCTGAACGTGGTAGGTACTGCAAGGGAATCCTTGAATAAAGTCTTACGTGCCTGAATTAGGCTTTCGGTACTTTGGTTGGTTATATATATTTATATAAAGTACCTTTATACATTTGTTTGGCTGAAGGCAAGAAGCGAATGCGCTTCAGTCCTTGGAAGGCGCGTGCGCTCCCGAGAAACGAGAGGGATAGTGTACATATTTCTAATTTAAATTTATGATTGAGAAAATTGATTAATTCTTAAATTGTTCAGATAGAACAACCGAATCCCATAAAAGAACCCGGAAACGTTACAGTATGATCATATCTACATGTAATTCCTTTTGGTTTTTTTTTATTTGGGGGGGGGGGGGGTTCAATGATGAATTAGATAATTCTCAACAAGGGAGACGTTCATCAATATACATGTAGTTCTGAGGTGATTTTTTTTTAATTATATGTAGTAATCGATTCTAAAAAAGAAATAAAAGTAATTGTTATACCTTGTGACGGTACATATTGGGCAATCAGATTTTGGAACGCAGTTCGCAGTTCGCAATTCGCAATTGAAAAGTGAACTGCATTCTAGAACGCAGTTTGCAATTCAAAAATTAACATATGCCCCCCGGGTCTGAAATTTTGGGAGTGGGGTACTAGGGGTCAGTTACCACTTCTGTGAAAAAATGGTGATGGTACCATCTGTAGTTTCCGAGATCCACCCCTCCACTTTTTATGGCTACTATATAATACTAAGTGAATAAACATCGGGCTCGGGGACATTGAAGTCCCCTGTCCTGGGGTCTGAAATTTTGGGCGTAAGGTACTAGGGGTCAGTTACCACTTCTGTGAAAATATGGTGATGGTACCATCTCTAGTTTCCGAGATCCACCCCTCCACTTTTTATGGCTACTATATAATACTAAGTGAATAAACATCGGGTTCGGGGACATCGAAGTCCCCTGTCCTGGAGTCTGAAATTTTGGGGGTGGGGTACTTGGGGTCAGTTACCACTTCTGTGAAAATATGGTGATGGTACCATCTCTAGTTTCTGAGATCCACCCCTCCACTTTTTATGGTTACTTTATAACAAGAGGCCCAAGGGCCTTAACGGTCACCTGAGTACAACAATTTAGAGGATCCATCAACTGATAAATGAAGCTTTGTTGCCCAATAGCAAGAAAAATAGTACGATTCTGATCAACAAAATAATTGGTCTAGTATCTTCCTATCTGTCCCCCATTTATCACTATTACCATGCAGACTTTTAACAAAATGTCTATATTATTACCTCTCACATTGGCCTCACTTGGCTTTTGAAGAACATTTAAGAATATAAGTTATTTTTGTTTCATTTTTATTCATCTATTATTTCCAAGTCTACCTGATTATAAAAACTATGAAAGTACTTTTTGTATTATATAATAAATGTTCTTGCATAATTCTCTTGATCTATTAACCTTTCAAATACATTATCTACAGTGATTAATTATCAAAAGTGAATGGAAAGGGGAATAACTTCACTCAACAGAATACAAATTAATAGAGCCCTGGCCAGGGCCAGAACACTTGACTAAATGGTCCAGATGTTCAAAATTCTGGTAAAAATACCCTTGCTTATTAAAACTTTTACTCTGTTTGCTTCCAATATGCCCAGGAGCAGAGGAGATATTCGAGGAAATAATGCATTTTCACTATTTAACACAGCTCTACCCTAACACCAGAACCCATGACTTTGGGTCATGAAAATTTACAAATTTGGAAGAGGTACCCTCATCATCATAACTATGCAATTAGTTGAAGATTTTCAAAGAATTCACACATTTTCAGTATAAAATCAAATAGAGCCCCCCCCCCCCCTCAGTGAAACAACAGAACCCCTGGGACCACAAGTTTAAAAAATTTTGTAAAAGCATCCTTGCTCATCATAACTATGCACTTGTTTCTTTGCTTTATAACCAGGAGTAGAAAAAATATTTTGAAAGAAATTATGAATTTTCACTATATAATCAATAGAGCACCCCCCCCCCCCATTCTTCAGAACCCCTGACCCAGGGGCCATGAAATTCACAACTTTGAAAGAGGCAGCTATGCTCATCATAAAATATGTACTTAGTTAATTTATATAATACCCATGAGCAGAGAAGATGATTTTCAAAGATATAATGCATTTTCACTATATAATCAATAGAGTCCCACCCTAACACCAGAACCCCTGACCCAGGGGCCATGAAATTCACAATTTTGAAAGAGGCAGCTATGCTCATCATAAATATGTACTTAGTTAGTTTATTTCGTACCAATGAGCAGAGAAGAAGATTTTCAAAGATATAAGGCATTTTCACTATATAAACAATAGAGCCCCACCCCAACACCTGAACCCCTGATCCAGGGGCCATGAAATTCACAATTTTGAAAAAGGCAGCTATGCTCATCATAACTATGTACTTAGTTAATTTATTTAATACCAATGAGCAGAGAAGAAGATTTTCAAAGATATAATGCATTTTCACTATATAATCAATAGAGCCCCACCCTAACACCACAACCCCTGACCCAGGGGCCATGAAATTCACAATTTTGGAAGAGGCAGCCATGCTCATTAAAACTATGTACTTAGTTAGTTTATTTCATACCCAGCAGCAGAGGAGAAGATTTTCAAAGATATAAGGCATTTTCACTATATAATCAATAGAGCCCCCCCCCCCCAACACCAGAACCCCTGACCCAGGGGCCATGAAATTCACAATTTTGGAGGAGGCAGCCATGCTCATTATAACTATGTACTTAGTTAGTTTCTTTAATACCCAAGAGTAGAGAAGAAGATTTTCAAAGAAATAATGCACTTTCACTATATGATCTATATAGCCCCACCCTAGCACCAGAACCCCTGACCCTGGGGCCATGAATTTCACAGTTCTGGTAGAGGGCTCAATGCTTATTACAATCATGCCAACAGTTTGACTGCTTGATGTCCAGGAGTAAAGAAGAAGATTTTTAAAGATTGCATTAATTTTGGTGGTTTTAGCCCCACCCCTCAGGCCCCAGGGGGGCAGGGACCATGAAATTCACAATATTTGTTCCCCTTTAGACATAGATGCCATATGCTAAAATTGGCTGAAATTGGTTTTAGCGGTTTCAGAGAAGAAGCTGAAAATGTTCAAATGTTAACACACGACAGACGATGGACGACGGACGACGCACGACGACGGACGAAAACAGATAGCAATAGGTCACCTGAGTGACTCAGGTGACCTAAAAATAAATGAATAAACATCGCGCTCGGGGACATCGAAGTCCCCTGCCCCGGGGTCTGAAATTTTAAGTACTCGTTTTAAACTGAAAGATATATTGGATTTATCAAATCTTTTCAAGAATTATTAGTCCATTGCAGATTGAGCACAATATTTAACCCTTAATCTTGAGACATATCCAAGTTGTGTTGATTCCCTTTTTTAATCTTCTAATTGAGATGGCTAAAATTGAGATCAAATCTTATTACAAGTTAAAGAGGAAAAAAACTCTTTTCCAGAACTGCAGTTCCAATATAGTCAATTCATATCAAAGCATGCATACGCTGTGTTGATTCAGATACCATTTCGAGTAAGGTCTATAATAATTACTGAATCACAGTTTTTCCTGAAAAAAAAGAGAGAGAAATTTCTTTTAAATAAAAGCGGGGCTAAAGTTTCTCAGGTTTGCATTTTGGCCCAAGTCCACCTGTGTTATTAGTCCCCTACCGGTGAAACCGGAGGGGACTATAGGTTTCCTCTGAGTTTGTCCGTCCGTCTGTCCGTCCGTCTGTCTGTCTGTCTGTCCGTCTGTCTGTCTGTCCCTCTGTCTGTCTGTCAGTCTGTCCCACTTGGTTTTCCGCACTTTTTTCCTAAACGCTTGCAGATATCGAGCTGATTTTTGGTATGTAAGTGTATCTTGATGAGTTACAGATCAAGTTTGCATTTCGTTCCGCTTCATTGATTTTTGACTGAATATCGGCCTTTTCAATTTTTACGGGTTTTCCGCAATTTTCTTCTAAACGCTTGTAGATATTGAGCTGATTTTTGGTATGTGGCTTTACCTTGATTAGTTATAGATCAAGTTTGCATTTCGTCCCCCTTCATTAATTTTTGACGGAATTATGGCACCAGATTACACTTGCCGGTAGGGGACTAGTATTGCTAATGCAATACTCTCAGAATGCTTGTTCATTATGAATTTTATAGGCCAATTGACTTCCGACTTAGAACTTGTACAACAGGGATAAATTTAAGTGCTGGATACTATGAAACATATTCGAGACGCATTGGATATTATTGTCAAAAAACCTTTATGAAAAACATGGTGATGCCGTTGTGTTTTACGATTTAAGATCCGACCTCGAATCTTGATCCTTTCGATAGGACCCGATTTTTTAAACATCACGCTCAGAAATATTGAAAAACCCGTAATATAGAGGATTGAAATTTTTAGTTGGGATCTAGTCGTCAAATTAAGCTAACCACTTCCCGAAATATCTGGAACAGAGGCTCAAGGGTCCAAGGTCACCTGAGTATAATGTCACAATATAAAGGATCAGGAGATTGAACAAGAAGTAAAACAAAGACTCCGATAAATAAAGCTATGTTGCCCCAAAACAAGAGAAATATGAACATAGTGAATAGGGATCAGCAACAAAATTAATTTATTGCTCAAGAGCAAATATAAAAATTGATTTATTTACTTGCCTGTACTTGCCCAGTTTGTCACTATTCTCATGCAGGCTAAACAACACAATGGTTATTGAGCACTGTTAGTAAACCTATCTCATTCTCTCTCACATTGGCCTCTTTTTTATTCAGCTATTATTCGAATGTCTACCTGACATTATTTAAGAAAATACTTCTTGTCATAAAAAATTGTAAAATTCTGTTATTCTGTTGACCCTTCAAATACATTTTCAGTATTTAACTATCATAGGTGAATAACACTGTGGAATAACTTCTGTCAGTAGAATACAAAATGATAGACTGACCAAATGGTGCAGAATTTCAAAAACCTTGTAAAAATAATCTTATTTATTTCAGTTTTATATATATTCTTTTTCACTCCTAAATGTCCAGGAGCAGAGACGAAGGGTTTCAAAGAAATAATGCATTTTCAATACAGATTCAACATAGCTCCATCCTAACACCACAGCCTTTAACCCAGAGGTCATAAAATTTACAATTTTGGAAGAGACGCCCTTGCGTATCATAGCCATGCATTTAGTTTGTATACTAAATACCCATGGGCAGAGGGGAAGATTTTTAAAGAAATACTGCATTTTATTATACAGTCAACAGAGCCAAACCCTTGACCCACGTGGCGAAGTGGTTAGAGCCTTCGCTATAGAATTGCGGGTTCGAATCCCACTGTGGGACGTGGAGACCGATCCTTCGGATGAGACCGTATAAACCGAGGTCCCGTCTCGCAGTAGGTGCTGGCACAAAAAAGATCCCTCACTGCTCAATGGCCCTAAGTGCCGAGTATAGGTCAAAATTTCCAGCTCTCCACCGGCAAGTGGTGGCGTCTCCATATGATGAAAAATTCTCGAGTTGGGCGTTAAACAATAAACAAACAAACACACCCCTGACCCAGGGGTTATTAATTTCAATTTTTTGAAGAGGCATCCTTGAGAATCCTTATCCTGCAGTTAGTTTGTCTGCTAACTTTCCAGGGACAGGGAAGAAGATTTTCAAAGAAATATTGCATTATCACTATATTTCATTTTCACAGTATACATGTATTCCACAGACATGCCCCGACCTTAACACTCTAATCCTGGGTGACAATTTTCACAATTTTGAAAGTAGCATCCTTGCTCATCATAACCATGTATTTAGTTCTTCTGCTAAGTACTCAGTAGCAGAGAAGATTTTCAAAGAATATATGCACTTTCACTCTATTATCAAAAGTCCTCCCTTTCTACAGAACCCCTTAGTGGGGCTATATGTTCCACAATTTTGGAAAAGGCAAATTACTCATCATAACCATGCAGTTAGTTTGTCTGCTTCCCAGGGATAGAGAAGATTTTCAACGAATTGATGCATTTTAACAATATAAAAAATAGAGCCCCTCTCGAAGACCTTGGGTACGTTTTACAACAAAAAAAAACGCCTAAGATCAAAGGCTTAAGTTGGTTGTAAAATTTTACAGAATTGATAATTCTGTTTGAAATTCCTAGTTAAAAATTATCTTGTTAAATTCGTTTTAAAAAGATTAAAACCATTTTTAACATTCGTAATATAGAGAGTAATAAGCATAGTTAAATTTTGGTCTTTTGTAAAATGGGCCCCAGAACCCCTGAACAAGGGGCCATGAGATTCACAATTTTGGAAAAGGCGCCCATGCTCATCATAACTATATACTTGGTCTTTTTGCTTAATACACTGGAGCAAAGAAGATTTTCACAAAAATAATGTATTTTCACTATAAACTCACTATTAAATTAATAGAACCCTCTCCTGCAATACCCCTCACCCGGGAAGGGGGGGGGGGGGAGTCTCAAACTTCACAATTTTGAAAGAGGCACCCTTGAATTTCACTTCACCCTTGAATTGAAGTGATATCACTTATTTGAATAGGTGATATCACCTTTTCGAGATAAATAGGTGATAAAACCTGTTCGAATAATTGATATCACCTATTCGAATAGGTGATATCACCTATTCAATTGGATGAGTGATATCACAAATTGGAATAGGTGATATCACCTATTTGCAATTCTTATATTATAAAATAATGAATGCTCCCTTCCTCAAAACTATCTAGTTTTCCATTGGCCCCAAGAAAATTCGGGCTGCCCAGTTAATCCAAAACATTTTAAAGACCTTATGTTATCGATCCCTGTAAAGATATTTTAATTGCACTCGCAGATTAGTTTTGCAATATTTATTGATAGTTTCTGAGTTCTCTCAGTTATGATTATTCGTGTTCAAAAAGAATGAATTGTATAAATCTTGTCACCTGACTCACGAGATTTTTCGATAACATTAACAAATTATAAACGAAAGTGAAAGAAAGCAAGGCTTTCAGAGCCTCTAGTCTTGAGAGGAGTTTTATTTCATAAATAATTTGAATAGGTGATATCACCTTTTCGATTAAGTGATATCACCATTTCAATATCATAAGGTGATATGACCTATTCGAATAGGTGATATCACCAATTCAGAAGCTGAATAGGTGATATCACTTATTCGAATAGGTGATACTGGTATCATCAATTGAATAGGTGATATCACTTATTCGATTAGGTGATATCACCTATTTGAATAGGTGATATCACTTTATGGCAGTAAATACCGAAACGGCGCCTCAGAGAGGAAACTGAAAATAATGTAATGTTTGCGACGAACAAAACAAAAAGTAATAAATTAAATGAACTTAATACAACATTGAGTACTACGAGACCGGTGTTTTGGCTGAGACGTATAAACCGAGGTCCCTTGTCGTAGAAGATGCTGGCACGAAAAAGATCCCTCACTGCTCAATGGCCCTGAGTGCCAAGTATAGGTCAAAATTTGCAGCTCTCCACCGGCAATTGGTGGCGTCTCCATATGAGTGAAAAATTCTCGAAAGGGACTTTAATCAAAGAACAAACAAACAAACACATTAAGTAAACTCGTTATAAATGAACCCCCCCCCCCCCCCAACCGAACAAGCATCCACATAGGAACACTAACTTTATCAGATTTTTTTTTTTAGATTTTGGAATCTCTCTCTCTCTCTCTCTCTCTCTCTCTCTCTCTCTCTCTCTCTCTCTCTCTCTCTCTCTCTGTATTACAAACTCAAAGCACGATTACAAAGGATATACACTTCTTTCATGAGTCTATAGTTATTATTTATATTTAAGGTATCTTCAACCCCATGTGACGTCATAGGTTTTGAGCTTCGTGGATAATAAGAATGATTCTCATAAAAAAGTTGCTTTCATTTGGTGTAATAGAAATATTGAAAAAATATCTTTCAATAATATATTTCTTTCATAGTTTGTCAATAGTAAAAAAAAAAAGGTTTGGCAAGGGCAATTACTTCTACTTATGTTTTTTTCATACATGTTCATAGTTATACTTCTAATTGAAAATTTCCCTGATACTAGTATTAAGAATTTAAATATATTTATAAAATAATAGTTAAAATTTAAAATAATGATTATTTCGTAAATTCAAGCCCTTTTTAAGCATCTTTATTAAGGTTGTTTACCGAAATGTTCCATATTTACATTTTGACATATATGCTTATATTTTAATTTATGTCTGACATCTTTAAAAAATGTAGCCTATGTATTTTATAATATCAAACAAAAGTTAAAAATAAAGTTTTCTACTTTGAAAAAAGGTTTTGGATTTTCCTTTATTAAATATAGATATTATTTCTACATATTTATGGAGGATGAATTCTAAAATTAGAAGAATATTTCGTTTTAAATTATATATATATATATATATATATTGATATCTTCTATATATTGGATATCATCTTCCACTTTTTTAAAATCCTTTCTCTGGACCCCCGCCCCTCCCCCTTTTTTGAAATTGCTGGATTCGTCTAAAAACCGGTGAATAACCTATCAACCCGAACTACTTATCACGCACATGTACATATATTCAGTTTATTTCTAGTTAACAGATTATTTAATTTTTATGAAATAATATTATTCTGAAATGACCATAAATGAACATGAAATTTCAAAAATGGATAACATTACAATTATTGAAATAAGAATCAAAATATTAAACAAATTGACAAACACTTTTCTCAATGATAACTAAAACATGACGTACGTCAATGCTGTGAGGAATTTTAATTTCAATGGAGATGGGTTCATGGCAGTTCATTCATTGATGGAATCATAGGAGTTCATTCATTGCAGCCCGGAGGACCGGGCTGCTCTATACATATAAGTTTAAGTGTTGGTATATGGGGATTGAGGTGGGAGAAGTTATTCAGAATTAAAGGTTTTCTAAACATTAAAAAGATTGTTAATCAGAATGTTCTTTCCCTTTATAAATTACGAGATACACAATATATTTACTTCCATAAAGTGAATCTGTAAAAATATACATGTTTTTCATATTTAATATATAAAGTTGCTTATCATTTACTATCGAAAAAACGACAGGTCCCTTTTTTTAGAACATCGAATCTTACTTATCGCATAAAAACGTAAAAATGTACTTTACACAGTTCGTGTTTTATAATCTTGAAGTGAAAGACATTTTTGAAAATAGGTGATGCATGTGTCTGGTTTCATATTATATTTTATGCAGCCAACATTTACTTGAGGAATTGATAAAGTTTAAAAGGGTATCGTTTTTGTTCGATTTTCATCCGACTATAAGTTTTCAAAATATTCTCTACTATCGTCTCCATCATTTAGACGCATGCCTTTTTCACACATATCGAAGCGGTTTGATGATCAAGACTCATTTCCATTGTTTACTTTATTTATTTCCCGGGCGACAATTGATGGTTACATCAATGTTTTCTTGTTGATTCATTGTCTAGTATTCCCTTTAGGTGTTTAGCAATGTCTTTAGAGTTAAAGAAAAAAGTTTACAGAATTGAAAAAATATATGTAACGTATCCACCACAATAAAAATATTGAAAGTTGTAATATTAAGGAAGCTATGAGACTAATGTTTTAAGAGCCATTCTCTGTAATGACTTTAACTTTTATATAGGAACTGTGGCACGCATAGTCTCAGAATTTCTCCAAACTCTCTATGATGAAAGTCTTTGATACCGTAAACTCAAATCAGGCAAAAATTGGTTGCTACGTGTCATGGTTACCATAGCAACACGTCGTAAAGTTTGAAAAATGGCATTTTTCAACATGTTCAGAGTCCCACAGTTAACGTTTGCAGCAAAGCAAACAAGTGGCAATGACTGTTTCTGAAAGTTGAAGGCCTGATGTCTTAAATGCATGATAAACATGTTTGGTAAATCAACTATTACATAAGTTACTATGGAAACAAAGTATTCAAAAGTAATAATTTTGTTCATTTAATTTTATAAAGTCATACACTTAAGAATAAAAACAATTATAGGTTGAAATGCAAGCAAATAATAGACAGGAGATCCTTGTAACGTATACCAGGGACGAAATATGATATTTCTTATAGGTTGGCAATGGTTGCCATGGTTTTAATACCACAAAGGGATTTTAAATTTACTCTCTTAGTATTTTAATCTTATCCTATCTTTTTACAAAGCATATTTCTATATAACTGATGATCAATTTTTAAAGGCGTTGGTGTGACCCTAATTTTCACATTTCAAAAAATTCAAATTTGGTTCTTTATATAGAGCGTTGCTATGGAAATTAGCCGAAAAAATATACATAAAAATCTGAAAAATATTTTGTTTCCTTGGATACGTACCCTTGTATGTAGATTCCCAAAACTTTTATGATTGATATATATGAACAACTAACCTGACTTTCAATTTTGACTACCAACCAACCTCTAACTGGATGCAAAAAGCTGGCACATAGGATTTAATTTTGAAATAAAATTAACGAAATCGAACATTTTCCCTTCTTGGTAACCATAGCAACAGTGTTGTATTTTTCAACAAACTTTATCAATATATGATATTCAACTTTAGTTCTACCAGATAAGTACTATTCAAGGTGAGTCAAATCATATGTTCCTTGATTAAAAGGTAAGTAAATTCCTAAAGCAGTAATAAAATATCACTTTAAACAACTGGTACGTTGTTTCCATGGTTACACTGCAAAGTAACAATTAATCCCAATTTTTCTTATGTTGTCGGTGTTGCAAGGTCCTAAGGATGTATATGAGCCAGTCATGAATTTTATTGTTTTTCCTCAAGATAGTAGCATTAACCCAATCTTAGCAAACGAATTTTGCATCGTTACATTGTGTTACCATGGCAACCATGAAAGTTATTTTTAGAGTTATATTGCCAATACCTTATTACTTAAGGTCAAATATTTTTATTGTTTTTCTTCAATTGTTGATTGAGTTTGATCATGTAACATCTATCATTAGTGAATATTGAGCGTTTTTCAGCATTTTTCAGCATCTTAAATGTATTCCAAATGTACCCATGGTTACCACCTACTTAGAGATAAATTCTAAATAGTTTCTTTACAGCATAAGTTGCAACAAGGTGTCATGTTTTTGTGAGAATAGTTTGTTTGTTTTTCTTAGTCTTTATTAAGGCTTAATAAAGATTCAAAGTAGCTGAAAATCTCAATTTTTTCAACCTTTCTGCCTGTTACCATGGCAACCACGACACATAGCAACGAAATTTTATTTGACATATGTTTCTGGTGTTAAGTTGTAATAATGGGCAAAGTTTCATCAAAATCGGTGACCATGCGTGGCAAAGAAGTTTAAGTGGTTACAGATAATCGCTATTAAAATGTTCTTGTGTATATTAATTAAAATGTCTCCGAGCCCGATGTTTATTCACTTAGTATTACATGTGGTAGCTAAACACAGTTTCGTATAAAATCTAGGGTGTTTTCCCAGAGAGAAGAATAATGGGAAGGGATTTGCCTGCTATTTATAGGAGGTCCACATATACTAGGCCTAAAAACTGGAGGGCTATATCTCGGAAACTAGAGAAGGTACCATCACTATTTTTTCACAGAAGTGGTAACTGACCACTAGTACCCTACCCTCAAAATTTCAGACCCCGGGACAGGGGACTTCGATGTCCCCGAACCCGATGTTTATTCCTGTAGTATTATACAGTAGGCCTAAAAACTGGAGGGCTATATCTCGGAAACTGCAGATGGTATAATCACCATTTTTTCACAGAAGTGGTAACTGACCACTAGTACCCTACCCTCAAAATTTCAGACCCTGGGACAGGGGACTTCGATGTCCCCGAACCCGATGTTTATTCATATAGTATTATACAGTAGGCCTAAAAACTGGAGGGCTATATCTCGGAAACTAGAGATGGTACCATCACCATTTTTTCGCAGAAGTGGTAACTGACCACTAGTACCCTACCCTCAAAATTTCAGACCCCATGACTTATGTTAAAATTTTGAATTGCGAACTGCGTTCTAGAATGCAGTTCACTTTTGAACTGCGAATTGCGAACTGCGTTCCAAAATCTGATTGCCTACATATTGTCGCTGGTGACATTATGTGCCTCACCCTCACTGTACATATTGTCGCCCCACATATATTGTTGCTTAAAGATTTCTTTTTTTTTTTAGTAATTTTGTGAATGTAATTGGTGTGTGAATTACACTGACGTGTCTCTTATGTTATTTCATGCAGAGTGTTGTGACGGTACATTTTGTCGTCCTGTTCATATTGTCGCCGGCGACAATGTGTACCTACCCTCACTGCGCATATTGTCGTCCATCAGAACATGTTGCAGGACAATGCATGGCAATGCTCCATGGTAAATATCATTAATCATTGCTTTGCTCTTTTTATGCGCCCGGATCGATAGATCGGGGGCGCATATTGTTTTGTCCTGTCTGTCTGTTTTTCTGTCTGTTGTCAACTTTAACCTTCGCCATAACTTTTGAACCATAGGAGATAGAGACTTCATATTTGGTATGCATACTCCACTAAGTTCTTTCAAATGACACCAAGGTCAATGACCTTGTGACCTTGACTGTGACCTATACGCTAAAAATAGCTTTTTCGAACTTTGTTACCGCCGGGTGTATAGTGTTTCACAAACACATCTTGTTGAGAAGATAATTTCCATATACATGATTGTATTCCTATATAATTTAATTCTGGTTATAACTCGGTATTTGATTGAATAAAAAATTTTCTTTATATCGTATAAATTGCGTTGCCAACGTCACAATGACTTGCGTCAAAAACGTATCGATCCGCCTTACTTTACATTTAAATTTGTACAACCTGAAGTCATTTTTAAGGACAATAATTTTTTTCTTTCACTAAATGAATGAAAATAAAATTATAAGGGATGAATTTAATAGCTACCCAATTTATACGGTATAAAGTGGGTTGGAACAGTTTACGCTTTTATTTAAACCGCTTCGCGGTTTATAAAGCGTAAACTGCCTCAACCCACTTTATACCTTATAAATTGGGTAGTTATTAAATCCATTCCTTAAGTAAAACTTTAATCGCCCATTGTGGCCCAATGTACCCTAGGCCCGGTTTGATTTGAAGATACTTGAATCTGTACTACCTGAAGATGCTTCCATTTAAACATCACTAATCACGGGCCTACTGCTGCTTCTCAGTAGCGAATCCAGAAATTTCAGAACGGAGGGGGTGGGGGTGCGCGGTTCAGTATTGTTTTTGAAAAGCAAAAAAGAAGTCATTTGTATGTAAAGGTGTGTTACTGTATATGTAAAATAAATTATGAAATTTTAGCTATAGACTAAATTGAGAGTATAATTATTATACAGGTTTTTACCAAAACCACAAAAAATCAAACCTCAAAGCGGGGGTTGAGAGGGGGGGGGGGGGGGGTTGCGCCGGTGCGTCATCTGTCTTTGGCTTTTTAGAAGATTTTTAAAGATTTTCTGTATATATTCCTATGTATAACTTTAATTGCCCATTGTGGACTTATCCTACCCATGGGGTTATGATTTGAACAAAATTAATTTTGTTTTTGTTTGTTTGTTTTTATGTATAATGTCCCTCTCGAGAATTTTTCATTCATATGGAGACGTGACCACTTGCCGGTGGAGAGCTGCAAATTTAGACCTATACTTGGCACACAGGGTCATTGAGGGATCTTTTACGTGCCAGCACCTCAAAATTGAACGTACGCTATGTAATGAAGCTTTCACATTAATATCTTCTGACCCAGTAGTTCTTGGAAAGAAGATTTTGAATTTTTTTTTTCAAATATTCTATGAAAAACTTTGATCACCTTTTGTAGCCACACCCTTCCCCCTAGGGACATGATCTGAATTAAACTGAATCTACATTTCATAATGAACCTTTCACATAAGTTTAAACTTTTCTGACACAGTGGTTCTTGTTAAGATTTTTAAAAGATGTCACTAAATTTTCTGAACTCCTTCCCTTGAAAGAGGACATGGCCCTTCATTTGAACAAACTTGAATCCCCTTTATCGAGGATGCTTTGTGACAAGTTTAGTTGAAATTGACCCAGTAGTTTTTGAGAAGAAGCTGAAATTGTGAAACGTTCACAGACGGACGGACGGTCAGACAAAATGTGATCAGAAGAGCTCACTTGAACTTCCAGTTCAGGTGTTCTAAAAATTAACCCCAACACCAATTATATAGGCACATGATTTTATATATAAGAATAACGCAAAAAATAATTTCCAAATAATCATTACTACTGAACAAAAAAAACTAATACATGTACATGTATTCAATCTCCATGTATATATTAAGAAAAAAGAATAGGCTGACTTATCATATATCTGATGAATTACGGTATCTTGACATACATGCATCATAGTGATGTACGTCAATTCTGGACAAAATTTTTTGACCAAAAAGTTTTCTTCCTACAGTATTGCTAGTAATGCTGTCTGTCTCCTCCGTGTTTGTGTGTGTTTGTCAATCTCTTTTTCCTTTCTCAAGTAAATATTCGTCAAAACAATATATCGACGACAATATATGCCGACCTTGACTGCACATATTGTCGCCGACGACAATATGTGCCGATGCTTGACTGTACATTTTGTCGTCCATGATGCAGGAGGAAAATAAGGCTCGACTCGGGGGATCAGGCAAGAGTTTCTCCCTCATTTGTAGTGTATTTCTGGATCCGCCACTGTAATACTTGATTTAGTCAAAAGTCATTTGCTGAAAACAAACATGCTAAACTGATCAAAAATTGGCCAAATTTCTCCTTGGATAAGACGTCATTTTTTTTTTTAGAAATTTTCCGCATTGCCTAAGTTTATTGAGGAAAAAAGTCTAATGACTTCGAATTCTCTCCTGTGTTTCATTGAAATAGTGCCACGCTGTGGGTAAGCTATGGCAACTTTTACATGAACATTATCATCAATCAATAAAAATTGAATTTACGGACGACATGCTTTATTCTGAGTGAATTATTGAGTAATTCATATTTTTTTTCTGGTCACACAAGCATACGAAAATAATGACGTCGCACTAACGTATTATAACGTCTTGATGAAAATATAATGCATTTGATGGAAAATTGTAAAACTTTAGAGTGTTTTTGAGAAAATTGAGCTAGAATACATATTAATTTTTTAAAATAGATCGATTCTGAATTTACTTCACGTTCATTGTGTTGAGTACCGCTAATATAAAATTCGTCTGTTTCATTTTAATATTATGAGCATGTTTTTGAAATGCATATAACGGCGTGAAAGGCGCATTTTACTATATATTTCATTGAAATAGCGTCACCTGTTCTCATCACCATTAGTGCATTTGAAATACGATTACTACATAACCACGCAGACGAATCTCAAAAAAATTTTAGAAAGAAAATTTTGAAACGAAAGGATTTAGCTGACAAATTTTCAGCGTATGTTTTCAGACAGACAATAAACCTACCATCTACTTTAAAATTCTCTTGTTTAAGAACGGCAAAGCCATTGTTAGTAATATTGATATTGAAGCATCCAGAGGTGGTGTAAATTTAAGTTTGCCCCCCCCCCTTCAAACTTTTCAATACTGAACTGATTTCTGCTTCTTCCTAGCCAGTGTGCTCAGGTGAGCGATGTGGCCCATGGGCCTCTTGTTTGTTTTTTTTTTGTTTTTTGTTTTTTTGTTTTTTTTTAAATATATTTCAAATTGTTGAACTTTGAGCTGCTTTCAGATAACCAACAAAATTCAAAATTATCACTACAATCATCATGATATATGCTTAAACTGTTATTACTTCATGCATGTAGCATCACTTTTGAAAGTTTGGGGAGGGGCTAGGAGAGTAATTGGCAATTTACCTGAAATTTCTTTGTCTAACTACCTAGAGAGAAGAAAATCCTATTTAGGGGGTGGCTTAATTTTCAACTTTTCGAAGAGAGAATTGACTCTACTGTAACAAAACGGGGGACGGGGGTGGGGTGTTGGGGCAACCGGCCTTTCAAAGAATATTTTTACACTACATAAACGGCATTAGATTAAGTTTGGGACCCCTCTCGATATTTTATGCCTTAAGAATAAATAAATCTGATCATTTTTGCAGCATTTCAGAGACAGACTTACATGTTATGATGAGTGACAACGGATACAAATATCAATTTCACATGTCTTGACAACGGACATTTTGTTTATAAATGTTCTCATTTAATATGCGTTCTGATAAAGGCAATGATATGTTTAATGAAATGAAGATAGAGTTACTTTTCAAACTACGAAATTAAAGTGCTTTTTAAATAAATTGACGACGAAATATTTTTTTTTCACCGCATATTATCCATGCTTTTTCACCATGTCATGTGTTCGCCAATCAAAACTACTCGGAATATGTTTAGAATTACATAGACATGAATGTTTGTTGTAAATACTGAATGCTGTATCTGTTCCCCAATACTTAAGTGTATTCCTGTAAATCAACAAAAACATGGATTTTTTGCATTCAGTAAAAATTCTTGTATGTTTTGAATGACACCGGACGGATATAATCTTAACCTCACCTGTGACGTCATAAGGAACTAATTTTAGTGCTTAACTTTAAAGGTCTCTGACAACGGTACTGTAAAGGAACTTAAAGTGTTCCTGGTCTTGATGTTGTTTAAATCCCATTCGAGAATTTTTCACTCATATAGAGACGTTATTGCTTGTCAAAGTAAGAACTTTGAACACATAGATAAATGTTAGCTTAGAAAGGATGGCAACCACCACTTAACCGTCTAATCAATCGGAAATGATCGTAACCGATTACTTTTTTCATATTAAATAAGTTGCTTTTTTTTTTTTTTTTTTTTTTTTTTTTTTTTTTTTTTTTTTACAGTTTATGTACTTTTTAAATGGCTCAACACAATCGTATCATTGTAATCGTGAATACTACAAATCAAAGTTTACCTTGGTACGTTTAACAAATTATAGTCTCTCCTGCGTAAAAAAAAACAACTA
This sequence comes from Saccostrea echinata, assembly GCF_033153115.1. NCBI lineage: Eukaryota > Metazoa > Mollusca > Bivalvia > Ostreida > Ostreidae > Saccostrea > Saccostrea echinata. The sequence continues at coordinate 230,373 of NW_026889800.1, forward strand.
GTTTTCTACTCAGCATAGTTTTATGGAGTATTTGTTCTAGTTTTATAATTCACTGCGAAGCAGCAAAATGTCATCAGCATCACTAGCAGATTGGCGATATTTTAAGAGACACCAGGACGGCATTTTCACAAACAAGATTACAAAAACCTATCTCTACAGTTCCTTACCTTTTTTATATCCAACTATCAAAAAAAAAAATTTAATTTAAGCAAACTTTCTATTTGATTTCATGGTCATAATTGAAGATACTCAACCTTTTAACACAACACTATGGAAATAAATGTAATAATTTTATTACTTTAAAAAGAGTTTGTTACTGTATATTAATTGTTTCAAGAGTTAGTTATAAACATCGCAGTTATATTCTTCGATGAAGTACACGTTTGATAATTAAGCAAGTAATTTTAGTGGCATTTCGATTTTAAAATTGTGTATACCATACTTAATTGCAATCAATAAAAAATCATCCTATCAAATGGAAGGCACTTGCTTCACACAATAGACAAGGACGTTTTCAATTATACATGGAAACCCAGCTCTAAAAATGAAAAATACTGAAATTTGATTTTTCAGAACACACATGTAATACAAATGTAATATGAAGAGAGAGAGAGAGAGAGAGAGAGAGAATGCGGACAATGATTAATTATACTTTGATTTTTCTTCAATGTCAAGATGACAAAGTTTCATTTGAAGACGAAAAATGAAGCCTTCAACTCACAAGTGATTACAGAAAAATATATGAAAAAAGTGTTACACTATAAATCCCCTCCGAAATAGATTAAAGATAGAAGACGCGTCCTAATCGTGATGACGTCCTACGAAAAACAATTAAGATGTATCATGTTTACCTATGTGACAATTTGACCCCTGAATGTTAAAGAAAATTATTAACGTACAATTAGATATATTGTCAGAGAGAGTTGCCCTGATTCCAGCATAGACTGCTGTCAACCCCAAAGGAACCACTGTAATAAAACAAAATTATTTATTGTTACTTGAAAGCATTCAATTTGTCTTTGTCTAAGAATTAAATGCAGTTTTAAAAATAGTCTAAAAAGTGCTTAGTGTGCTAATTAAGGACCCTCCCTATACACTAGCTTTTGGACTTTGAGAAGATAATATTGTGTAAAGATAAAAGACTTAGTATTTTAAAAGTTGGCCTATTTTAGTTTTCATATAGGGTACCTGTCATCTTTCCCCGGAAAAATTCATAAGAAGCAAAGAATTGATGAACAGAAATAATTGTTGCTTGCTTAAATGGGGAAAATAAATGCAAATGAAGTTTTCGAGAAAAATTTTCATCTGCATCTAGTATAATTTTAAGAATAATTAAATTGATTATAAATTGTGTATTACACCAAAGATTATATACTTTATTAAATTCTGAATCAGAATGCAGATCACTAGTACTCTAACTGCATAAAAGTACAATGTAATTAGAACTCTTCAGTGTCCAGCGTATGGAGGACCCTTAAATCAACCAAGAGAAAAAGAATCTAGAAAAATGTAATTTATAAAAGCAAGTCCCAAAAAATCCAAGTATAGTTAATTCCTATTTCATATTTTTATATATTTGTAAATTTACAGGAATCATTTACTATGCCATCATAATAACTCTTATCATAGTTCGTGGACAACCAAAATTTAACTTGTTCACTAACTAATTTAATGAGTAAGGGTGACATATGAAACCCATTAACATTGGCGGCTCTATAGTAATCATATAATATACCCAATCCCTATCATGATAAATATGACAAATATCTCCTTAATAATACAATTGTAACATTTAGCTCTCATTAGTGTTATACTTACTCCAACCAATGATAAAGCAGGTCATAATGAGAGAGTGTCCGGATGATTAAGGTGTGTAGGAACAGCATACTGTGTTATAACGTGTAATACTCGACACCACAACTACAGAAGCAAAAACATTAAGAAGACTTGTATCAAAGATAAAATTCTGAAAAAAAAATTCTAAAAAACAAAACAAAAAAAAACTAGATGTGTTTGTGAAACACTGATGCCCCTGTATGGCAACTCATATCAAAGGTTAAACTTTCTCAAATGCTAATCAAATACATTGGTACCCAAAGTAAATAGGAATATACCTATGAAATATGAAAGCCCTAGCAGCTACCATTGAATAGATATGGAAAAGGTTAAAGTTTTCAAAAATAAGTCAACATCAAGGTCAAGCTCAAATGGCCAATACTAATAGTGCACAAGGAAAGACTTTCTCACGAGAAATACACATCTGAAATATGAAAGCCCTAGCACCAACCGTTCAAATGTTATGGCCAAGGTAAAAGTCTTTCAAAAGTAGGTCAAATTCCAAGGTCTAAGGGTCAAAGTTGTTGGTATCCAAAGTAAGGTCTTGTCACAAGGATTATATCTGGGGACTATGAAAGCCCTAGCACCAATTATTCAAAAGTAATGGCCAAGGTTAAAGTTTTCCAAAAGTAGGCCAAACTCCAAGATCAAAGGGTCAAAGTTGTTAGTGTTCTAAGAAAGGCCTTGTCACAAGGAATACACATATTAAGAGCCATTCTCTGTAATGACTTGAACTTTTATATAGGAGCTGTGGCACGCATAGTCTCAGAATTTCTCCAAACTCTCTATGATAAAAGTCTTTGATACCATAAATTCAAATCAGGCAAAAATTGGTTGCTACGTGTCATGGTTACCATAGCAACATGTCGTAAAGTTTGAAAAATGGCATTTTTTAACATGTTCAGAGTCCCACAGTTAACGTTTGCAGCAAAGCAAACAAGTGGCAATGACTGTTTCTGAAAGTTGAAGGCCTGATGTCTTAAATGCATGATAAACATGTTTGGTAAATCAACTATAACATACGTTACTATGGAAACAAAGTATTCAAAAGTAATAATTTTGTTCATTTAATTTTATAAAGTCATACACTTAAGAATAAAAACAATTATAGGTTGAAATGCAAGCAAATGATAGACAAGAGATCCTTGTAACATATACCAAGGACAAAATATGATATTTCTTATAGATTGGCAATGGTTGCCATGGTTTTAATACCACGAAGGGATTTTAAATTTACTCTCTTAGTGTTTTAATCTTATCCTATCTTTTTAAAAAGCATATTTCTATATAACTGATGATCAATTTTTAAAGGCCTTGGTGTGACCCTAATTTTCACATTTCAAAAAATTCAATTTCAATTCCTTAAATAATGCGTTGCTATGGAAATAAGGCGAAAAAACATGCATAAAAATCTGAAAAATACTCTGTTTCCTTGGATACGTACCCTTGTATGTAGATTCCCAAAACTTTTATGATTGATATATGTGAACAACTAACCTGACTTTCAATTTTGACTACCACCCAATCTCTAACTGGATGCAAAAATCTGGCACATAGGGTCTAATATTGACATAAAATTAACAAAATCGAACATTTTCTCTTCTTGGTAACCATAGCAACAGTGTTGTATTTTTCAACAACCTATATCAATATATGATATTCAACTTTAGTTCTACGAGATAAGTACTATTCAAGGTGATTCAAATAATATGTTTCTTGATTAAAAGGTTAGTAAATTCCTAAGGCAGCAAAAAAATATCACTTTAAACAACTAGTACGTGGTTTCCATGGTTACACTGCAAAGTAATCATTAATCTCAATTTTTCTTATGTTGTCGGTGTTGCAAGGTCCTAAGGATGTATATGTGCCAGTCGTGAATTTTATTGTTTTTCCTCAAGATAGTAGCATTAATCCAATCATAGCAACAGATTTTGCATGGTGACACTGTGTTACCATGGCAACTATGAAAGTTATTTTTAGAATAATATTGGCAATACCTAATTACATAAGTTAAATATTTTTCATTGTTTTTCTTAGGTTTTTGATTGAGTTTAATCATGTAACATCTATCATTTGTGAATATTGAGCGTTTTTCAGCATTTTTCAGCATCTAAAATGTATTCCAAATGTACCCATGGTTACCACTTACTAAGAGATATATTCTAAATAGTTTCTTTATAGCATAAGTGGCAACAAGGTGTCATGTTTTTGTGAGAATAGTTTGTTTGTTTTTCTTAGTCTTTATTAAGGCTTAATAAAGATATAAAGTAGCTGAAAATCTCAATTTTTTCAACTTTTCTGGCTGTTACCATGGCAACCAAGACACATAGCAACGAAATTTTATTTGATATATGTTTCTGGTGTCAAGTTGTAATAATGGGCAAAGTTTCCTCAAAATCGGTGACCATGCGTGGCAAAGAAGTTTAAGTGGTTACAGAGAATCGCTATTAAATATGAAAGCCCTGGTACCAACTGTTCAAAAGTTATGGCCAAGGTTTAAGTTTTCCAAAAGTAGGTCAAATACCAAGGTCAAGGTCAAAGGGTCAAAGTTGTTAATATCCAAAGGAAGGTCTTTTTACAAGAACTACATATGTGAAGAAAGAAAGCCCTAGCACCAATCGTTCAAAAGTTATGGCCAAAGTTAAAGATTTTCAAAAGTAGATCAAACTCCTATGTCAAGGTGAAAGGGTCAAGGTTATTGAAATCCAAAGGAAAATCTTGTCACAAGAATTACACGTGTGAAGTATGAAAGCCCTAGCACCAATGTTTCAAAAGTTATGGCCAAGGTTTAAATTTTGCAAAACTGGGTCAAAATCCAAAGTCAAAAGGTCAACTATGATGGTACATGTACCCAAAGAAAGGTCCTGTCACAAGAAATACACAAGTGAAATATATATGAAAGCTATAGAGAAATGTTAAAGTTTTGCGGACAAACAGACAGCAAGACAGACAGACATACGGACGGACAGGGCAAAAACTATATATCCCCGAATCTTCGATACGGAGACGTAAAAAGGATGTCAAAATGTTGCGAGCATAATTCATTAATCGTTTTGGGGGGGATTTTCAAGGTCACCTGCTTCAGTTAATAAAAATTTACAAAAATTGCATATTGAATTTTAGGTGAACTTCGAAATGCAAATGGTGTTGCTTGACCTTGGAGTTTGATCCACTTTTGCAAACTTTTTTGAGACTTTAACCTTGGTCATAACTTTTGAACAGTTAAAGCCTGGGCTTTCAAACTTCATATGTGTATTATTTATGATTAGACCTTTCTTTGAATACCAACATCTTTGACCCTTTGACCTTGACCTTGGAGTTTGACCTACTATTGGAAAAACTTTAACCTTGGCCATAACTTTTGAATACTTTGTGACAGGTTCCTCTTGTGACAAGACCTTTCTTTGGACACCAACAACTTTGACCTTTTGACCTTAGAGTTTGACCTACTTCAATTTTGAAAAATTTTAACCTTGGCCATAACTTTTAAACAATTAGTGTTAAAGCTTTCATACTTCACATATGTAATTCTTGTGACAAGACCTTTCTTTGGGTACCATCAACTTTGACCCTTTGACCTTGACTTTGGAGTTTGACCTACTTTTGAAAAACTTTACCCTTGGCCATCACTTTTGATCAGTTGGTGTTAGTTCTTTCATACTTCACATATGCCTTCCTTGTGACAAGACCTTCCTTTAGATACCATCATCTTTGACCCGTTGACCTTGACCTTGGAGTTTGACCTACTTTTTGAAAAACCTTAATCTTGGACATAACTTTTGAATAGTTGGTGTTAGGGCTTTCATACTTCATATGTATATTCCTTGTGACAAGACGTTCCTTTGGATACCAACAATTTTGGTATTGACCTTGACCTACGAGTTTGACCTATTTTGAAAAAAAATTAAACCCTGGCCATTACATTTGAACGTTTGGTTCTAGAGCTTTCTTATATCACGGTCATGTGTATCATTTGTGACAAGACCTTCCCTTGGGCCCCATTTGACCTTGACCTTGCCGCTTTACTTAATTTGAAAAAAAAAATTCAACCTTCGCCATAACTTTTCAATGGTTTGTACTAGGGCTTTCATATTTCACAGGTATATTCCTCGAAAAAGACCTTTCTTTGGGTACCAACATTTTTGATTTCTTGACCTGGAGTTTGACTTGCATTTGAGAATTTTTACCCTTTGCTATAAGCTGCCATACGGAGGCATCAATGTTTCGCAAACACATCTTGTTTTTTTTCAAAAAATATTAGAAGGTTTGGGAATTATTTAAAATTGCGCTTATGTAAAAAAAAATCTTTATTTTGCATTACTTTATACAGTTCACATATTAATGTCGATTAATCTCTATTAATAAGGATTTGCATAACAACAACTTTTCATTTAAGCAGATGATCATATCTATAGTGCAGTCAAAAATATTTGCAAGTTAGTTGTACATGTAGTTTAAAGAAAACCATCACGATCCTTTTTTCTATAAAGACAGGGTACAGTGTTTTACCTGAATTTGAAGAAATTAACAAGTGCACTGATAAGCAATAGGAGAGAAATACTGAATCTAGCAATGGACACATATACATGTAAAAGATCTTCCTCTGGTTCCTGTAATATAAAATATGCAAAAAGTGACTTTAAGAAGGAACGATATATGTTTCCATTATAAAATTGGCATCTTCAACATTGATTTATAAATACAGTAAAACTGTTGAATCCTACACCTGTGCAATCTGTATTACTGAGATTTGTTTTCATTCCCACTTTTATCGAACTGTGCAATCAGACATACTGTCTATTCAGACAAAAAATCTCTGTCCAAGTGCATGTCAGAGTAGACAGGTTTTATAGCATGATAATACTTTCCACCGTACTGTATATCTAATCTGCTTGAACTTCATTTTTGTCTTCATCCTCCATTTGGAAATTGTCATCATTACAAAAAAAATCGCCCGCGTGGCGCAGTGGTTAGATCGTTTGCTCTAGAGTCGCGGAGTAAGGAGTTGATCCTTGCGTCGCGGGTTCGAATCCCACTGTGGGACGTAGAGACCGGTCCTTCGGATGAGACCGTATAAACCGAGGTCCCGTGTCGCAGTAGGTGCTGGCACGAAAAAGATCCCTCACTGCTCAATGGCCCTGAGTGCCGAGTATAGGTCAAAATTTGCAGCTCTCCACCGACAAGTGGTGGCCTCTCAATATGAGTGAAAAATTCTCGAGAGGGACGTTAAACAACAATAAACAAACAAACAAACAAATTCTATTTTTGAGAGTGTAAAGTTTTGCGCTACTCACTTTCAACACTTGCTGGTAATTTCTACAACCCATGTAATTAGCATACTCCTTTCCTGTGGACGGATGTACGTACCAGGAACCATTCAGCAGACAGTCAAAATAAGCAAAATCTGAATTAAGCCAAAAATACCCTCATCTCAAATGAACAAATAATGACAAGTACTTGTACATTCAGAAGTTAAGAATCCTTCTAGTATATTTCTTAAACAAGAGGCCCATGGGCCACATCGCTCACCTGAGCACAATGGCTAGGAAAAAGCACAAATCAATTCGGTATTGAAAAGTTAACGTGGGGGAGAGGGGGCGGGGGGCGCTTGAATTTTAAACTACCTGAGGATGCTTTTATATCAATATAACAAATGGCTTTGCTGTTCTTAAGTAGAAGATATTTTAGGATTTTTTCCTATATTAATATTCCTTTGTAAAAATTTGATACCCCATTGTGGCCCCTCCCTACTCCCAGGGGTAAATTTGAACAAACTTTAATCTATACTACCCGAGGATGTTTCCATATCAATATGACTAAAAATGGCTTTGCTGTTCTTGAGAGAAAATTTTTTTCCTTTATACATGTATTCCTATGTAAAACTTTGATCCCCCATTGTTGCCCCACCATAACCCTAGGGGTCATGATTTGAACAAACTTAAATTTACACTATCTGGGGATGATTATATATCAATATGACTAAACAAGGTTTTGCTGTCCTTGGGAAGATTTTTAAAGAATTTTCCTTTATATTCCTATGTAAAACTTTGATCCCCCATTGAGGCCCCACCCTACCCCCGGGGGTCATGATTTGAACAAACTTGAATCTACACTATATAACAAAGGTTTTCTATAAGTTTCAATTTTTTTTTTGGGGCCAGTGGTTCTGGAGAAGAAGATATTTAAAGTATGCCACCAAAATTTCAGTATTTCTGAATTATCTCTCCTTGAATGGCCCTTCATTTGAACATACTTGAATTCCCTTCACCCATGGATGCTTTGTGGCAAGTTTGGTTGAAATTGGCCCAGTGGTTCTAAAGAAGAAATCGAAAATGTGAAAAGTTTACAGACGGACGGACAGCTAGACAGATGGACAGACGGACTACGGACAAAATGTGATCAGAAAAGCTCGCTTGAGCTTTCAGCTCAGGTGAGCTAATAAAACTGAACGAATAGACGAAACCCTCTAATGTGTTTCTGTAGGCTAAATGTGTGCTCTTGATGTTTTATTATAATACTGTTGTCTCCTTCATTTATCTTTCAGCAAACGTAGCAATCAGAAAGCGTACTGGACATCGATGTTTTACTGTGTTATACCGGTAGTTAACTTATTTATCTTAAAGCAGCCATCTCTATCAGAGGACGCACCAGGCTCTCTACGAGTGCCTCAGGTTTGTTCAGAGAGGAAAAAAGAGCAACGCATATTTTACATTTTTTTTACTAAAACAATTTTCTCAAACATTGTCTCCAAATCTCTGAAATATGGTTGCTGCCCAAAGCAATAAAGAAAAAAATGGATATGAAATGTAATAGTTGCGTCTATCAACCCCTGACATCTTTGATGCATAGTGACATTGATGACAGTAAAGAAAACAAAACACAAGGTTATATTGTAATTTATAAATCATTTCCAATATAATTACTTGTAAAAATCTAATTCTACTAGACAACCTAACTCCACACGTTGGTCTTAATGTATTTCTGTGAATTGTCAATGGACGTAATTCATTGTCATGTCTGTGACTGTAAATAAATCTCATTTGAGTTAATCTGTCTAAAAGATAATGAAATCAATTCTACAGTAATGTCTAGGTTAATATGGATGAAAGATGGATCCTATAGGGGAAAAAATATGTAATGAATTGATTTTCTGATAAAGATTCTAAACGGCAGAACCTGGACGTCTTTTTAAAAGCAGTCATAAGTTGCGTTGCATTATACAATTTCTACCTTCGGAAATTTTGAACTGGAAATAGTGTGCATCGAATATGTATCAATGCATTTGATGTCTAATCATCTAAAGACACTAAGTCTAACCCTCTCACCTTGCACGCACATAGGAAACAAGAGGCCCATGGGCCACAACACTCACCTGAGTCAATATGGCCCCGCTGTTCTTCGTCAACAGATTTCTTCTCCTATATATTCATATGTAAAGCTTTGATTGCCTGTTCTATGCATACCCTATCCCAAGGTGCCATGTTTTGAATGAAATTGAATCTAAACTTTCTGAGGATGCTTCTATATTCATATAACTAATCATGGTTTTGCTGTTCTTGAAAACGGAATTTTAAAGATATCTGCCACCCTACCCTGAGGGGTAGTGGGGGGGGGGGGAGGGGTCATGATTTGAACAAACTTGAATCTACACTACCTGAGGATGCTTCCATATCAATATGACTAATTATGGCTTTGTTGTTCTTGAGAAGAAGATTTTTAAAGAATTTTCCTATATATTCCTTTGTAAAACTTTGATCCCCCATTGTGGCCCCACCCTACCCCCGGGAGTCATGATTTGAACAAACTTGAATCTACACTACCTGAGGAAGATTCCATATCATTATGACTAATTGTGGCTTTGTTGTTCTTGAGAAGATGATTTTTAAAGAATTTTCCTATATATTCCTACTTGAATCTACACTACGTAATGAGAGTTTCCCAAAAGTTTCAACTTTTCTGGCCCAATGGTTCTTGAGAAGAAGATTTTTAAAAGAAGACACCAAATTTTCACCAATTCTTAATTATCTCCCCTTGGAAGAGGGCGTGGCCCTTCATTTGAACAAACTTGAACCCCCTTCACCCATGGATGCTTTGTGGCAAGGTTGATTGAAATTGGTCCACTTGTTCTGGAGAAGAAGTTGGAAATGTGAAAAGTTTACAGACGGACGGACAGACGGACAGACAGACAGACAGACAGACGGACTACGGACAAAATGTGATCAGAAAAGCTCACTTGAGCTTTCAGCTCAGGTGAGCTAATAAAACTGAACGAATAGACAAAACCCTCTAATGGCAAATGTTACAAAATACATGTATATAACAGACGTCGAAAAGTCATTTATCGCAAATTGTCGACAGATGTTTAAGAGTAGATTAAAAATATAATATATCTTGTCAAACAGAATTTATACGTCGGTCATCAGACCCAATAGCAAGGACATCTGCAGAAGTATTGTTATACAATCTTTTTATTGTCATTCTCCCTTTTTTATTGTCATTCTCAGTCGCCCGCGTGGCGCAGTGGTTAGAGCGTTCGCTCTAGAGTCGCAGAGTAAGGAGTTAATCCTTACATGTACGTCGCGGGTTCGAATCCCACTGTGGGAGGAGAACGTAAAAACCGAGGTCTCGTGTCGCAGTAGGTGCTGGCACGAAAAAAGATCCCTCACTGCTCAATGGCCCTAAGTGCCGAGTATAGGTCAAAATTTGCAGCTCTCCACCGGCAAGTGGTGGCGCCACGTCTCCATATGAGTGAAAAATTCTCGAGAGGGACGTTAAACAAGACACAAACAAACAATTGTCATTCTCTCTCTCTCTCTCTCTCTCTCTCTCTGAATAATATCTAAAAAGTATGAGGCGCCGTTTTGGTATTTATTGCCATTTAGTGTTATTATACTTTCATGTTAAATACTAATATCTGATTGGTTTAGACGCATTTAACAATCCGTAATGTTACCCTCAGCGTTAGCAACACACTTGACAATGGGTAATATTACGAAAATATCACATGCGTTCCAATGTGTACACCAGGTCACGTGATCCTCACATCGTTAGTGTTAGCTTGATGACGCGACCTCTAAATATAGAATGCATGCGTTCAAATCATGCGCGTACGGTTCACCGTAGAATTCTCAAAACGTCGGCTGTGCGTTTGATAGAAGCCGAATAAACGACGTCAATAAAAGCTTGCGTCCGATGTAGCTTTCTTGAAAACGACAGACAAAACATCCTTGCGAGTGCAAACTTTAGATGATAAAGGACTTTTTGAGTAGCAAATAAACAATAAAGAGGTTGGTAAATCTTTTCCGAAGCTTTCTTATTGAAAAAAATAGAAGCGGGGAGTTTGAAAGCCTTCGAAGCGTGAACTTAACGACAATCTCTGAATTCTTTTATGACATCCGAAATCAATAAAACATTCAGTATAATAGCGAGCGCAGCGAGCGGCAGCGCCGCTCGTCACTGCGAGATCTAACGACAACGCCTGGGCGAAGAGAAAATTCGGACTACTGCACATTCATTCAATAGAATTTTTTTCCGCAGTAATTCTGGACCCACAATGCATCTCTTCTTGTTCTCGCTGCTAACTTCGTTCGCGCGGAAAAAACAACTAAAAATTCACACAAAAAATAAACTCACCTTAATTTAATGGATATTGCATACAGATAGTAGATTAAGTTCTTTGTTAAAATTTTTACACTTATGGAAATGCAGCTAACTTACGACGTCATGTGACGTCACAGTCTAGACGTTTCAAATGTCTCGTGCGATTTGAAGAGGCGGATCTTAAAATTAAGTGAACAATGCGCTCGCCCCAACGGTCGCACCGTCACCGTTAAAATAAATAGTGCACGTTTTTGAGGGTAACAGTTGAAATTGACAAACCTCGGAAAACCATTGTCAACTTCCGCTGAAGAGTCGGTTGACAATGGTTTTCCTTGGGTTGTCAATTTCAACTGTTACCCTCAAAAACGTGCACTATTTATATAATATCACCTATTCGAATAGGTGATATCACCTATACGAATAAATGATATCACCTATTTGAATAAGTGATATCACTCATTCAAATTGAATAGTTCATATCACTTATCACCTGTTGGAAATGAATAGGTGATTTCACCTATTCGAATAAATTATATCACCTATTCGAATAGGTGATATCACCTATTCAATTTGAATAGGTGATATCACCAATTCGAAAAGGTGATACTACCTATTTGCATGTCTTACAACAATAAATAATGAATGCTCCCTTCCTCAAGACTATCTAGATTTCCATTTGAACCAAGTAAATTCAGGCTGCCCCGTTTCCCCCTGTTATTGAGATATTTTAAATACCTTATGTTATCGACCCCTGTAAAGTTATATAAATTTTATAAATCATCCCAAGCTGGGGTACAACAGAGTGACATACCTTTCTCTCTTTATTATGTAAAGTGGGACATTTTCCGTATGGATCAGTTAATACTTATTATGCATTTTTCACGATTTTTCATATAGTATACATGATAGATAAGTGTAATAAATATAATTTGTGAGCAAAACAAACTACAAATTCTACTGGGGTGCTTAAAACTAAATGCGAAGCTGTATTCCTTTGTCTCCAAGAATGGTAAGTTATAAAACGAAACTGAAAGTAAATGAGAATTAAAAGCTATATTGGGAGCAGTTGTTATTTCATAAATAATTTGAATAGGTGATATCACCTATTCGAATAAGTGATATCACCTATTCAAAATGATTAAGTGATATCGCCTATTCGAATAGGTGATATCACCTATTTGAATTGGTGATATCACCTATCTAATTTGAATAGGTGATATCACCTATTCGAATAAGTGATATCACCTATTCAAAAGGAATAAGTGATATCACCTATTTGAATGGGTGATATCACCTATTCGAATAAGTGATATCACCTATTCGAATAGGTGATATCACCAATTCAAAACAAATAGGTGATATCACCTATTCAAATAGGTGATATCACTTATTCGAATAGGTGATATCACCTATTCGAATAGGTGATATTGTGACAGAGTGAAATTTGTAATTATTTTTATCAATTTATTATGATGAATCAATTTATAATTTTTCAATATTTATGAAATTATTTGCAACATATAAGTTTGTTGAATATGAATATATTTGTAATATTGTAAGTTATTTTCTAAATAAGTATATCACTCATGTGAATATTTTTAACTTTTATACACTGAAGCTATAATTAGAGGGAATATCCTTTCCTTGTATTTGATTGGTCAGTTATGGTCAATTGTAAAGAATTTCATCGTGTGATAATTTTGGAGGGAATTTTTCTATTGTGTTTTGTAGTTCCTGTGCTGCAGTCATTGTTGAAAGTGTCAGTCAGTTTATTGATTTATTTTTATACTTTGGAACTTATTCTCATAATCAGATCAGTTGATTTGTATATACCTATATAGTCTTTATATCAAATACATAAATATCTTTTCTGAGATGATAGAAATATTTAGAAACCTGTTTTATCATGTTTATTGAAATGGCTGATTATATTGAAAGCATAAATATAAGTGTAACATTTACTTTGAAAGGAAAGACAGGATTTGTAATATAATTATAGATATAGCACAGTGAACTGAATAGCTGAAGTCAGTGTATTTATTTTTACCTTTAGATAGAATTCTCATGATCAGATGATGTACGTAGCCTAAACTTATTGTTAAACGACCTTTACACCTCATGTGAGGTAAGCATAATTTCTAGAGTATTATGTTTGAAATATATATCATGATACATCTATGATCATAATACTGATGAAACATGCATGTAAATATTTTCTTTATGAATTCATGTGAAATAAGGTTTTACATGATAGTATGCAGTGAAACTGGAATGAGTATATTATCAGTATATTTATAATACCTTGTTTGTTAAAATAATGAGCAGATATAGATAATTTTGATAGACGCAAATATTTTTGAGGCTTGTATGTTAAAGGGAATTAACTGATATTTTCATTTTAATCGGAAACAGGAACGTAAGAGTTATCTTTCTTGCAATGTTGTTTATTAAGCTTTTACTATGTTACAGGGTCAAAATCTCAACTGATCAACTGTATGTGTCTATCGTTAACTGTTTCAAAATAAATGATGTAAAGGTTCATTGGAGTCATAAGCTGAATAGGTGATATCACTTATTCGAATAGGTGACAACACTTTTTGGCAGTAAATACCAAAACGGCGCCTCATAAAAAGTGTTTTCAACTTGAACATGCCATAGAAACAGATATCTATGATACTACATAATAAGCAGAACTTCAACTTGCACAGCCTGTACAAATTCTGTAGGTTTTATATCCAAATATTTATGATAAAGTCTGTATAACTGAGGATTTACAGATGTGTGAAAATTCTATTCTAGACGTACACAGGATTCTGAAACGGACTTAAATTCCCATTCGTCGTTTTTCTATAGCGCTGTACAACTTCACTTTGCGGTTAATGTCTCCTTATTATACAGAGGAATGTAACGACGAATTGTCTGTCTTTTTGTTTTTAATTTGTAGATTGTTTTCTATGAAAGGATTCCATGTTTAATTAGAACACTTTGCCCTCCTTCAAGTAAAATTAGGAAAAAGTTAGCTCTTGGCGGCAATTTAAGTGCTGCAAAGGAATCCGAATATCCAACGAAAATTATTTAGCTATAGATCCAAAAAGTTTCTCTGTTTTTGCAGTATGTAACAATTCAGCCAAGCGTAAATAAGTGATATTCAAATCAGTCAGTTTCAGTTGAAATAATATCAAAGCTACAATTAATTGGAATTGGAATAATATCATGAATATCACAGCTACAATTAATCGGAAAGTGTTAACGGAGCACAGAGACAGATGGAGAATTTGTTCATAAACAAAGAGAAAAAGAACTTAACAAAGTAGAACACACGTTCTTTTCCCCTTCGCTCTCCTCTTTTTATTTAAAACATGATTGTGACGTAAACCTTTTGTTTGTGTTGTCCATTCCATAGCTCAATGTTGAGCTAACTCCTCAAACAATCCATTAAGTTACCTGTAAGTGTCCATTCTTTTTGAAAAACTGTCCATTCTTTTAAGAATGGACAGTTTTTTTCAAAAAGAATGGACAGTTAAAACAAACAGAATGGAGAGTTACAGGTAAACTTTGGAATGTGTTCAAGAGGAAAACAAAAACAAATACATTAAATACTTTTTAATTTACATAACAAAAAGAGCGCGGAGATTAAAGTTAATCCAGAACACAATGTCTGCACAGCATCCACTCGATTTTACTCTTTTAAATCCATGAATGATGCACATTATTTCAATACCCAAAACTTGATTTTCATAAAACTTGAATTCAAATGACACAAATTCACATTTGATTTAAATTTCGGAAAAATCATTCCCTCGAGGAGAATTCATTTTCAGATAGAAATACGTCTAATATTAAATCCTCCACCCAGAAAACAGTTTGCAACATGAACACTACACTGCCGCAGTTAATATTTCGGTAGAAAATAAATAAAAATGAAACATTTCCAGATTTCATTTGAAAAACATTTCAGGTAGAAGATTAGCTCATGGCTAATCCAACACTCAGAACATAATTTGCATCTCACCAATACACTGCTGCAGTTAATATATCCTCAAAAATAGAATTCAATTAAAACATTTCCAGGTTTGATTTGAATTTGATCATCTGTATATGTCGTCGAAGTTCATTTTTGGGTCAAAATTTGGCTAATATTTCTTTTACTTTTCTGTTTCCTGATCCAAATATCACTAATTTTGTGCATATTTTGGTTTATAAGATTTTGATTCTGTCATAAACTCTCTCCATCACAGAAAAACATGTATGCCTTTACAACGCAAACTGTAAACTGATTCTGAAGCATCACATACTTGTATAAATACTAGTATCCCACAAAATCCACCTGTAACTGTCCATTCTTAAGACAAAGACCTTTTGTTATTTGCATCTGGAAACACAATAGCTATTCAACAAATTGCTCTGTATCCCTAAGTAGGAGAAAGGCCTCAAACTGTCCATTCTGTGAGAGAAAGAACTAATCTCGGGCCTACGACCCTCGATTAGTTCTTTCTCTCGCAGAATGGACAGTTTTCGGTCTTTCTCCTTTACATACACGGACTAAATACTATGATTATTGATCAGAAACACTTGTTATGCGAGCGATATTGCGCACGAACTACTTAATTTATCAACAGTTATCAATTTTATGATCATAACGATTATAGATTTTCGTCTTAACAAGATTAAAAATCGAACATTTATTAGGTCTTGCCTTGAATTTGGAGAAGTTTGATAATTTCTTATTAAATGATTTATTTCATAAAAGTACCCATTTGTTTTCAATGATGAAAAAAGAACAAGGTTTAACGAATGCGTCATCCCTCTTGAGTTCTACACTATCACTTTTCTGGATGCCTAGTGATCGCTCGGAGCTTGAAAAAACGTGCCAATTTTAATTATTCAAATAACATATCCCGCGGGTTATGAACACAGTTCAACTGACGGTTAAAGTTTTTCTGCGTTAGAAAATATGAAAATTCTTTTAAAAAAACAGAAATGATAAATAAAAACATTACCATTTTATTATTGAGTATAATTTTTTAGCAAACAATTATAAGAAAATATATACATTTGTAGATTTCACTTATCATGCTCTTCCCACACTGTATTAAATTGGCATCGTCATTATGTCATTCATCAAGGAACAATTCCTGGTGGGTATACATCCAAGGTACTGTGTATTATTTAGTACTCATCCTTACTCCTCACAAAAATATAAACTGATATAAAGGAGAAGCTTCACATACTTTACTGTGATCCAACATGTTTGAGAAGGAGTGTAAATCAAATGTGGATTCGCAAAAACTCCAAAGAACTTTTAGAAAATTTAAAATCACACAATTTTTCAAAAGCCAGTAACATCAAAAAGTTTGACTTTTCAACGTGTTTATATAACCAATCCTCATGATAAATTAAAAACTAGTCTTTTTAATATCAAAGACAACTCCTTCTTTAATAAAATTAGAACTTGGAAATATATTTTTATTTTGTGATTGTTCATCTACAAAATTACTCTATTTGTTGAAAAATCAATCTGATTCTACGCACAAGTGCTCTGAAGTTGAAATTAAAAGGATGATGGAGTTCGTCATTGGCAACATCTATGTAGTCTTTGCAGACCAGGCCTAGGTCTTCCAATAGTCTGTTGGAAATCCAATGGACACTAATTATGCTCCTTTATTCACCAACCTATCTTTATATTCCTATTGTGGCGGTCAGACGAGTTTGATCACCGGTGGCCAGATGGCTCATTTTGTAGAGCTCCGATATCTTGACTAGAGATTCAAGGGGCGCGGGTTCGAACGCCGGTCGATCTGGTCCGTCGCATTTTTCTCTTTTCCGGATACACTATGAAGCATAATTTATTCAAAAACTACATGAGAAAAAAAAGGCTTGCTGTGGCCTTCAACTCGACATTCAGATATATCGACCACGTTTTATTAATTAACTATGGTTACGTTCCATTCATATGTCGATTCAATATATGCCAGTGAACTCGAAATACGTGACACAACCGAGTCTGCCATATTTGTTTCATATTTGGATGTTTTACTGATTATGGTTGTTTTACTGATTATGGTTGTTTTACTGATTATGGATGTTTTACTGATTATGGATGTTTTACTGATTATGGATGTTTTACTGACTAAAGACGATAAACACCATCTTAAACTAGACTGTATGACGAACGAAATCACTTCAGTTTTTCAATCGTCAACTTCCTTATTTATGTAGTAATATTCCACTATCACTTACATATACATATTGTGTTTAACGATACTCAAGGACGTGCTCTGAGTACGATCACCTTTTAAACCGAAGCAGGCTACTGAGAAATAAGTTGTTTAAAGTCAGCATTTCTGAAATTCTATGGTCGTTACATGTATAATAATCTTGTTAGCAAATTCAACCTCCCATCGACCGTTCACGGTAGCTCAGTCGGTAGAGGGCTCGCTCTTGATCGGGAGGTCGTGAGTTCGGATCTCGGCCGCGACTGACCGAAGTCGATAAAAAATGGGTAGCAACTGTTCCTTCACCATGCGCTCGGCACTTTGAAGTGAAAGTTGCGGGTCCTACGGATAAAACCTTAAAAATCGAGGTCCCGTGTCACGGCAGGCGTTGGCACGATAAAGATCCCTCACTGCTCAATGGCCCTGAGTGCCGAGTAAAAGTCAAAATTTGAAGCCCTTCATTGGTATATGGTCTCTATATGAGTGAAAAATTCTCGAATGGGACGTAAAAAAACATACAATCAATCAATCAATCAACCTCCCATCTCTCGAATTTTCAGGGGTCCGTGTTTTATACCCTGTTCACAGATTTATATTGTCTGTAGGTTTTTTGAGATCAATCACTCTTTCTTATCTTATCTCTTTCTTATCTTCACTTTTTTCATTAACCTAATTTCCTTTATCGATAGGCAAAATGTTTAAGATTTTAATCATTATAAGTTATAATTGAGGACAAATATAAATTTTAAGTTTGTTTTATGAAATATGCAGTACAATTTCATAGTTACTTGTGAAGCAACACAATCAAACTGATCTTTAAAAAATTTGTAACCTTCAATTGAATGTAACGACAAACTGAAACTTAATGAAATTGGACCATTAACTTTTAAAGAGAAAATTCTGAATAATAAGACATTTTATAGTCTAAGGCCATAAATTTTAGCAAAAATGGATCATAGTGACATGCTACTCTATGTTAATATACAATCCATCCATAGGACATAACATAATTATCTCATCATCTATGTTAATATACAATCCATCCATAGGACATAACATAATTATCTCATCATCTATGTTAATATACAATCCATCCATAGGACATAACATAATTATCTCATCATCTATGTTAATATACAATCCATCCATAGGACATAACATAATTATCTCATCATCTATGTTAATATACAATCCACCATAGGATATATCTTAATTATCTCATCATCTATGTTAATATACAATCCACCATAGGACATATCTTAATTATCTCATCATCTATGTTAATATACAATCCACCATAGGACATATCTTAATTATCTCATCATCTATGTTAATATACAAACCATCCATAGGACATAATTACCTCATCATCTAAAGACACAGCACAAAGGCCAGAAAACGGGGCAAATAATAAACTTTTAAACTCAGACTGTCTTGAAAGTCAAAATTATAAAAATTACCTTTAGGTCATTATTTCCAAAAGGGCAAAAAGTGCAGAAAACGGTAAAATATGACATTTTTTTCGAAGTTTTAGAGGAATTATTTTCGTGAAAATAGGTTAATTGATATGAAACTCAACTTGTTATAATTAGAGATTTAAACCAGAAGTCTCTGACGAGACTGTAGCTCTACTGGTGGTATTTATAAAGGAAGATAAAACTAATAATGTCTTGCAAACAATTTGCCTCATTCTAAATTCGCCCAGTCACAGTTCTGTTTAAAAAAAATAATTATTATACTGTTTTCTTTGAATTTGGCCCGTTTTAAATTCACCCACCTGTGAGTAGGGAGAAAAGGGCGAAAATAGGACGGAGGTAAAAATTTCCCTGTTTACAGTATGAATCAACAAATTAAAATTTTTGTCAAAGATATTGGATTTAATTATTAAGCTACTGAAATCTCTAAACTCCAAGTGTACTTAAAGAAACTATTTTTTTTTATTCATTTATTGTGATTGTGATGGATTGAAATACAGCTGAAATTGTACACAGCAGAAATGATTTGTTACATATACATACAGTTTTTAGGAGACAGTATATGCTTATTGTAGCAAACACGTTCATAATAAATTCATAAATACAGTGAGGCGATTGTCCTTCCACATTGCTTCCACATTGCTTCAAAATATTTTTTTCTTTAACTGTGATCTCATTTTCAGAAGTTTATTGAAAAAAATTAAATTCTTTCAGGTACATATCATATGATTATGAAACCAAAACATAGTTACACTCAACTAGAAGAGACAGAAAAGACCTGTGTTATCTGTTGGAAGATATTTAGTCAAAACAGAAATATAAGGCTTCACATGAAAAGTCATGCAGTTTCCGTCAGGTTTTCTTGTAAATTGTGTAGGAGAAAATTCACTTATCGCCTTTAGCTTAACATCCATAATCAATTACATTACAACCCAGCACTTTTCTGTTATGTCTGTTGTCAGGACTTTGATAAACTTTACCGATTTGTTCTCCACAAGAAAAAGGATCCTAAAATGCACAAAAGGAAATCCTATCCAAAGGGAAAAAAACCTTCACACTATGAATCCTGGAAACCAGACAGCATCTTATAAGTATGTTGTCTGCAAGGAAGAATTTAGGTACAAAAATTGGTTAGACTATCATCAAATGACAACTTTGGACTTGAAGCACAATAGATTTTGCTTTGTGTGTGGAAAAATGTTCAAACTACCACGAATGTTGAGAAAGCACATGAAAACTCACCCAAAAGAACCAGAAAAATTGAGAAAATCTTTCCTTTGCCACATCTGTGGTAAGCTTTTCATACAAAAAATAAACTAGTGTTCCCATATAAAGGCCCACACTGTGAAAGAAATTAAAAACCCTGGAACACAAACGCGGTCCCCAGACAAAAATTCTGTGTATGAGTGCGGTCTCTGTATCAGGGTGTTTTCTAGGAAGAAAGAAATGTTGATGCACAGAAAGGTACACGAAAGACCTGTCAGTCACAAATGTGAAGTTTGCAATGCTGTGTTTGCCAGTCTGTCTGCGTTGAGCCACCACGAGTATAAAGTACATCAGATTGAATTTAAGCGAATTTGATAATCAGCATTGCTTACATAAAAATTGAATTTAGGGGGAAATGTTTTTTATTTAACAGATTCGTACATGTAGATGCTAAATGAGTACATATTAGTATACACTAATGTCAACATATTGATCACTGTTAATTATTATATGAAATATTATATATATATATATATATATATATATATATATATATATATATATATATATATATATATATATATATATATATATATATATATATTACAATACAATATAGTAGAACCATTGACAACTTTTGTTCTTTTAAAATGTATTGAAAATCAAGGTAGTTAGAGAAAAGATTATTGAAGGTTGAAGTTTAAAGCTGAGTTGAACTTGTTACTACAGCAAAGGAGAGTTCAACTTATCACTAGAGCAAAGCAAAAGCGGATCCAGCGCCGGCCCACTAGGAATGCGCCCCCCCCCCCTTTTTTTTTTTTAATTTTTGTTGTTGAAATTTTGTTTGTATAACAAGCATATACCTTCGGTTTAGTCCAGTTTAGTACATAAGTTGATAAAATGATACTACTGGGCCCCGGGCCCGTCCTGGACTTGCCACTGCAAAGGAGAATACATGTATATGGAAGTTTATGAAGGTTAAGGATGATGTTTACTCATGGTTTTAGTTGACAGAAATGGATTGTTATGAAGTACACTTAAATCAAAATTTGCTGTAAATTGAGAAAAAAAAAACAAAATCGATATAAAATTGTATTGCTTATTATTTAACAAAAATATGCAAGAACAATGGTTAATATACTGTGATGCAAAGGAAAATTGGACCAATTTTTTAATCTTCACTATTGCACAATTTTTCTTTTCTTCAGATATTATTCTGTAGGTTACAGTGACCTACATTTTGAATTTTGCAGGTATCAACTGAAAAAGTTTTAGATACTTATGTTGGGTACTGAATTTTAAGATCATCAAATCTTGACAGTTGATGCATCCTAAGGTCTTGGAGTATATCAACCAAAAGTAGGCCACATTGACCTACTTTTGAAATTTCATGGCTATATCTAAATATTTTGGACAAGAGGCTAAGAGAACCAATAAACCTTGTCAATTGAAGCATCTTGGGTCCTTAGAGGATTTCAACCAAAAAGCTGCTATAGGACACAGTGAATTACGTTTGGGATTTCACACTTTCATCTCAATAATTAGAATAAGATGCTTAAAATCATCAAATTTTGTCAGATGATGCATCTTAGGTCAATGGACTGTTTCAACTAAAAAGTAGGTCCTAGTGACCTACTTTTGGAATGCAATACACATGTATTTAGGGTGCTATGTTGAGGCTTCAAATAATCAAACTTTGTAAGTTGGCATATTTGGTTCCCTGTATTGTGTAACCCCCAAAATAAGTCACCATGACCTCATTTTAAAATTTTAAAGATATACTCGTATATCAATATTTTAATTAATACATGTACATGTACGAGGCTAAGAATCACCAACTCAATCACCAATTTTTGTTCATGACGAAATAAGTCATGGTTACAATGTATCTACTTTTGGAATTTTAAGGCTGTATCTAAATATTTTTGGATAAAAAGAGATTTAAAATCTAATTCTTTCAGTTGATACATCTTAGTCAACAGACAGTATCAATTAAATGTAGGCCACAGTAACCTACCCTCTAAATTTCTGGTTGTATCTCAATATTTAAAGTACAAAGAGCCTTAAATCATTAAATTTAGTTAGTTGACTCACTTGGGTCCATGTACTATGTCAACCAAAATGTAGGTAACTTAATTTGACCTACTTTTGGGATTTCATTTTTGTATCTGCATATTTCAGATCATAATTAAGAGGCTTAGAATCAATTAACCTTGCCAGTTGATGCATCTTCACTGGGCTCTTGAGTGTGATATCAATTTGAAAAAGTAAGTGACAGTGAAGTATGTTATAGAATTTCAAGGCTTCAACCAAATAATTTTTATACTGAGTGGCCTAGAATTGAAGTGATAGGGTTGTAAAATTTATCATAAGAGTGATTTTAGGCTCTTGGGCCTCTTACATTTGGAGAGATTTATTGCATCTTTATTTTTTTCTCATTTGTGATGTGGACATCAAGTTTATTAAATACCATATACTGTATACAGGGAAATTTTTGCCCCCATTTTAATTTTCGCCTCTTTTGCCCTACACACAGGTGGGCTAATTTAAAACAGGGCAAATTAAAAAAAAAAAAAACAGTATAATTTGTTAAACAGAATTGTGACTGAGCGAATTTAAAATGGGGCAAAATTGTATGCAAGTGTGAAAAGGCGAAAATAACATGGGGTAAAAATAACCCTGTATATATACAGTAGCAGGAATTTTTAGCAGGGTGCTAATTTTGGCTTATTTTAGCAGTTTTGAAGTAGCCCGCTAATAGTTTAATCACTAAATTTGCATCCTTGCAAATAAGTACTGAATAGTAGAAACATAACTTTGGTCAGTTTGTTGTTAAGCATAATAATTTTCATCTGGTGTTGGTTTTTACTCAAACTCTTGCCCAGATCGGTACCCAAACGTATATTAAACGTACTGGAAACTCGCTAAGAAACAAACTTCCTCTCTTTTACAACGCCACGGAACTGTGTGTCTGCCAAAATTATTAGCATACCTTTGAGCAAACAAAACGCCAAATTTCACACCCGCTGTAGAAACAGGATATAATGTATACAATAAATACAACATCTTGACCTACATTTTGGTTGACACACTCCAAGGACCTTGAATGCATCAATATTAACAAAGTTTGATGATTGATCATGATTCTAAGCCACTTAATATCTGAAATACAAGAGTACTTAAATAATGCATAGCCATGAAAATCCAAAATAAGTCACCGAGACCTACATTTTTGTTGATGTGCTGCAAGACTTAAAAATGCATCAACTAACAATGATTGATAACCCTAGGCTTCACAGTGTCCAAAATATGCATCTAAAACAATCTGAAAATGTATGCCTATAAAATTCAAACAACAAATAACAATTTTAAATCCA
The DNA here is from genome assembly GCF_033153115.1 of Saccostrea echinata. Lineage (NCBI taxonomy): Eukaryota > Metazoa > Mollusca > Bivalvia > Ostreida > Ostreidae > Saccostrea > Saccostrea echinata. The sequence continues at coordinate 254,082 of NW_026889800.1, forward strand.
CACTTCCTCAGGAAGGTCTCACATAAGTTTTTTTTTTCTGGACCAGTGGTTTTAGAGAAGATTTAAGTTTTTCTTTTATATTTCAAATCATAACATTCATTTGCTATTGTGGTCTCATCTTACCTCTGGGGGTTCATGATTGGAACAATTTCTCACATAAGTTGCACATTTTATGGCCCTGTGGTTATTGAGAAGAATTTTTAATAACCCCATCCTATATTTGCCCTTTCTTGATTATCTCCCTTTGGATGTGGATTTGGTCCTTCATTTGAACAATTTTTAAAATCCCCTTTACCAAAGGATACCTTGTGCAAACTTGGTTAAAACTGGCCCCTGTTCTCGAGAAGTCGTTACTGATAAAACTTTATGTACAGAGAGATGACAGAGAGACAGATGGATGCCAGACAAAGAGTGATCAAAAAATCTCATTTGTGCTTTCAGCTCAGGTGAGCTAAAAAGTTTATGCACATTGCACACCTCTCATCCACAAATGGCCACTAGCATAAGCTCTTTGAGCTTTTGGTTCAGAAAAGCTTAATAAAAGGCCCAGGAGCCACATCATTCACCTTAGCACATTGGCTAGGAAAAAGCACAAATCAGTTCAGTATTGAGAAGTTTACATGGGGGGACTTGAATTTTGAACTACCTGAGGATGCTTCCATATCAATTTAATAAATGGTTTTGCTGTTCTTGAGTGGAAAATTTTTAAAGATTCCTGTGAAAAATTTTGATCCCCCATTGTGGCCCAACCTACCCCTGGGGGTCAAGATTTGAACAAACTTGAATCTACATGACTTGAGGATGCTTCCACATCAATATGACTAAATAGGCTTTGCTGTTTTTGAGATTTTTTCCTATGTATTCCTTTGAAAACTTTGACCCCCCATTGTGGTCCTTCATTTGAACAATTTTTAAAATCCCCTTTACCAAAGGATACCTTGTGCAAACTTGGTTAAAACTGACCCCCAGGTGTCATGATTAGAACAAACCTGAATCTACATGACCTGAAAATGCTTCCATATCAATATGACTAATCATGGCTTTGCTGTTCTTGAGAAGAAGATTTTTAAAGATTTTTTCCTATATATTCCAATGTAAAACTTTTACCCCCCATCGTGGCCACACCCTACCACCAGGGGTCATCATTTGTACAAACTTAAATCTACACTATATAAAGAAAGATTCATATAAGTTTCAACATTTTTGCCCCCCTGGTTCTTGAGAAGAAGAATTTTAAAACATGCTTCCAAATTTTCACTATTTCTGAATTATCTTCCCTTGAATGAGGACATGACCCTTCATTTGAACAAATTTGAATCCCCATCACCAAAGGATGCTTTGTGGCAAGTTTTGTTGAAATTGGCCCGGTGGTTCTTTAGAAGAAGTCGAAAATGTGAAAAGTTTACAGGTGGATGGACAGACAGAGGGACAAACAGACTACTGACAAAGTGTGATCAGAAAAGCTCACTTGAACTTTCAGCTTGGGTGAGCCAAAAAACTCACATGCTTTAAGCTCAGGTGAGCTAAAAATCATAACCTTATTTAGCATGGACTCCACTCAATTTACACAACACTAATGCTCCTCTTTATTTTTATTCAATATTATTTTATGCTAAGAAATACAGTATTTAATTTCAATATTTCAACAACCAAAAAGATACAATGGTTAGAAATAATTATACATGGCACAGTTCATCTTGTGGTCACCTTATCTAGAATGTATTCTGCTTTCGTTTGTTTTCAAAAGTCTTCTAGAATATTTCCCTGATTCTGCGCACAATGATTTCTCCAATCATTTTATTTTCTATTTAATATTACACTTTTCATTAACATGTTAATGCACTTATTCACAATGTTTGAGCTGTATTCAAGGTCTTAATAACACAAAAAAGCAAAATGTGTTGCTAATCCTGAAGCAGGTGTAAACTTCCAAGTCTGCAGAGCAAACCAAGATGAAACAGTGTATCCCTAATTTCTTCTTGATCTTTTCTAACAAAGAAGTTGTAAGGCTTTGAGTAGCAGATTACACTTCTCTCATTTTCCACTGAATGACCGTGTGCTAAGTTTGATAAATGCTCTCTGTCCAACTTCAAACATGTGAAAATGATCTGCAATATTGATATAACCATATTATATTTATCTTATACAAGCAAATGTGAAAACAAAAAAACTTTACATGGACTGATTTCAGTATGTTTCATACACTGACATCATAAGTACTTGTTTGTACACTGAGCCTTTCCCATGGCATGACTTATCATGCCATTGCTGTTCTTGAGAATAAGATTTTTAAATATTTTTCCTATGTTTTACTATGTCAACCTTTGATTGCCCATTGATGCCCCACTCTACTACCAAAAAGCTAATTTTTACAAAAGTTTCGTCTTTTCTAGCCCAGTGGTTGTCTTAAATGACCTTAAAGGACACCCATCCTATTCTTGCCTTTTTTAATTATCCCCCCTTGCATGAGGATGTGGCTCTTCAATTGAACAAAGTTCAAAATGTGAAGATGTGAAAAGTAAACAAAAGACATATGGCCAATTGACAAAATTTAATCAGAAAAGTACATTGAGCCTTTCCAGCATTGATATTAATTTAAATTTACTAACCATGTTCTTAACACAAATTATTCCTAAATTTGTATCTTGTAAAGCAGACTTTTTCCATTCCACTAAGAGCTCTCCTCCATGCCACCCTAACAAGCTCTCTAAAGACTGGCCTGTAAACTTCAAGTTTCTGATATTGAAATCAGCGGTAGATTTTTCATCATGTGAAAGTGACCACCTCTTCACCTGAAATTAGATTTTTAATGTGCTTAGTTTTAAAATTTACAAATCTGATTATTAACCAGAAATCTATGATGACACTGCAGCTCTACTTATTTGTAATAAAAATAAATGAAAACAGTTTACAAGCACCTGCACCTAGTTAAATGTACAGAATCATGCAGCCTGATGTTTTTAATCTTGAAACAATTGCAAGTTTTGACATCAAATGAAATGTAGGCATAGCAGTTTGATAGATAATTTCACACAATTTATCCTTTTTTAGCTGGGTTCAATGCTCAGAGAGCATTAACTAGCTACTGTCACTGTGTGTCAACTGGATATGCTGACTACACCACTGCCCAATTAAATTTACAAAATACAGTAAAACCTCATTATATCAAACTTGATGGGATGAGGAAAAAGTTCGAGATATCCAAGGATTAGGATTCGAGATATCGAGGGTAAAATACTGAAAGAATAAGTAGTTGGGACTTCCAAATCACTTCGACATATCCATGACATTCGAGATATCAGTGTTTGAGATACCGAAGTTCAACTGTATTTAAACATTTTAGTACAGCTAGTACTTACCATAATATGTTTACAGTATACATTACTCAAAATTATAATCATTAACAGAGAGCATTTAGAACTTTCATACTTACCTCTCCTACAGTCACTGTCAGTAGAGATGAATTACTTTTAAAACCACTGTGACATTCCCCCTTCAACCTGTATCTCAGATCTGGAACACTAGTTCTAACTACTCCATCAACCATCATTTGCATTGTCGGTAAAGCATCTCCTCTCCTGCAAAATTTGAATTGACTTCCTTACTTCATTTAATAAAAATACCATTTTCTTTTTAGAATTTGATAAATAAGAAATAATATTCAAAAGATGTCTCATAAAATAAAATATGCTTCAAGATATGGTACTGTATGTTTTAAATATTTTTTTTGTAACTCACGATAAAATCATCAAATGTAATTTGTCATAAAATGTTTCAAAAAGAAACAAACTGTTTTGTGATGAAAACAATAAAACACAATCTAATTCGAGAATTTGTGTCCCCCGCTTAGGGATAAAAGAAGAGCATGCGCAGTTCGGGGGGGGGGGGGGGAGGGGGACTCCATCCCTGGATTGTAGAATTATTAAATGAATACATGTATACTGAAGGAAATAGAAAATGCTAATATGGATATAAAGATTTGATTGCTTATTCTTTAATATGTGTATAGAAGATTCTTTTTATATAGAATATTTATCACACAGTAATAATGATTTTATGAGTTTGTGCAAGCCAGACGTCATAACTTTTTCATTTCACATGTTGAATACTATCATTTAGTAAATCCCCCCCCCAAAAAAAAAAATTTAAAAAAAAGGTATCGTCCAAGATTTGACCCCAGTACCTCTCACTTGCTAAGCAAGAATCATTCCCCTAGACCACGGATGCCACTTGATTATACAAGAAATTAAATGCAAACATTAGGTCACATATAATGTTTATTTATATTCAAGTTCGATATTGTCAAATTTTTAGTCAATACATGGTGTCTAATTTAGCCTTCACTAAACAGTTCTAATAGAATATGCAATAACTCTCCACATGCCCCTGTGCTAAAAATAGTCCCCAGGACTTTTAATACAATAAAAAAAAAACGGGGCGGGACACTTTGAGAGGGGCCAGAGAGGCCATAGGGAGTTAAGGTATAAAATTTCATTGCAAAAGCTCAAAAGCTTCTTGAGATATCGCCCGGAAATGAAAGTGTTACACACAGACGGAATGTATGAATTTACGACCTTGAACCTTGACCTTTTGACTTTAAAATCAATAGGAGTCTTCCTTAGGCCACATGGAGTTGTTATGTAAAATTTCATTGCAAAAGCTCAAAGGATTCTCGAGATATTGCGTGGAAATGAAAGTGTTAAAACAGACAGAATTTATGACCTTGACCTTTGATCTTCTGACCTCAAAATCAATACAGTTCTTCTTTAGGCCATAGGGAGTTGCTATGCAAAATTTCATTGCTAAAGCTCTAAGGGTTCTTGAGATATTGCGCAGAAACAAAAGTATTACAGACAGACAAAAATACAGCTGGATGGATGGACTGACAGACAGCTAGACCCAAATTAATATCCCCCACTTTCAGTGAAAGCAGAGGACAAAAAGATAGGAAAACATGCATGCTGTCCTTGAATTTTGTAATTCGAAAGCTGTTCATTTAAACATGCAACAAAGAGGGATTTGCTATTCTAAGCATCTTAACCTTAAAGAGTTCACCTTGACACTGTTATCTACCAGTATAAGGCAAAGCCTCACCTCACACCAAATAAATGTTCTGGTAGTGTTCATCAAGTCTAGTAGTGTGCATCCTTAGATGTATCAATGCATCTCCCATGATAGCTTGTTTATCAAAGGGCTTAATACAATTATTGGGAATGAAACTTGCTACAACTAGAGGTACAATGAGCAAGCTCATAAAATAGTACCACCCCCCCCCCCCTCCCCCCTTGAACCTTGAACTTGCTAAAAAGACCTTGGTTTAAAAAATGACAAATCCTTTGGTCATGAATATTCTTTTAGAATTATGGAATAGTTGTTGACTAGGTGTTTCCTTTATAACCCCCAAATCTTCAATTGCTGGGGATAAAAAAAACTTTATTCATTCAAAAAATGTAGGTCAGATCCAGCTTCAGAAGCAAGCCTAGTAGTGTGCATCCCTAGATGCATCATCCATACATGTTTAGTCACCATAGGGCTTAGTTACTTTGGAATAAGATCTGTTCAAAAACATTAAGCTGTAACCCTTTCACAAAATGTTTAACTGTAAGTCTCATTGTAAGAGACAACTTATTTTGTTTGTGGTCCTTCATTTAAATAAACATGAATCCCACTCACCCAAGGACGCTTTGTGACAAGTTTGGTTTAAGTGGCAAACTTTGACCAACTGACTCCAATTTTTTCTCTCCAGAAACCACTTTAATTCATAAATTGCAAGGAACAATCCTTAATAGTTTCAGAATTGATTGGATGTGTAATAGGAGTAAACTTTAGAACACCATTTTCATTAGTGGTTCTAGAATATTTTTGTATACATTCTCCTATATTTTCATGTTTATTATTTCCCAGGTTCTTATTTTGATTTGAGATTCTGCTTGGTCTTATTTCCGAGCTTATTTGTACCTTATTTCAACACCTCATGTCAATTGTAATGAAAACACCAGCTCCAATAAACAACAAAATTTATTAACCTTTGTATATTTACATCCACTGAATATTTTCTCTTTATTTCTAAAGAAAACCATTGCCGTTTATAGTTCATGAAGAACACTAGGCATATCACCTGTATGGATTTCTTGATCAGTGGCTGTTCCATCAATGAAGCATACTATGACGTACATATCAATAATACAATAATTGATTACGCATTTTTTTCTGCAACAGCTGCGACATTAATTCCCATACTAACAACCAAAGAAACCATTTTATTGTTTAAATAGACAAACCAAAAAAAATTATAGTATAAATAAAAAACAACTGTAAATTCCTGCCTTGTAGAAAAATCCTAACAACCGTATAAAAATCACCCCCCAACCTAGCCGAGGGAAAAGGCCTAGGCAAATTTAGAAACAAAAGGATCATGGGCCACAATGAGTAATTTTGGCCTTGCTGTTTTTCACCTGATTTCTCCCCCCCCCCCTTAGTACTTATTGTGGCCCTGCCCTACCCCCCTGGGTCATGATTAGAACAATTTAAAATCTACACTACCCCAGGATCCTTCCGCATAAGTTTCAGCTTTTCTGGCCCAGTGGTTCTTGAGAAGAAGATTTTTAAAGATTTTTTTCTACATATTTCAATGTAAAACTTGGATTCCCTATTGTGACCCCACCCTACCCCCAGGGGACATCATTTGAACAATTTAGAATCTACACTACCCCAGGATGCTTCCATATAAGTTTCAGCTTTTCTGGCCCAGTGGTTCTTGAGAAGGAGATTTTTTAATGACCCCACCCAATTTTTGTATTTTCTTGATTATCTCCCCTTTGTAGGGGACTTGGCCCTTTATTTTAACAATTTAAAATCCCCTTCACCCAAGAATGCTTTGTACCAAGTTTGGTTAAAATTGGCCCAGTGGTTCTTGAGAAGTAGTTGAAAATGAGAAAAATTTACAGACTGATGGATGGACAGACGGACGGACAGCTGGACGGACGGACGACGGACAACGGGTGATCAGAAAAGCTCACTTGAGCTTTCAGCTCAGGTGAGCTAAAAAAAGAAATCTTTTAAAAAACAATTCCTGTCATTTGTACATTAAAATACGAAACTAATGGCAAGAAGCAACATGCAATTTTCCAAATGTGAGCATTTGAAAGTGTATTTGTGAATTTTCATTTGTTTATGTATGTTATCATCTTATAGAATTTAAAAACAAAATGACTTGCTTTCACTCCTTACTTATTCTATATACTGCCTCAGTAAAAAGGCTCTACCTTTTAATCTAGGGGGGCCCTCATAACCAGTCCAGGAAATCCCTTAGGTCCAGCACATCCAACTTCTCCAGGAATGGAATCTCCAAATTCACCAGGCAGACCATCTTCCCCTTGTAGTCCAGGCAAACCATCCAAGCCCTTTAGTCCTGGGTCTCCAACAATACCCTGGAAATATCAAAAATATTTATATATTCAAACCATAAAATTTCTTTCCATAATGCCATCTCCTTATTCTATCTTTATCCTCATTCATGATGACATGATTTCAATTTCAATTTTGTGATTTACTGGATAAGAGTACAATAGACATAGCATAGATTAAGTAGATTTGTAATCTTTTTAGTATCTTTTTAAAAATAAACAGTTTCCTGTAAATTTTCAGGCAATTATTGCTAGAACTATTGACATTATATCATCCATTCATCATTTATTTTAAAAATTACATCTTTTTAAACAAAGCCCAACAGATTGTTAATTACAGTGTATCTAAAATGGTTGTATACCACTTTATGATTTCTTTTAACTAGAAGAGAAAGGTGTCAGTAAATACAAAACTCATTAATACTATCCACAATGTACTTTTTCTCATTCATTTATTCTGTGCATTATCTATACATGTTTCTCCATATCATTCTAGATCCATACAGTTGAAAAAACGTAAAGCAAGAAGAACTTGGAAGAAATTGTCAGACAACAAAGTCTCACCATTTAAGTCCTACTTCTCAAAAGCTAACAGACAATGAAACAAAATTTGATTTTTCTCTTATTTGAAGTAGTGACTTTTACCCTTTCTCCAGGTATCCCAGAGAAACCTGGGGGTCTGTGGGGGCCACCAGATCCTGGTGATCCTGCTCTGCCAACTGGTCCCCTTGGTCCCTGCTCGCCAGGCTTCCCCTTCATTCTTAGAGTGAAGGGGACTTCCAAATCCCCAGGCTCACCTTTAGGTCCAACCCTTCCAACTTCTCTAGGAAAACCATCTGAACCCTGCAAGTTTTATCCAACTTCAGTGCAGTTTCCAAAAAAACAAAATTATGATAAACCCTTATACAGGTAAAAAATTAAATCAGCTCATCTGAGGTCATGAATTGAACAAATTTGAATCTACATCATCTGAGGATGCTTCCATTTAAATATAACCAATCATGGCTTTGCTGTTCTTGAATAGAAGATTTTTAAAGATTTAACCTATGTATTCCTATGTAAAACTTTGATCGCCCATTGTGGCCCCACCCGACCCCCGGTGGCTTGAATCTACACTATCTGAGGATGCTTCCATGTAAATACGACCAATCATGGCTTTGCTGTTCTTGAGAAGAAATTTTTAAAAGACCTTTCCTATATTTTCCAATGTAAAACTTTGATCGCCCATTGTGGCCCCACCCAACCCCCGGGGGTCATGATTTGAACAAACTTGAATCTACACTATCTGAGGATGCAACCATATAAATATGACCAATCAAGGCTTTGCTGTTCTTGAGAAGAAGATTTTTAAAGATTATTCCTACATATTCCTATGTAAAACTTTGATCGACCATTGTGGCCCCACCCGACCCCCAGGGGTCATGATTTGAACAAACTTGAATCTACACTACCTGAGGATGCTTCCATGTAAATATGACCAATCATGGCTTTGCTGTTCTTAAGAAGAAGATTTTTAAAGATTTTTCCTATATATTCCTATGTTAAACTTTGATCGCCCTTTGTGGCCCCACCCGACCCCCCGGGGGTCATAATTGAACAAACTTGAATCTACACTACCTGAGGATGCTTCCATGTAAATATGACCAATCATGGCTTTGCTGTTCTTGAGAAGAAGATTTTTAAAGATTTTTCCTAATATTCCTATGTAAAACTTTGATCGCCCATTGTGGCCCCACCCGACCCCCGGGGGTCATGATTTGAACAAACTTGAATCTACACTACCTGAGGATGCTACCATATAAATATGACCAATCATGGCTTTGCTGTTCTTGAGAAGATTTTTAAAGATTTTTCCTATATATTCCTATGTAAAACTTTGATCGCCCATTGTGCCCCACCCGACACCCAGGGGTCATGATTTGAATAAACTTGAATCTACACTACCTGAGGATGCTTCCACATAAGTTCCATATTTTCAAGAACAGTGGTTCTTGAGAAGAAGATTTTTTAATGATGCCATTAATTTTTCACGAATTCTTAATTATCTCCCCTTGGAAGAAGGCGTGGCCCTTCATTTGAACAAACTTGAATCCCCTTTACCCAAGGATACTTTGTGGCAAGTTTTGTTGAAATTGGCCCAGTGGTTCTTGAGAAGAAGATGAAAATGTGAAAAGTTTACAACAACAATGACAACGACAACAACGACGACAGACAATGGACAAATTTTGATCAGAAAAGCTCACTTGAGCCTTTGGCTCAGGTGAGCTAAAAAAAATCAAATGCTGAGGGGAGCATTCCAACAATTTTGTTATTGAACTGTAAACCGGTCCAATCTTTAAAATTTTTAAACTTCTTACATTACATCTACAGTAAATTCTCAATAAACCACCACCTTTTGTAATTTAGAATTCAATGTGGTATAACAAATTTGGGATGAATTGAATTTCCCATCTTTAGGGAAACATGAAGTAGAGTTACCATTCTTGAAAATAAAAAATTTAGTGTTTATTTTCTTTGTAGTATTTATTATAATATAAAAACACATTTCAATTTAAATTAAGAAAATGCTTGAAATAAGTTTTTATGTATGATAACTTTGTTTTTAAAAAATACAGTGAGGATTGTCCTGTTCTATTGCCAATAATATGTAATCCTGTAAATACATTTGTTCAAGGCATTGTCGTTGCTGAAACTTTCACAATTAATACTGTATCACTGTTTTTAAAGCAAACTTTGCATCGTTTGAAGTAGGGTTTGTCAAACCAATATAGTCATTGGAGAACTTTAGCCATAACGATATCATTTTTATTAAACAGAAAGCAAATTTTTAATTACAGTTAATGTTTAATAAAATTTATTGTTTATTTAATTCTCTAATTACCTTGTCTGTTTTTACAATGGTGATCTGGATAGCGACAACCAATTAAACGCTTCACTGACTACATGCACCTGTGGTAGTATATTGGGTGTGTTCCCGTTTTGCACACATTTGATAATTAGGTATAGAACAATAGGTGTTAAATATGTTTTGATAGCAATTATAGTCTGATCCCCGTCTGGGATTTACCTTGAGTTACCAATATTTCACCAATGCATCATAATAAATATTTAAAAGAATAAAGTTTGAAAATTTAACATGTCCAATCCAACTGAAATTGATAAATCGGGTCTACAAATATAATTATTGCAGTCCCCCCTTTTCTTAATTTCATGAAGATAATATGAATGAGTTAATGAATTCAATCTTAATAAAAAAAATTAATTTGCCCAGTTAGTATCATATGAATGTACATTACAATAAATTATTATAGTTTTGATTAGTATTTATGAAATTTTTTTATGTTTTGAAATATTTTTTTCTTATTATGAAATTACAGAAATAAATCAAAATAGAAAAATAATTAATGCAAAATTAATCAATTTTCTTCATATACTTGCAATAGATTCTTTTTCTCCAAATTCACAACTATGATATAGACAATATCAATTAAGTAGTTATCTTACCTGGACAAATTCCCGTTTTGCACACATTTTTTCAATACCTGAAATTCAAATGTGTGCAAAATGGGAACAAACCATATATTGAGATAACTGACACTTTGGAATGGACGTTTATTGTGAAAACAGGGTGGCGGATGGTGGTATGTGAATTTGGCATTATAAAGAGAATTTTACAAAGCAGGAAAAATGTTCCTGAAAAATCATGGCATTATTGTGAGGATGGCATGAATCAAATGGCAATATTTCAAGAATTGACTGTATTTTATCGTCATTAATTTGCTTACAGCATTTTCAAAGTACTGAATGTGAATGGGAACAAATTATCCTCTTATATAAAGATGGCATCCAAATGGTCAAGCTATGGGTATGTGTAAGTTTATTAAAAACAAAAGAGTTATCGATGAGATTTGAGCAACATATATTTTATTGAAGAGTATTCCTAGCAACTACAGGTAACTGAAGCTTGTAATACTTTTAAAATCCAAGACACTGGATAGAAATGTTTTTCATCTGGTTTCACTTACTGGTATGCCCTTTTGACCAGGTATTCCAGGTATGCCCGGTTCTCCTGGTTGTCCTGGGAAACCTGGTTGACCTGGTTGTCCAGGAAGTCCATCAAAACTGGGATCGTCTGGATCTCCCCTAAAACCAGGCTCACCCCCAGGACAAACCCCACAGTCGTCACCTCTTCTACCTGAAATTGAACAGATAGGGAAATAAGAGGCCCATGGGCCACATCGCTCACCTGAGCACATTGGCTGGGCAAAAGCACAAATCAGTTCAGTATTGAAAAGATTCCTGGGAAGGGGGGGGGGGGGCTTGAATTTTAAACTACCTGATGATGCTTCCATGTCAATATAACAAATGGCTTTGTTGTTCTTGAGAAGATTTTAAAAAAAAATTCCCATATATTCCTTTGTAAAAATTTGATCCCCCATTGTGGCTCCTCCCTATCCCAGGGGTCATCATTTGAACTTGAATCTACACTACCTGAGGATGCTTCCATATCAGTATGACTAAACATAGCTTTCCTGTTCTTGGGAAGAAAATATTTTTTCTATATGTTTCCATATCAAAATGACTAATCATGGTTTGCAGTTCTTCAGAAGATATTTTCCTTTACATTTCTATTTAAAACTTTGATCCTCCATTTTGGCCCCATCCTACCCATGGGGGCCATGATTTGAATAAAATAGAATCTACACTACCTGAGGATGCTTCCACATAATAATACATCAATCAGGGCTTTGCTGTTCCTGAGAAGAAGATTTTTAAAATTTTTCCTATATATTTCTATGTAAAACTTTGATCCTTCATTGTGGCCCCACCCTACCCCCGGGGGTCATGATTTGAATAAATTTGAATCTACACTACCTGTGGATGCTTCCATATAAATATATACCATGTGGGCTTTGCTGTTCCTGAGAAGAAGATTTTTCCTATATATTTCTATGTACAACTTTGATAGTCCATTGCAGCCCCGCCCTACCCCCGGGGGTCATGATTTGAACAAACTTGAATCTACACTACCTGAGGATGCTTCCATATAAATATGGCTCATCATGGCTTTGCTGTTCTTGAGAAGAAGATTTTTAGGGATTTTTCCTATATATTTCTATGTAAAACTTTGATCCTCCATTGTGGCCCTGCCCTACCCCCTGGGGTCATGATTTGAATAAACTTGAATCTACACTACCTGAGGATGCTTCCATTTAAATATGACTCATCATGACTTTGTTGTTCTTGAGAAGAAGATTTTTAAAGATTTTTCCTATATATTTCTATGTAAAACTTTGATCCTCCATTGTGGCCCTGCCCTACCCCCTGGGGTCATGATTTGAACAAACTTGAATCTACACTACCTGAGGATGCTTCCATATAAATATGACTCATCATGACTTTGTTGTTCTTGAGAAGAAGATTTTTAAAGATTTTTCCTATATATTTCTATGTAAAACTTTGATCCTCCATTGCGGCCCTGCCCTACCCCCAGGGGTCATGGTTTGAACAAATTTGAATCTACACTACCTGAGGATGCTTCCATATAAATATGCCTCATCATGGCTTTGCTGTTCTTGAGAAGAAGATTTTTAAAGATTTTTCCTATATATTTCTATGTAAAACTTTGATCCTCCATTGTGGCCCCGCCCTACCCCCGGGGGTCATGATTTGAACAAACTTGAATCTACACTACCTGAGGATGCTTCCATATAAATATGGCTCATCATGGCTTTGCTGTTCTTGAGAAGAAGATTTTTAAAGATTTTTCCTATATATTTCTATGTAAAACTTTGATCCTCCATTGTGGCCCTGCCCTACCCCCGGGGGTCATGATTTGAACAAACTTGAATCTAAACTACCTGAGGATGCTTCCACATGAGTTTCATCTTTCCTGGCCCTACGGTTCTTGAGAAGAAGATTTTTAAATGATGCCATTATTTTTTCACTAAACCCTAATTATCTCCCCTTGAAAGAGGGCGTGGCCCTTCATTTGAACAAACTTGAATCCCCTTTACCCAAGGATACTTTGTGGCAAGTTTGGTAGAAATTGGCCCTGTGGTTCTTGAGAAGAAGTCGAAAATGTGAAAAGTTTACAGACAGACAGACGGACAGACAGACGGACGCCGGACAAAATGTGATCAGAAAAGCTCACTTGAGCTTTCAGCTCAGGTGAGCTAAAAATTGCATGAAGAAAAAAGACACTGGCTTTACAACAAAGCTAGTTAATTCATGGTGAAAAGGGAAAACCTTGATAGGTGCACATGTAATTGAATAAAAGGTTTATGATCCCCACAATGCCTATTATCACCATACACCCCAGTGACACAGCTTTTTAACATTAAGTCAATCCTTTTTAGTGTCCTAAGATATCCACAAACATGACAATGCTATCATTTGGTTTAGATCTGCTCTGATTTTACACAAGCCTACTAGTCAATGAATGATCAGAGGATAAGAACCAGCTGACTAGCCTTCACAAAGCACAGAATAGTCAGCTGTCCAACATAGGATAAGAACCAGCTGACTAGCCTTCACAAAGCACAGAATAGTCAGCTGTCTAACAGGTAACAGCATTCAAATTCAGATTTGGAATAACAATTCTTTTAAGTTGGTGCTAAAGTATTAAAGCTCATTATTATTTAAATTCAACATTTTCTTTCAAACTATCTATTAATATACTGAAAAGAAAAAAGACATACCTCTTTCTCCTGGGATTCCATCACGCCCATCCTCTCCAGGGATTCCTGGATCTCCCTCCTCTCCGTGAAATCCTGAAGGACCTCTTGGACCAGTAACATCCAGACCATCTCCACGGATACCAGGAAATCCCTCAGGACCAGGTTCTCCCCTAGTACATGTACCAGGAAGTCCATCAAGACCAGGTCTTCCTACTCGGCCCTGTTCACCAGTGTATCCTTGAACCGTTTCTCCAGGTGGTCCCAAATCTCCTGGCACGCCTTTTAATCCAGGTATTCCAGGCAATCCAGGCACTCCATCAAGACCAAAGCCACCTGGAATAAAATAAGTAATCATTGCTTGAGCTTAGAAAATGTTAATTAGGGATTGAGAAAATGCAAACAAGTGCACAATGCTATGATTATTCAAAGAAAAAAAGAAATAAAAAAACCTAAATTTTTGTACTTTGTGCAAATCAACATAATAATCCTAAAAAAAATACCTTGGTCTCCCTTGTCTCCTGGATAGGAGAATCCAACAGGTCCTCTCCTCCCAGGTATCCCAAAAGGCCCCGGTAGGCCAGGGGGACCATCACGTCCCATTTGACCATCTAGACCGTCATTTCCTGTGCAGTATACAAATTATAAGATCAATCATCTGACAGCATTTCTAAATATTAATTCTCACATCTATTTATACCAAGTAATTATTAATTGAATTCCTAAACCTTACCCGGGAATCCTGGAAGACCTTGTGGGCCAGGGTCACCAGGTCGACCTCTGGGTCCAGGACGACCTTGACTCGCACCATCTGGATCTCCTTCTGGACCCTGCAATTTCATTTTTTTAAATCATTTACATGTACTTGAATATTTAACTGAATTCTAAACATTAAAATTTAGTAAAATCAAAACTATTTGTTATTCATTAAAAATTTGGAAATAAGTATGGATAATTTTTCTTATATATATTTTGGAAATGACACAAAAAAACTGCTTCCAAATATTCCAAATTTGGAATATTGAAGGATTAAAATCATGTACAATTTCAAAAATTAATCACATGCAAATTTTGAGGAGAAAGGTTCACAAATGGAAACAATTTTGGGTCTGATTCTAGATTTTCCAAATGAGGACTGTACTGAGCAATTAATGTGATGCAAGTAATTCACTACTACTTTTGAAATCTATACATATTAAACAATTTGAATATCATTATAAAGATATTATGTAACATTGCCAAATAATTGTATTGTCATGGCAACCTACCAGATCTCCAAGGTCACCCTCATCCCCTGAAAACCAGGGTCTCCAGTTCTGCCCTAAAAGCAGAGAAACAGCCTTAGGAAAGGTGACAAAAATACAAAATTTACCCGATTGTGACATAAGATCTAATTATAAATTTCTTATTCAGAACTCCATAAATAGTGTAAAATCTGAACTTTCTAGTCTATCAGGTATTGTTTGTTGCCACTCTATTTTACTAAAATCTAAAATAAGCCTTTATGCCTTAGTTAATTTGAGGGGTGGATCTTACTGTTCCTCCTGGTAATCCATCATATCCTTGTCTCCCCTTTTCTCCGTTCTCCTTTCAAACCATAGGGTCCTGGTGGGCCGTCCTTACCTCTCTTGCCCAAAAAAAAGGTCATAGAAACAAAATATCATATTATCACCATACCTAAGACATAAAATTAAAATCGCAATAAAAATAAGGGCAAATAAAGAGTCAAAATGATCCCCCCATCATTGCATTCCCTCATTTCTTGCATTCCAGGCATCCCAAAAGGCCCTTTATCACCTGGCAAACCTGGAAATCCCTAAAAACAAAAATCCAGGTAAAAGTCAATGAAAGCTACATTATAAATCAAATCTATCTCAGTCTATGTTTTTTCAGTTACCGGTACATGTTTTTCAAAAAATTGTTATATAATATGAAATTAAATTTTTCTACTACAACTTATTACAGATTGTCCATGTCTATGGCCTTCAGATAAAGGAATAATAAAAGACAAAGAGCTAGGTTCACTTTTTGCATAAAATGGCCATGCCCTTATATCAATTAATTGACTATCACCCTCTGTCCCATTTCATATATCAAAATAAAGTAGAGACTTAGTGCTTTCATTTCCTATAACAAAATTTCTTTTTGAGAATCCAGGTATTGGAAAACAGGCTTTGAGAAAATGCAATGTTCTTGAATTTTGCAGAAAACATGTGTATTTGACTATCCTCAGCAAAGAAATAAAATATGAGCACAGCCCACGGTCCAAAAATTAAAACATGTTTTGATCTTCAGAAACAGATCTTTCATTATGTAATTGCATATTTTGGATCAGAGGTTGTGCTCTATATGAAATATTGAAAAAATACCTCAACTTTTGGCCATTTTTAAGGGAATTTACAGGATATGGGAAAAATGATGCATTTTATGACGTCATAATGCATTGACTAGAGAGAAAATTACGTCATGTTCAATAGATACACGGTCACCAAGGGTCCAAGTTATAAATTCTGCATTTTCAACCAAAACTGAGCAGTTTCGATTTTTCAAAAATTCTCAGGGCCAAAAAAGGCCCTAAGTGGCTCTTGCTCTTTTCAAGTTAAGTTGGATTGTTATGACAGAGAGAGTAACAGTAGGGAATTTCCCACTAACCGGATCACCACTCATTCCATTAAATCTGGGTCTTCCAGGTCTTCCTCCCTCACCTGGCTCTACCCCTTTTCTTCCATCAGAATCTCGTTCAGTTTGTTTCCTGGTAAAGTTGCGATGGAGCCTTTAGGACCTTTGAGACCAGGTAATCCTACCTCTTCCTGAAAACAAACAGACAATCATGTAAATTATAGGTCAACACAACAGGTCAATTAGCCTGGAATTTTTACACAGTTTTAAAATTTTCTTAATGATAAATTCAATGTTTTACATTTACACTGGTGACCAAAATAAACTTTCTAATGCCTCTTTAGCATTGGTTAAATAATAAAGGATATTTTGCATGAAATATTCTTAGACTATTTACATTACATGTGCTATTCTTCAACAACATTGTGGTGAATGATTATAATGCATGATAAGTGATTTATCTACAGAAGTATACCTGTAACTTCAACTACCAATGAACACTGACCTTTTCACCTTTGGGGGGATTTCTAACCTGGTCTCCCATGCTTCCCTTTGGCCCGGTTACCTCCTGGAATTCCAGTCGGCCCCTAAAAATTTTAAAGAAGTTATATTTAATTAGAAAAGATACATTTTATGATAAATGAAGGTACCACAATATTCAACTGAGCTACAAGAAAATTAAAAAAAACTACATCATATGAATGCCCTAAAATATATTCAATACTACTTGGTATATTTCCTGCTTCCCCTCCCTGTACCCCACTTCTTTGATGGCTTCATTGTTGGAATAATGAAGAGATATCATAAAGATCTAGCAAATTTATGTCAATATATTTTATTTTGAAAATATGACCAAAGAAAACAGACCAAAAAAATTCCTCAACACTGGGACAGGTACATGTACTTATCTTCTTTCATGTTCTTGTATTTCTAGACTTATGTTACAAGATCAAATTTTTAAAAAAATTTATGTAGTTACAGTTGAACTTCGGTATCTCAAACACTAATATCTCAAATACCATGGATATGTCGATGCGATTTGGAAGTCCCACCCACTTATTCTTCTATGTATTTTACCCTCGATATCTCGAATCTTTTTCGAAGTTTTTTCTCGGTCCCATCGAGTTCGAGATAAGGAGGTTTGACTGTATTTTGATCACTTCCTGCAGGAACTAGCAAATAACAATAAATGGTGTACAGAGAGAAAAATTATCTCCCTTATACTGTTTTCATTTATTATATCAAAAATCAATATGGTACTTTTTAAACATTTGTGTTTATATAATAAAAATAGAAATACAGTAAAACATGCTTATAGCGAACACACTTATAATGAATTAATGCCTACAGTGAAGTCATTTTCATTCCCCAGAGTTTTAAACTTATTGTGAAGCTAACAGATATAAAGAATTACATTTATCACAAAGCAAAATCACAAGCATTCATATATAAAGCATGTTTTACTGTATGCTGATGCCATATTTATGAACTGTAATTCGTGAAGCAAAGTAGTTTCATTAAATTTGTCTTAAAATCATTTTACTATAACACATGTATAATCTTGTACAGGTATAGCAAATTATGGAAACAACAAGATGTGTTTGTGAAACACTGATGCCCCCATATGGCAGCTTATGGCGAAGGTTAAAGTTTCTCAAATGCAAGTCAAAATCCAGGCCAAAAGGTATAAAATGTTGGTATCCAAAGAAAGGTCTTGTCTCGAGGAATATACCTGTGAAATTTGAAAGCCCTAGCTGCAACTGTTCAAAAGTTATGGCGAAGGTTATAGTTTTCTAAAAGTAAGTAAAACGTCTAGGTCAAGGTCAAAGTTGTTGTTATCTAAAGGAAGGTCTTGTCACAAGGATTAAATATGTAAAGTATGAAAGCCCTAGCACCAACCATTCAAAGTTATGGCCAAGGTTAAAGTTTTTTGAAAGTAGGTCAAACTCCTATGTCAAGGTCAAAGGGTCAAAGTGGTTGGTATCCAAAGGAAGGTCTTGTCACAAGGATTACATTTGTGAAGTATGAAAGCCATAGCACCAATCATTCAAAAGTTATGGCCAAGGTTAAAGTTTTTCAAAAGTAGGTCAAACTCCTATGTCAAGGTCAAAGGGTCAAAGTGGTTGATATCCAAAGGAAGGTCTTGTCACAAGGAATACACGTGAAGTTTGAAACCCCAAGCACCAACTGTTCAGAAGTTATGGCCAAGGTTAAAGTCTCATAAAATTTTGCAAAAGTGGGTCAAACTCCAAGGTCAAAGTCAAAAGGTCAAATATGATGGTACCCAAGGAAAGGTCTTGTCACAAGGAATACACATGTGAAATATGAAAGTCATAGCTCTAACCAATCAAAAGTTATGGGTTAAAGTTGACAACAGACAGACAGACAAACAGATAGACAGACAGACAGGACAAAAACAATAAATACTTCCACATAAATATGATCAATCAGGGCTTTGCTGTTCTTGAGAAGAAGATTTTTAAAGATTTTTCCTATGTATTTCTATGTAAAACTTTGATCCTCCATTGTGGACCCGCAATGGGCCCCCACAATGGGGGCATAAAAATATCGATTTTTTCCTTGTGAGATCCTGTTGTCTTCTGATAATTGTACATGTGTCATAATAGAAACTGACTGAACATTTCTTACCCTAGGACCTGGAGGGCCAAAAGGCTCAGGGAGTCCAGGTCGACCTGGAATGCCAGGATCACCCTAAAAATAGATATGTCCAAGATTTAATCATTGTCAGACATAAACTGGAACAATTACAGAAATATTTATTATGGAATAAAGCTCTTAAAGGATGATTCTCTATAGGGCCATTTTCTGGCCTACGATAAAATCACTTAAAAATGTGATTTTATGTAACTTTACTCATTATATTTCATGATTTTGATGTTTGTTTTTCAACATCTATCACCTAAGTCGCGTGATTTAAAGATCACAAACGGCCGTCAAGTAAAGAAAAATTGAGGGTAGGTCTATTTACATCAAGTTTTCAGGCATGTTTCTAGATGTAAATGATCAAAAATTGTTTATTTATGTCGGAAACATATCAGACTTAAGTAATAAAAGCAAAGATTGTTTAATTTAAGGCTAAAGATATTTTTTTATGGCAAGAATTTGACGCATTCACATTTTGCATAATTATTTTGAATGTAAATCTTTACAAAATGCACCTCGTACGATGTTGAAAAATGTTCAATTAGCATTTAATTAAAAGTATTATTTCATATATGTTTATATTGTACTTGTGTATTGTTTCTATAGATGTGGTACCTATTTTACGCATAAAATGCCCATGCAAGACATGAGATTTCTAAGTTTCTTTTGAACTATAAAAGTTGTGTATC
Organism: Saccostrea echinata; assembly: GCF_033153115.1. NCBI lineage: Eukaryota > Metazoa > Mollusca > Bivalvia > Ostreida > Ostreidae > Saccostrea > Saccostrea echinata. Next base: position 274,137 of record NW_026889800.1, read on the forward strand.
AAATGTTTAAAGCAATGAATGAATTTTGTTTGTGATTAAATCAAAATTAAGTTGTAATTTATAAAATATAGTCTACATTTGCAAAAAAAATAAAGAATTCATTAATTTACAGGATGAAAATATCAATGCAAGTACATGTTAATAGTCAGTACATAAAACTCAGAACGGCTGTATTAAATATATATATATCGACGTAAAATGAAATAACATCGTAAGAGTTGATTTGATTCAATTTAATTACGCATGTAAAACAATATATTTAATTTAAAATGCTATCTTAACTATAATACACAAATGTATGTATAAAAGTTGAGCCCCCCCCCCCCCACGGCACTCCATAAAATGGAGTAAATTTTCAACAGTTCCTTCCACTACGCATATCAGAAGTTTTAGTATATCCATGGACTAATAGAGTTCTACAACATCCCAGGTACAAATTGGACCGTAAGAGATGACACTCCTTTCGCACTCTTGAAACCTGAGAATCAAATTCTCTTTCCGTGCTGCGTCAAGAACTAAGGTGTTTAACACGGGTAGTGACAGTTCCTTTGCTAAGTCCTCAGCATTAAAAGTAAAAGTCATGGGTCTCTTGGATATTATCTTAAAGAAGGAGGTCCTGTCCCACGGTAGGTGTTGGTCAATACTGAAACCATGCATAAATCACAATTGTGACACTTCACCTTAAGTGGATGATCTCTTTATCTGGGTGAAAAATTCTAAAATGACATAAAGCAACATTCAATTATCAATCACGTGACATTTAGGAACCCCTTTCCTCCTTGGCGTTTTATTTTCGAAGACAGAACTACTGTTCTCATAACTTATATTGATGCTACCAAAGAAGTGTGATGAATAGATTGAGTCCTCTCAACACCCAGTTAACAAAATACATGTATCCTATGTCACTCATACGGAAAAGTGTCCTTCTAAAAGGTCGAGGCGAGAATTTCCATTATGAAACCATCCCAACAGTAATTCTCTATCTATAAAAGTTACATGTGTACCCATAGAAAAATTAAGTTTATAACACAAATAGCAAATGCATCTTCCCGCTACAACAAAAATAGCTTTTATCATTTCTAGAACTAATAACAAATATGCAGTACTCCTAAGGAAATACAAATACAAAGAAGTAGCATAGATAAACTAAACTATCCTTATAAATAATATAATTATAATAAGTAACTTATATTCATGCCTTATAGTCTATAAAAAATTTCTTTATTTCTAGCAGATAGTTCAATGAGACTTGTCTTCACGTAATTTCATAACAACCAGTCATTTCAGTCCTTTGATTTTAGATTTTTTAAGTAAAAAGTTTACCTTTTTTGAGTTAACATGCATGGCTTATATAAATTCTTAGTAAATCAATAGAAACATGTACTCTAAGTGGAAGTTTATAATAAGAAATAATCTACATAAGCTGATATCCTTCATTGTAAGTAGTTAGCTTTTCCTGCAAATATCGTAAAAATGAAGCAAAAAGTTTTTATTTACATGTCATAACCACCTTTAACCAAGTTGATAATTTGGTAGTCACTTTTTATGTTCATAAGAAGTTTACATGCAAATTTTGGTGTTGGTTAAAGGTGGTTATGACATGTATAGGAGTTACCTAACACACCAACCCTCTTGAGTTTTCCCATTACCCTAATGCTAATACCGACCGATAGTACCTTACTTTGTGACCCTATATCATAACAAATACTTTTGTATCATTAACCAATCAACATTTATCATTAAATTGGAACATTAGCCTACTGACTCATGCAGTTTTTATGGGAAAAAATACTATTTGAAAATTTGAAGTCATTGTAGGCCGCAAAACGGCCTTATAGAGAATGATCCTTTACTGAAATTTAATCATAGAACTTAACTTGTTAAAGTTACATTAAGATTTACATTTCATTATATATAGTGTGAGATAACACGTCTGAAATCCAGTTGTTATGGTGTTGATACTTACACTAGGACCCCTTTGTCCAGGATTACCCGGATCACCTTTTGAAACAAATCCATAAAATCCATCTCCAGGATTTCCCTGTGGATTAAAAAATACATTTTATTGCCAGAAGATACATATTAAAGCCGATCTTTTGAATTATCTTATGAACAAAATACAAAATTGTACATTATAAAATCACTAAATCCAATCTGAGACTTGATCAGCCACTTTAGAGACTTGTGCATTATGTGTTTTATGTATGCTTTACAGATTATCATAATTGGATTGGAAGACATGAGTAATTTCTCTGTCTGTCCATCAGTCCATCCATCTGTCTGTCATTCTATCTGTGTATAACACTTTATGTCTGGACAATATCTCAAAGAGCTTTTGAGCTTTTGCAATGAAATGTGCTGGTACCCGGTACTTTTATCCGGCTGATGTTATGAATATACCGGCCAAAATACTCATTGGAGAAAAATTTAATAACTCTCATATTTAATTAAAATCTCTTCCACAAGCTACTTCCTATTTTTGAAAAAGTACCGCCTGTTTCTAACATTTTTGAAAGCCCTGCCCAACTGCCTATGGCATAAGGGAGACCTCTATCAATTTTGAGGTCAAAAGGTCAAGATCAGTAATTCATACATTGCAAGAAATGGTTTCCAGATGGTAAACTTACTTCTCTTTGAACTTTTTCAATGAAGATTTATATCATACCTCCAAGTCACCTAAAGAAAACCCCTGTTGATTTTAAGGTCAAAGATCAAGGTAAGAAATTCATACATTTAAAAAAAAATGATTTTCAGATGATCACTTTAGTTCTCATAAAGCCTTTTCAATTAAAACTTTTTTTTATCATAAGATGATTGCTCTTTGTGACATAAAGACAACCTGTAAAGGTTTTGAGGACAAAAGGTCAAAGTAAGGAATTCAATTATTGCAAAAATTGAATTCCAGATGATAATTTTTGTCTTATTTGAGCTTTTACAATTAAATATTATCATATCATTACTCCCATTGACTTAAAGAAGATCCCTTTTGAATTTTAGGTAAAACGGTCAAGGTCAAAAATTCATATGTTGTGAAAAAAAAATAATGGCTTCCTGGTGTTATATAGAGTTCTCTTTGTTTTGCAATAAAATTTTATACTTTTAGTCAATATGACTTAAAGAGGACTCTTTTGATTTTGAGAAAAGGTCAAAGGCCAAAGTCAGAAAGTTATATATTGCATACATAATTTTCAGATAATAACTTAATTTTCAGTAAGCTTTTGCAATGAAAATTAAGGTCCTGAATTTCTTTAAATCAAGAAAGACCCCTCATGACTTTAAGGCCAAAAGCTAAAGCTCAATGTCAATCTTTTTCTCTTTCACAATCTGCGTTTTTTTTTTCAGGTCTTCCTTGCTCTTCATATAACATGAAGCGGGGGACACAAATTCCCTGAATTAGCTTGTGATACTTTTGACATCAGTTATACTGCCTTGAAATTAATGCCCAATAGGGGTTGCTTGTGGGTGCAAATATAGTTGCCAAAAAAAGAGTAAACAAAATGACAGCACAAGATGTCAATACTTAAAAACATGAAAGATTTTTATATCTTTTTAGAGTGTTGTTTCCATGACACCCTACCTTGGGTCCGGGTAAACCTGATACACCCTGAGGCCCCCGATTTCCTGGCAGTCCATCAACTCCAGGGTTACCTTTTGTCTCTAAAATAAACAAACACAAATCATTTTTATTTTAATATTCTGTAATAACAGACTGCTTTGTGTCATTCATGTTTACAATAAAATTCTAATTAACCTATGGAATTTCACACTACTCCCAACATCATGTTTACTACATCAATTTTTGATATGTAATATTTTGCTGTAAATTTACAATGTCTTAGCATGGAAAACATTGGCTAACATATGCCAATTTTATTAGAAAAAAAAATTGCATTTTGAAATCTATGATAGAATAAATGTTTTTATACCACCCCTCTATTTCTCTCCTTTAATTATTGTTCACTTTGTCTTTCATTATATAAGTACTCAAAGTATTTTTCATAATAATTTCCAATGCATGACAATCATTTATTACATATTAAATGATTACATTACATTTGATACATGATTAAATTATTTCATACCTTTGTCTCATTACATCCAGGGTAACCCTGTGGACCCCACAGGTCCCTCTAAACCTTCATAACCCTAGAACAAGAAAAAAAATTGTTAAAACAATAACATATCACTCTGAAGCTATAAGAATGACAAATATTTACAATTTCATATATACACATGATAAATGTAATAATTTATAAATAATAAAATCCTACTAGGATTAACAGTTGTGACAATGCAGAAAAATTTCATAGTTGGTTATTTAGTTTTTTCTGCAAAGGTTGCAAGTGATAATCTCCATATTAACAAAGAAAGAAATAAATGTTATTGTTTACATGTAAATCTGTATAAATCATTCTATAAAGTAGGGGAAATTATGTTAAATATTGTTTTATTGATCCATACATCACATTGATGAAAGACCCAATTCTTAACGTAGGTCGCGGGTTTGCAGGCCATTCAAAAGTGTCCGAAAACATACCATGAAAATTAGTTATATGAATCCTCTACCTTCATTTTATATTCTCTGAAAATTTTATAAAATTCGTCTGCATCGTTTTTGTGTAATTAAATCCCAAACATGCCATTGTAGGCGTTACATTTTCGACGTTATTCTATTGAATTATATAAGAAAAACGTCGTTTTCGGCTTGTTTTGAGGCAAGATTTTGTTTCAAAAAATATCAGTAACTTTTAAATGGTGCAGACGAAATTGTTTCCCCTTGGTATTTTAACAAAGAATTGATTTGAAATAAATCAATGTGAAAAAATTAATATGTCTTCGGGTTAGTTTTCGATAATTTAAATGTGGATAATTGCTTTTATATCGCAAAATGTTACATTTTATAGAACGACGTCATAAAATATCGCGACGCCATGCTTAACGTCGTGAATATCTATCCGGTATTCAGTGCAGAAAAATAAGCTAAAATAATTTTTATAAAAAAGAAATTCAAGTCTATCTGCTTTCAAGTGACCCGTGAATCGTATCATAATAATTCAATAACAATGAAATGATTATTAGACATGTTTCTTTTCAGATTAGGTTTTTTGTACGTTTTATATTAGTGAAAATTCTCGCAAGGGACGTAAAACAACAATCAATCCTTTAGTTTCTCTCTTTCAATTTACTTTCTTTATGTGTTGTTTTCTTACCGTTTCTTTTCTGTTTGTTTTGTTTTGCTTTTTTTTTGTAGATTAGACGTATCTTTACATTCAGCTGTGTATTTTTCTTTTCAAGTGTGCTGGCGAAAACGGTATCTTTTAATTCAAGTGATTCAAGTATATAAAATGTTTTTATTTAAGACCATTCAGCAAGGCGCTCAAATCTATGAATTTCTGCCAAATATCGTCCCGGCTAAATACAATATATTTTCAGTATATATTAAAACAAAATATTTATTTTTAAATACCACATTTTCAGAGATGTAAATGGGACGAGGATTTAAAAATCAATTTTATCTGACGTAATCAACAGCCAGTTTTTTTTAGAACATTAATTCTACTTGTTGGACATGGAAAGCAAAGTAGCGAATAAAATCTGTATGTAACAGCATTGCAAGCTGTTGCTTAGGGGACGATCATTTCAGGGGACGTACAGATTTTGGAAATAAATAATCTGTCCTCAAAAATGTTGAAAATAAATAATCTGTCCTCGACTGGGCAAGAAAATAAATAATCTGTCCAAAACTAGTTCTAGCCCCCCCCCCCCCTCCCCCAATGGGAGTTTTCAATTTTGTTTTTTTGATTTTGTTTTTGTTTTTTTTTGTTTTTTTTGCTTGTCAGACTTTTTTCAGTGAAGAAGAAATAAATAGTCTGTCCTTGTTTTTTTTTTTTTTTGGAAATAATAATCTGTCCTTCACCAACATGAAAATGAACAATCTGACTCAGTAAAATTTGCCACACACACACCTCTCCCTCAGAATTAAATAGTTGTCCCCTAACAGGAGGTCAGTGCCGCTAAAAAATTGTCTTAATGTTTCATCGTACCTTAGCAGTATTTAATTTATGATAAACTTGTACATCTATATATCAAATATCCTCTTTAAAAATAAAGTTTAATCTTTTGATGTAACAGGTGTATTTGTGATTTATTTAAATATTGGCTTCTTTCTTATTAAAAGAAACTGATAATTCAAATACGATCAAAGGAAAAAAGGTCAGTTGAACCTTGTGTCCATATCGTTTCACGATACCAAGTGAAAACAAATCAATCGCAACTTCTCGGGCCTTTCCGACAAGCCGAGAAACAACCACTTGTTTTTCCAAGCTTGCAGGAAAGGCCCAAAATGATTTTTTTTAATATTTCCTAATATGTCGAACATTTTAAACAATATAACACTAAACTACCAATTCCAAGAAAAGTTATAACTAAATAATGATATACTGAAGAATATCATCGCAGATTTCTTTTTCATTGTGACGTCATAATCAAATGTGCACAAGAAAGTCGCCAAAATCATATAAACTGCGTACCTAGTTTTAACAACCTCAGCAAACCCGCGACCTACTTTATGACATGGCTTAAACTAGAAATATGTCCATAGGACATGAATGCCCCACCGAGGGTATATTAATAATGCAACATTTTAACACAAATTGAGAAAAGTGAGGTCAAGGTCAAAGGAAAGGTCAAGGTAAAAAAAAATTGTTTATGCAGTTGAAAGGTTACATCGGTATGTATTAGCATATGAAGTTTGATAAAAATATTATGAATGGTTTTAAAACTAAGCTAAACACTAATTAAAGAAAAGTGAGGTCAAGGTCAAAGGAAAGGTCAAAGTCAAAAAATATTGATGCAGTTGAATAGCTCTCATCAGTATGTATCAGCATATAAAGTTTGACACTAATTTAAGAAAAGTGAGGTCAAGGTCAAAGGAAAGGTCAAGGTCAAAAAATGTTGATGCAGTTGAATAGCTCTCATCAGTATGTATCAGCATATGAAGTTTGATAACACTATCTTGAATGGTATCTTTAAAACTGAGCTAAAAACTTATTTCAGAAAAGTGAGGTCAAGGTCAAAGGAAAGGTCAAGGTAAAAAAAATATTGATGCAGTTGAATAGCTCTCATCAGTATGTATCAGCATATTAAGTTTGACACTAATTTAAGAAAAGTGAGGTCAAGGTCCAGGGATTTATCAGCCTATTTTGGGAAACACCATTTTTGGGGTATTGGGAAAAAATTATCGGCTTTTTGATGAAATTGGGAAAAATTAAAAATGTTGCTTAAATCAAGTATTCGGTGTAATTCATTTAATATTTCAGCATGAACTCTAATTTGGGCAACCAAACAGACAATTATATATGATCCAACTTCATACAAGATCAATCATGAATAATAGACTAATAAAGTAAAATTGACTTCAATGAGTATAAAGTGTTTATACAACTTAGGGTAGTACATGTGTGTATGAGATTCCAATTTAGGTCATTACAGAATCTGTTTCTGGAAAATATAAACCTCCTGCAAGTATATATTTTCTCAAAGTCCTCTTTTAATATGTATTAATGCATTGAAAATATATTTTTCTATTTGAAATAATGCCTACAGTCCTTACCATTCACTCGTATATCAATTGAGTATGTAGAAATAACTTAACAAATCTATATAATTACACAATATCACCATTTTCAGAAAAACGGAGGAAATTCGGATTAAAAGTTGGCGATGTTTTTACAGTGTTTTTAAACATGTGTCATGACTGTAGCTTTGCTAAATGACTTAAACAGATGAAAATTACAGACAATCTGACAATTTTCCTTGTGTTTTTCCAAGATAATTAAATATAAAAGCATTGTTCACCAATTGGGAAAAATACTGCCAAATTGGGAAAAACTGAACTCATTTTCAGTTGGGAATGGAGCCGAATTTCGGCCCCTGAGAAGGTACTGATAAATCCCTGAGGTCAAAGGAAAGGTCAAGGTCAAAAAATTTTGATGCAGTTGAATAGCTCTCATCAGTATGTATCAGCATATGAAGTTTGATAACACTATCTTGAATGGTATCTTTAAAACTGAGCTAAACACTAATTCAAGAAAAGTGAGGTCAAGGTCAAAGGAAAGGTCAAGGTCAAAAACTGTTGATGCAGTTGCATAGCTCTCATCAATATCTATCAGCATATGAAGTTTGATAAAAATATCTTGGATAGTTTCTTTGAAACTGAGCTTTGAACAGAGCTAAACGCAAAGTGTGACGGAAGGACAGACGGAAGGACAGAAGGATGGAAGGACGGAAGACGGACATGACAAACACTATAAGCCCCGGCCATATTCATGGCGGGGCATAAAAAAACAGATCTAACATGAGTTTAGAGTTAATCAATTGATAAACAGCCATTGTTTTTCATCAGAGAGAAAGGCAAAAATATTCAATGTAAATATTTCATACTATATATAGTTCTATTTTATAATGCTGAAAACAATGCTGTTAATGAAAGAAAAAAAATAAATGTAGTTACCTACTACACTGGTGTTTAAAAACAGCTAGAAAATATTATGTTAAATTGAACCGTTGAAGAAGAAAATGTTACCCAAATGGCCATATTTAAACAAGAATGTGGGTACAATTAAGACTACATACTTTATAATTCAGAGTCAAATATCATACAATCATGATGAAGACAAGAGCGAATTACCAAAACAACGAGAGATGACTTACAACGAGAGATGACTTACAACGAGAGATTACTTACAACGAGAGATGACTTACAAAGAGAGATGACTTACAACAAGAGATGACTTACAACAAGAGATGACTTACAACGAGAGATAACGAGAGATGACTTACAACGACAGATGACTTACAAAGAGAGATGACTTACAATGAGAGATGACTTACAACAAGAGATGACTTACAACAAGAGATGACTTACAATGAGAGATAACGAGAGATGACTTACAACGAGAGATGACTTACAATGAGAGATGACTTACAATGAGAGATGACTTATAATGAGAGATGACTTACATCAAGATATGACTTACAACAAGAGATGACTTACAATGTGTCACATCAGCAAGAACGAAGGGAGGTAATGTACTTGATATGAAAGGGAGCTAACTTCGTTCAGCTTAAACAATAACAAGAGTTATAGGTTATTTAAATTAGAACATTGTTTTGAAAAATATTTGATTTATCTTCCAAAGGATTTAAGACAAGAGGCCCAGAGGCCACATTGCTCACCTGAGCACTGTGGCTAGGAAAAAAGGAAAAATCAGTTTAGTATTGAAAAGCTTAAATGCAGAAGTGGTCCCAACCTACCCCTAAAGGGAGTGGGGATTATGATTTGAACAAAATTAAATCTACACTAACTAAGGATGTTTACATAATTTTTTGACTAACTGTGACTTTTTTCTCTACAAGTTTGAACGTTCATTGTGGCCCCACCCTACCCCTGGAGGTCGTGATTTGAACAAACTTGAATCTACACTATCTGAGGATGCTTCCATATACCAGGTAAATATGACAAACTGTGGCTTTGCTGTTCTTGAGAAGATTTTTAAAGATTTTTCCTGTATATTCCTATGTAAAACTTTGATCGTCCATTGTGGCCCCACCCCTACCCCTGGGGGTCATGATTTGAACAAACTTGAATTTACACCACCTGAGGATGCTTCCACATAAATATGACCAATCATAGCTTTGCTGTTCTTGAAAAGAAGATTTTTGAAGATTTTTCATACATACTCTATGAAAACTTTGATCGTCCATTGTGGCCCCACCCTACCCCTGGGTGTCATGATTTGAACAAATTTGAATCTACACCACCTACAGATGCTTCCATATAAATATGACCAATCATAGCTTTGCTGTTCTTGAGAAGAAGATTCTTGACGATTTTTCCTATAAACACCTATGTTAAACTTTGATCGCCCATTGTGGCCCCACCCTACCCCTGGGGGTCATGATTTGAAGAAACTTGAATTTACACTACCTGACAATAATTCCACATGAGTTTCATCTTTCCTGGCCCATTAGTTCTTGAGAAGAAGATTTTTTAATAATAATGCCATTAATTTTTTGCTATTTCATAATTATCTCCCCTTGGAGAAGGGTGTGGCCCTTCATTTGAACAAATTTAAATCCCCTTCACCCAAGGATACTTTGTGCTAAGTTTGATTGAAATCGGCCTAGTAGTTCTGGAGAAGAAGATGAAAATGTGAAAAGTTTACAACAATGACAGAAAACAGACAAATTTCGATCAGAAAAGCTCACTTGAGCCTTCGGCTCAGATGAGCTAAAAACCCCTTATTTATATAGAAATATCCTAACTAACATATACCTAATAAACCTTTATTAAAGTGAGAGAACTTACAGCAAATTAATGCTTTTCAAGCTTCCCCACGTGTCTAACAGTTACACAGGTTTATATACTCTTAGGAAACAATAGAAACTTTAACTTAAGGTCAAGATCTAGTAAACGAAAGGTGCCTACAGATTTCTCAAATTTAAGAAATAAATTCCTTTAATGGTGCTTTATAACTTTAGCTTGGTCAAATAAGGTGTTTCGGGGCATAATTTGTAGATGAACAAGACGAAAAATCATATTTCAAACTGTCATTTTCAGTGAAAAATTAAGAAAATCAGTCATGAATATGGGAGTTTTTTTTCCATATCAGACAAAGAAATGCATCCAGATTGCCTACAGTCTCTCAGAAAACGATAATTTGTATGTTCTTGGCCTCTTCTTTAAAATAATATCAAATTGAATATAGGTATCGGGATTACTTTTCACATGATTTCAAATTGAATTCCGTGAAAGTACTTTATTTTCTACAAAATTCTACTACAGCTGTAAACTACGGGAAAAAGAAAGTTGTAAATTGATTATGACGTCATAATGGATCTAGCACCAAAAAGTTAGTCTAAAGTCATTTACTAGATCTTGACCTTAAAATCTAGTGAATACAGCCCAAGGGTATGAACTTTGACTGAAATTAGTAACACCCAAAAGGTTAACTTCCGTATTGATAGCCAATGAGAATTTAGATCATCAAACGTAAACATTTACCCATTAGATTTGATGGAAGCAACACGTGCTATTATCTGAGAAGGTTTGTAAATATAAACAAATGATATGGGGAATAAGGCAGTATACAAATATATGTATGAAAACATTTATAACAACATTACATTTAAAATACAAGGCATAAATTTATATAACAAAATTCATTCCTGCTACAGATGAGTATTTACTCAATACTGAGAAACAAGAGACCAAAGGGCCTTAATGGTCGCTTGAGTACAATACAACAATGTAAATGGTCCATAGTATGAATACAACAAAATAAACTGATAGATGAAGATATTTTGTCCAGAAGAAATAGGATGATCAGGGATCAACAAAATAGTTATTTAAGTATTCAGTTACATATAAAGTAGATTTATTTACCTGCCCTTACTTGTCAAAGCTTTTGCACTCCCATTTATCACTATCACCATGCAGTCTAAACAAAACAATTGTGCTTGAGCACCTAAACCCATCACACATCCCTTCACATTGGCCTCTCTTGGTCATTGAAGATCATTTATTGTACAAGATGTGGTATTTTTTGTCTCATTTTCAGCGATTCATTTTGTTGTGCATCCTGGGTAAATTATGCACTAATTTTGCAGAGGATGCATGAGTTCAATAAATGTACATCCCGATGAATGCAATAAAATAAGAAAGAATGTATTGTTTTCAATATTTTTGGGGCGTACCAAATTATTGATTATGGCAATTTCTGGACATATTCTGGTACACAATGTACCATATACAGTAAAACATGCTTATAACGAAGTGCCAGGAATGGATGATTTTGCTTCATTATAAATGTAATTCATTATATTCTTTAAGTTCAAAAAATATTTTTAAAAAAACACAGCGAATGAAAATCGCTTTGCTGTAAACGTCAATTCATTATAAGCGTGTTCACTATAAGCGAGTTTTACTGTATCTGGTATACGGCTACCTGGCCAACAATATAGGTCAGGTTTCACAACGCACTGTTATCATGGTTATTGCAGTTAGCAAGCAATTATCAGAAAACTCCAATCAGTACAGTTTAATTATGTCTACTGTAAAAAAAATTTAGTTTCATCAGATCACTAAATAATCAACAGAGTGCTGGCCTAACTCCAGAACCCCTGACTCAGTGGTCATGAAATACACAAATTTGGAAGAGACAACTTTAATCATAACCATGCACTGGTTTGCTTACCCAGAAGCAAAGAAAAATATTTTCAAAGAAATAAAATACAGTTTTACTATATGATTAATAGAGCCCCGCCTTATAACCAGAACCACTGACCCAGGAGCCATAAAATTTTGCAAGAGGCACTTGCACATCTCAACCAGGTACTTACATTATCTGTTCAATATACCATGATATACAGGGAAACAAAGAGAAGCTTTTTAAAGAAATTATGGATTTTCAATATATGATCAATAGAGCCCATCCAACTCTAATACCCCTAACTCATGAATTTCACAATGCTTATTACTGTACAATCATGTTAACAGTATGACTGCTTGATGTCAAGTAATGAAGACATTTTTTTTAAGATAGAATTAATTTTGATGGTTTTAGCCTCAGGTCTCTGGAGAAAGAAGACCATGAAAATCACAATTTTTAAGTTTCCCTTTACCCATAGATGCTATATGCCAAGAATGGATGAAAATGGTTCAGGGTCCCAGAAAAGAAGCTAAAAATGTTCATTATGTTAACGTACATTAGATGATCGAGGATGCACAGCAATGGAGGAAAACAGATAGCACTAGAAACTCATTGCGAGCAATGAGAGGTCTTCCGTCCGATTCTGAAAATGAAAACGTAAATTGAAGCTGAAAAGGTGACAAAAGAAATTCAGACACTCTGGAGATTTAACCCTGGTTGTCAGCGTGAAAATCAAACGTGCCAACCAATAACCATTCACTTTTTTTTCATCATTTCCTGTCACGACCGGAAGTAACGGCGATATGATTTCCTGGCGATTCAAATAAACTGATGACTGACTATCAGTTCTGAAAGTTTTAGACTTCAGTCGTTTACTGTTGCCGAGCAATATTATGAGAACAAATTCTAATTCTGAGGACAGGTAAACAGGCGACCGGAAGTGATTTTATAAAAAAAAATCTCTGACGTTTCTCTAGACATTTGCAGTATCTACAAAATGAATAAAATCATTTCAAGTACTTTATCGATAAGCAATATTTCTGAGAAAGTTAAATATCAAAATAACGTAGTTTATCACCTAAAACCGAAAGTTGACGTTTTTGTTTCCGGTGGAATCTAACATATTTCAAAACAGCGAAAGAGATGCAATTAAGTGATGCAAACTTTAATTTAAAAAAGAAAACTTAAATTTTTTTATTTCTTTGATCACTTCCTGTGACGACCGGAAGTTACGGCAGACGCGTTTAACCAAAATGGTTTTGCCTACTCCTCAAGGTCTGCTACTCATAAAAATTTGGTGTTTTAATCTTTTACCTGTTTTTTGAGATCTCGCTCAGACAATTTTTCATTTTGAGGACAGAAAAACACGCAACCGGAAGTGAGTTTTTGAAAGATATTAGAGGTTACTCTAGACCTTTGCAGTCTGAATAACATATTTAAAATTCATTTCCAATACGTTATCTATAAAGAATATTTATAGGAAAGTAAAATACTCAAATTTTGTAGTTTTTCTCTTATAACCGGAAGTTGTCGTTTTTGTTTCCGGTGGGACCAACATCTTTCGAATCTGCGAAAACGATGCAATAAAGTGATGCATTTTTTAAATAAAAAAAGAAAAGTTGAAATTTTCGATTTCTTTGATCACTTCCTGTGACGACCGGAAGTGACGGCTGACGCTCTGAACCCAAGTGGTTATGGCTACATCTTAAGGTCTGTTGCTCATATAAGTCTGGTGTCTTAATCTCTTACCGTTTCAGAGATCTTGCTCAGAAAACTTCTCATTTTTAGGACAGAAAAACACGCGACCGGAAGTGAATTTTTGAAAGATATTTAAGGTTACTCTAGACATTTGCTGTCTGAATAACATATTTTAAAATCATTCCAAATACTTTATCTACAAAAGATATTAATGGGAAAGAAAAATACTCAAATTATGTAGTTTTTCTCTTATAACCGGAAGTTGACGTTTCTGTTTCCGGTGGGACCAACATATTTCAGAACTACAAAAGAGATGCAATAATGTGATGTAAGAATTGATTTAAAAAAGGAAAGTTGAAATTTAATGATTTCTTTGATCACTTCCGTAGGCGACCGGAAGTGCCGACGACGAACGAAAAGGTGCCCTCTCCAATCTAGAAATCATGTTCTATCATCTCTAACAAGTCTCCAGTTAATATCTTAAGCCATTCTTGAGAACACTCAAGGACAAAATTTCATTTTAAAATCAGAAAATTGTCCATAACTTGGCACTGGAACCGAATTTACCAAAAAACGGAATTTTATATAAAATTCATATAAACACCTTTTATCCCTGAAAATTTCAAGGAAATTCATTGAATAGTTTTCGAGAAATCGCGTGCACAAAATTTTGTCTAAAAAAAAAAGAATAATAATAATAATAATAATAAGAAACAATAGAATCACTATAAGGTCTTCCGTGGAGACGGAAGACCTTAATTAAGTTAATTACCTGAGTCACTCAAAATTTTGGGGGAAAAAGCAAATTTCAATTGGGGCAGGGTCCTTTTACTGAACCTGGATGCAAGGGTTATTATTATTATGCCCTGCTTTTCACCCAAGTTTGGTTGAAAATGGCCCAGTGGTTCTTGAGAAGAAGTTAAAAATGTGAAAAATTTACAGATGGACACCAAAAAATCTGATCAGAAAAGGTCACTAGCGATTTCAATACAGGTGAGCTAAAAAGAAACATACATATACAAGATATATGCCTCAAAAGTGTTTAACTAAATTTTGAATTTGTTTCAAGCATTACACAAACTCACATAGCATTCAACAGGAATATCTTGCTGAAGAATATTAGAAGCTGACTGAATTCCCCTTCCACTCCACATCTTCCACGAAACCTCAATTCTTTTATTAGGTCAGAATAATACTCAACGTACTCCAAAATTCCAGTATGCCAAATGCTAAAAATGTGCCTGTAAAAATAAAAATCATTTTACATTACCGTTAAGTCACGAATAAAGTATATGAAAATATAGTATGAACATGATGAAATGCAAGATTCAATGAATTTTTTTTAGGTTGATATTGAAATGAGGATAGATATTAGTTTTCTATTAGTCTGCTTTTCTTCTGGGATGACTATCTTTCAGGTGGCAGAGGATTACAGTTTTTTTTTGGCAATCAAAACGTTTGACTGACAGTTTCCTTAATATTGAGCTGCTTTTCAAATGTCCATTGAAAAATTTTAAATTCTCTCTACATGTAATAATAGTATGGTCCAGTCCCTTTAGGAATTTGAAGCTTTTAGGAATAAAACATGTACAACTTACACAATGAGCCCTAATGATGGCACAGGGACAATCTCAAAATTTCATGTAAATTAAGCCTATTTTCACTATTTCGCCGGATCCGCAACTGCTTCCAGGCCCGTGCTAATGCCGTAAGCTACCACACAAATTGCAGACCAACACTTGTACATAGTAACCATTGAACAGCAAGAGATAATGGCTCAACCACCTCGTTTTCAAGCTACAATTCATCCTATGAACCCACCCCACTTTTCTGGTGAAATACCGGAAGAGTGATTTTTGATCTTAGTTTCATATTTCTAGTCCATATCCCATTAACAGTAGTAGTGACACTAAAGTGTCATATATCATTAGAATATACAAGGCCACCAATTCCCTCCAAATGCACACATAAAATATTCTAGCAATAAAATTACCTATTAATAATATACATTCAAACCTAAGGTTCCTCTATTTTTTCTAATTTTTGACTGGTACTTAATCCGATACTATCCTCTGCCACCTTCATGTAAAAAGACACTAAAATTATATTAGACTGTGGTGAAACTCTTGACCACTAATGATAAATTATATAACTGTAACAGTTATTGTACACTAAAACTTGGTCACAGCGAAGTCGTGGGGACTTGTGAATTTACTTCACTATTTCCCTAATTCCTTATTATCATATAATGAATTCCTAGGCTTATTAAAGTAAATATATTCAATATTCGCAATATGCATTTTTTCTTCAAGTATGACTACCAATATGTTCTCAGGAGTATTAATTAAATTACAAAACTTACCTTGGATTACTAATGTTTTCCTATATTAGTAAGGCTGGGATGATACAACTTTTTCTGTATCGATACGTACCACAATATTTGAGCCACGATACGATATGTATCACGATATGTTGAATTGGTAATAAAATCTTTTCTTTATTGAATTGATCAACTTGATATATTTCTGTAGACAGTCAGTAACAAACCTAATAAGTAATTTATTTTCTTGAGGATCATAGTGTGAGGGAGTCATCAACACAAGACAGGCCTGTAGCAACATTTATCAAACGGGGTAAGGGGCAGCCACCAAAAAAAAAATGATAAGCCAGGAAAAAAAACATTGACTGTTAAAACTCAGGAGGGGTTAGAAAATTCCTCTAAATTGTTTGGAAATTTTTAATGCAATACATGGCACTCTTTCCACTCTACTCATTATGCCATCTGACAACAAGTTTGCAACAAGCGAGTTTATTGGTCTGTAGAGACGACTATAAATGGTGGTGGATAAAATATACAGTTTGGTTATAGAATATGTCTAGAAAATGCGCAGAAAATTTTGCGCTGTAAATTACACTTTATTTACATTATGGGATCTGTAGCATTATGGTCAAAGACTAAAATATAAAACCATAATGCTACAGTTCTGTATGGAACGCCATAGCTGCCTTATGTGGTTATTTCATGAAAAGGTGGTGCTTTTTTATGTTATGCTGTGGTTATTTTATATGAAAGTGGTGCTTTTTTATGTGGTTATTTCATGTGAAGGTGGTTTTTTAATTTGATGGTGGTTTTTTATGTGATGGTGGTTTTCCATGTGAAGGTGTTTTTTCATGTGATGGTTTTTCATGTGGTTTTTTATGTTTAATGTGAAGGTGATCACTCGTAACTCCTAATACTTTTGAAGACTGAGTTCACATGTAACACTGAGTTTAACTGCAGCTATTATCTTGAAATTTTGAAAGTGAAACAAATGATCAATATTATTAAAATCATTTTAATATGCCATTGCAAGTTCCTCTTTTTTCCATAGGCGCTTGGTTTCAGGATGGTGTATTCTGTGTATTATGGGTTTTTTTTCTAGCTGTATCTGAACAAACTCGATAACATAAGAATAAAAAAAAAATCTCTGAAATAAGAAAGTTTTAAAAATGTCATATTACTACATAAAAAAGGAGTGAAGGTACGACAGTTGCAATCTTCGATTTAACGTGGTGCCCGGCTTGGTTCACACTTGAAGATGAAGGTTTTTCAAGTGAAAAATATGCAGTAAACTGAGAGTGACACCCTAATCACATAAACAATGGACACATGGCATGATCACGGCATGACCAAAAGAAATAAATCATTAAAAAAAAAACAGCAGTCCTTTGAGTTTTTGTAGCATAATAATTTGTAAATAACAGGTATATATCTATGAGAAAACGTTTTAGTTCATTTACACTTTCAGGCTAATCAATCTGTTGTGATATCATCAACAAAGTCTGTTGTGAAAGTTGTTATTTTTGCAGACTGATTTGTGCATTTCAGTAATACCTATCTCATTATGTGTTCAGAAATATTGATAGTGTGCATTTCTAGTTATGCTCACTGATATAGAGATGTTCAGAGTTGCAAATAATGTGTAACACGAGTATGCTCACTGATATAGAGATGTTCAGAGTTGCAAATAATGTGTAACACGAGTATGATGACATGTGTGTAAACTTACCAAAGTTTTTAAGTTCTATAAATGTAACAGGAAAGATAAATCTGAAAAAGAACATTTTTGAAAATGATTTTTCTACATCAATAAAATTGATTTTTATTTGATTTCTTGTAGTAATTTAATTCATTAATGTTTCTTCTATACCATGTATACTACCAGGAATCTTCCCTAATTTTTCATGCATGTATTTTAGAGAAAATGAGTAATACATGTATTGATTTTTTTAGAACTTTTATTAATTTCTTTAAAAAAAAATGTTGATTGATAAAATGAAGTTCTCATGGTTGTTTTGTGAGCTTAAAAATATCTGCCACGAAAAAAAAAACAAAATTTGTTGTGCTATTTATCAAAACTTGATGGGAAAAAAAATCTTAAAACTTAAAAAATTAAACTAAAAAAAAATCAGTATAAATTAAATTAATTATACTTCAATTCCTAGCCAGTTTTATAGGTTGATAAATATGCTTGTTAAAAGTAATGCTCAGAAATATGAGAATATAAACTGGGTGTATGTGGAGGACCCTTGAAGACTCTCTGTCCTTATAAAGAAAAGAAAATTGTGAGATGGGAATGCTGTTGAAAACAATAAAGGGCAATTTAGTGCAATTATTTATTTTCCTTTCAGTGCATGTAACTGGTCTGACAAAACTTCACACAGTACGATTAACTTTGTCAGAACAAATGTCAATTTAAAAATTTCAATAATAAATAACCCCCCCTTTCAGTGAAATATAGAATACAGAACAAAGAGTAAAAGACTATTATAAATGAAATCATACCAGGAGAGATAATCCACTGATGATGTAGATCCTTTTGTTGACATTTCCTCTTTAATTTTTGCTATTGCTTGTAAACATTTTTCGCTTTCTTTTACAACAACAAATAGACCCATTGAATCAAGTTCAGAAAATTCTTCATCGATGTCTAAGCTCTGCAAGCAATTTTTCGTTGATTCCACCAGAAATTCCAGATTAGACCACAATGCAGCATGATCTTTGATACCTAGATAGAACGTTCTATCGTTAAAATGATATTGTCCTACGGACTCGGTTTAACTTTGATACCTAGGTACCAAATACAAGTCTTTCAGGGCTAATTCATATAACTCAGACAATTCTGTTGCTTTTCCAACATAAAAGATTCCAAAAGATTCTAATCTACAAATATCCCATTCTGAAACATAGTCTTCAGCAAAACCTCCCACATTTCACTCCGGACGTGTAACTGTCTTCGCCTGAGCTTGATCTTAATGATCTTCCCCTTTTCCGCATTAGTTCTGATGCTGAAGGGGATGAGCATGGTGACAAAATGGAGTTTGAAGAATTAGATGAATCATCCATTAAAATTTTTGGCGAATTATTCTCATGGAATTTTCGGAATCTCGATCCCGAGTGCTACTATTTTCACGAATTACGTCTTCAGGACGTGTTTGCGTGAAAATATCAAAAAATCCTGTCCCACTCGTGAAATAAATTCCATATCCAACTACAAAACATTGAATTTTCTATTTATTACATTTTCGATGATTTTCCCTTTGCCTCTGTCTTTGCTTTTAAAACACAATGTAATAGGCTGTGACGTCATAGTTGAGCATTTGAGACGTCAAGGCTTAGCAGTTGTGAGATGAAAAACATTGTAATATGGATTTTAGCAACATATTTTGGAAGAAATTGGCAGTTTTAATCTCTATCAAGATGGTTTAGTTACTATCTCTATCTTATTACAGGCCAGAAATTATATTTTACTTACTTTGATATCCTTTGATCACACTGTAAGAAAATATCACTCTGGTATCCTTTCACACTGTAAGAGAATATCACTTTGATATCCTTTGATCACACTGTAAGAGAATATCACTTTGATATCCTTTCACACTGTAAGAGAATATCACTTTGATATCCTATCACTTTGATATCCTTTCACACTGTAAGAGAATATCACTTTGGTATCCTTTCACACTGTAAGAGAATATCACTTTGATATCCTTTCACACTGTAAGAGAATATCACTTTGATATCCTTTCACACTGTGAGAGAATATCACTTTGGTATCCTTTCACACTGTGAGAGAATATCACTTTTATTCAATAAATGAATCCCACTATTTCACTGTTGAAAATGTAATAAATCACAACATTCCATAGAGTGGACTTTATTTTCCATATACAAAGAATACCTTTTGTAATTAGAAAAATTTCATATTCTGTCATTTTTCAGAATATTTCTATACCTCTCTTATTCTATTTCCACATAATGACTGCATTCTTTAAGTAATTGGTTATCCTCAATGTCAACTTGCACCTCTAGATCTTACACGTTCAAAATACTTCGAACATTAATTGCTCATCCAGACACACATAGATTATTAGTCGCTCTTTGGGGACATTCGGGATAACTCTGCCAAGGGGACATTAAATTCCCGATGGATATATTCACCAAAGACGCTCTTAACATATATATATATATATATATATATATATATATATATATATATATATATATATATATATATATATATATACTTAAAAAACACGAAAAACCTCAGTAAAGCACGAAAAACCTCAGTAAAGCTTTAGGCCTTTCATTCCATCTTCAGAAGCTTTACAAAATAAACAACAGTAGTTACATAGTAACGTTACACAATGATACGCGGAGTATATGACGTCGTAATTGTGAAGTCAAATGTACTATGACATCATAGTCAATTGCTCTTTGCGTTCAGGTAAAAAGTTCGGGAAAACTTCAATAAAAATACAGATATACATATGCATGCATCATTAAATTGATATATATACTAAATCAGATTGTTTAGCTTTGGTTTCAACGTACAAATAAAATAGTACTTCAAAATAATATGTTTGCCTTTGGTAATAGTCATTTTTTACAAACTAAAGGAACTGCCATGGGAACAAAAGTTGCACCAACATACGCAACACTTACCCTAGGTTACCTAGAATACAAACTAACCAACAACTCATAACCTTATGGGGAGAAGATATAGCCAGCAGCCTTAAATCTAAATGGAAAAGATTCCTGGATGACTGCTTTATTTTATGGGATGAAAGTGTCGAAAAATTAGAAGTCTTCCATAAAATATTAAATGAATTGAATGCCAACATCAAATTTACTATAGATACCAGTGAAAATCAATTACCATTCCTAGATGTTCTCCTTATTAAAAAGGACAAAAGGATCATTACTGATATATATTACAAAGTGACGGATACACACCAATACTTACATTTTGGTTCTTGTCATCCACATCATACCAAAACATCCATTCCTTATAACCTCGCCAGACGTATATGCGCCATTGTCAGTGAAAAAGATACAAGGGACATTCGTTTATGTGAACTTAAAACCTATCTTTTAAAACAGAAATACCCAGTCCAACTTATAGACAATGGAATACTTAAAGCCAAGGAACATGAAAGATCAGAATAACTATTAACCAAAGAACGTGAGGATAACGAGAATATTATTCCCTTTGTACATACTCATAATCCTCAGAATCAGAACATCAACTCCATTGTTAACCAACTGAACACCATTCTCAAAGAGGACCAAACAACAAAGCCAATTTATGAAAACGTACAATTTATCTCAAGTAGACGTCAACCAAAGAACCTGAAAAGACTACTATGTAACTCTAATTTTGAAGAAAACTATTCAGTGACTAAATGTAAAAATCCTCGATGTGGAACCTGCGACCATCTAACTGAAGGAACTTGTTATAACTTTAACGGCCAAAGATTTACAGTGAACGCCAATATGTCGTGTGATACTCAAAATGTTTTATATGTTATAACCTGTCCAGGGTGTAGTGAATATTATATTGGCGAGACCAGTAACACGCTCCGTACTCGGGTTCATATTCATAAACAGCATATCAACAAGCCAGAATACAGACAGATACCACTTAGTGAACATTTAGAAGTGTGTGGACAAAAGAAATTTAAGATATTTCCTTGTTATAAAGTAACAGGAGGAAATGATATTTGTAGACGTCAAAAAGAAAAACATTTTATTTGTACGTTGAAACCAAAGCTAAACAATCTGATTTAGTATATATATCAATTTAATGATGCATGCATATGTATATCTGTATTTTTATTGAAGTTTTCCCGAACTTTTTACCTGAACGCAAAGAGCAATTGACTATGATGTCATAGTACATTTGACTTCACAATTACGACATCATATACTCCGCGTATCATTGTGTAACGTTACTATGTAACTACTGTTGTTTATTTTGTAAAGCTTCTGAAGATAGAATGAAAGGCCTAAAGCTTTACTGAGGTTTTTTGTGTTTTTCTTCTTTATGTTAAGTATTTTATTCTGACCACTGAGACTTTTTATTGGATAATCTATATACATATATATATATATATATATATATATATATATATATATATATATATATATATATATATATATATATATATATTGTAATATTCATTAAATAATAGTCTCCATATTTATTCTCTGTATAGAAAAACAGGCAACATAATTAATACAAGTTCCTCCAAAAATATTGACAGTCATTTAATTCATGTATAGTACAAAATATCTGTGAAATCAATTTTAAGTCATCTCTTCTAAAACACGCCAGAAAAAATGACTAAAATTACTCTAATGTTAATAATCAATTATCTTTGGTATTATTAATATTATTTATTGACCAATTACACCTACCAGTGACCAATGGTAGATTTATGTGATTAATGAACATTAAAGACATGAAAAAAAAATTATAAATTTTGTAAGCTCTTTATTTTATCACATAACGCTTTAAAATACACTGTTTCGCTCTGTTAGAGTTCATCAGGCCGCCTAGCAGACGACGACAGTGTTTTTTTTGGGGGGGAGGGGGGTCTTTTTGACACAAACTTTCAGTATTTACACATTTGTTAAAGCTCACTTCTTTTTTATTTTGACAATGTTTTGCTGAGCCATTTTCCTTTGGAAACTTTCTTGATACCTGGACAAACACCAACAAATGTTTTCCCATAGACTTCCATACAAATTCCAATCACTGTCACTTATTTTTATAATCAATATTCAAAAAATCAGTCACTGTGAAGCAAAGTTCAACACCTCTTCTTCGAAATTCCACCACAAAAAATATATCATGCCATTGTGTTTATCCTTTAAATTTTGGCCTGTTTACAACTGGTATAGATTCGCACTGAATGAAATTGTCCAGCAAAATATCACCCCTCATCTCAAGTCTTCCTTTATAAGTCCTATATCTTTTTTTACACATTCTGTTAAGTCACATATAATTTTTATCACTTATATTTCACTGTCGAATTCCACCACAAAGATTTTCTGTTAATGACCAATCAGGACTCCTGTCAGCTTTTCTTCTCCGCACAACTTTGGGTGTCCAAAATGGCGGCCCCCTCTACCTAGGCAATTCTGGTGTTCTTCCTATAACCAAATGGATAACAAAGTGAAAAAGTGCCCAATTTGACATTTTCAGATAACATGTATATAGTACATTTAAAATATGTAACATGAAGAAATTACATGTAAAAACATGTAAATTATGACTATCTATTCAATGTAACCCCCCTACACAAAACGAACGCAACCGTGATATGAAGATGTATTGAAAGTTAACTTCATATTGACTTTTTAAAGTGACTATTGAAATAAAATATGTAATTAACTGACTAACAATGTTATTTCTTATGTTTTCAAGAGGATTTGAGGGATTACATGTAATTTTCACATTCAGAGTATATTGTACCCGATTTTAAAAAAAATAGCCAAAAAAACTCAAATTATTGAGAAAAAATGTTTTTAACATGTATTTAATTTTACAATTCAAAATGAAATCACTAAGCAGCTGACAGCCAATTAAGAGAAGGTTTTCAAAAGAGATGAGAAATAATTTGATCTAGTAGTGTTGTTTTTTCTCTGTAGCAGTAAAACTGTCATTACCCCCTTCAATACACCTACATTTTGCAGCGAGGGTTGCTGGCTAATTCCTATCATGATAACAAATTATTGCATGATAACACCTTAACTTGACATGATGCTGATGGAGCAATGGAAAAAGCACATCACAAGTGAATTTCACTTCAGACACATACAGTATCCATAGTAAATTTTTCAGTCAAGTTTCAAAGATCGGAAAATTCATAAAGAGGATAATTAAGGTTTTAAACCCAAATATGAGTGCCTCACAACAAGGGAAAATTACTTCATAAAGAAGAAGAAAACTCACCTGCACCATTCACAAGAGTAGACCGGGAAACCTGGAACTGGTGAGGCATCCACCCTCTGTGTGTGAGGAACAGGAAATGATGCTGTGACATGGGTGCCATCGGTTGCTGCAGCCAAGACCTCTGAAAAAGAAAGAGAATCCTGAGGCTTTGATGCAGGCTGAACCCTTGGGGTAATAACTACAGTTCTTTAAAATTTAATAAATAATGAAATTAAACCTCTATAATTAATAAATAATTTTTCTAATTATTAAAATAGGCCCATATAAGGCCAATTTGCCTGAAATAAGGGGTATACCTAAGATCCTGTCAAATTAATCAGCTTAATTTAACTCATAAAAGGGGTGGGTATCGGCAAAAATTTCATATCGTGATATATCATGATTTTCCCCAAAAAATATCACGATAAATCGTGATATTTTTACACACAATTTTTACTACAATTTCAAATGAATTTCCGTAATAGTTCTTAAAAATATGCTATAAAAACATAACTCTACTTTTAACTTTTTATTTCTTTAATATAAAGCATGTTTGGATGCCGTTGTTTAACTGTTTTCAACATTTTTTTTTTACATTTCCTGTAATTGTCATTCAATAGTTTGAACAAATAAATGAACAATTTCCGGAATTATGGTAATGTGAAAAATACCGGTATTTTAGTCTCCGTATCACGATACGTATCACACAGTAAAGAATTGCGATATACTGGTATACCGATAAAATCACACATCCCTAACTCATAATTAATTATATCTCTAAATTATAGTAACATTTTTAAAATTGATCATTTCTTTGAGGAAAAAAGTTACAAAACCAGTTTCTCTAGACCGTGATGAGTCTTTTGTCTCAATTCTGAAAACAAGTATAGTCTAAGGGGAGTAACTCTAATTTCTGAAAATGAACTTACCTGGATAGGAAGTGATCAGATATAAAACTGGTTTCGGCAGGTGTGATACAGACTCCCAAAGACTGCTCCATCTTCAAAAGACAAGTGGGATGTTCAATACAGCCTTCAAAAAACATGGGAAGACCAATCCAGGATGTGATGGCAACCTGACCTGGGACATGGACTCTGAGGAGAGGCGTGGCCTGGGTACTCGACTACAGCTGAAATGCAGCAGGTGCCCTTACATTTCAGAAATGCACAACCTCTATGTGGAAGTGCAATCCAAATCAAGGGGAAGGAAAGCAGCAACAATAAACTATGTCCTACAAGTAGGTCTAAGTCAAACCCCCATTGGCAGTTCATCTGTACACAAAATTTTTATGGCCACCAACACTCCGCCTCCGGCCGAGTCTTCACTACAAAAAACAAGTAACACCATCATGCAAAAAGTAGTTACCCTAAATAAGAAAAAAGATGATATGAAAAAAAGATGTAAGAAATTAGTTCATATTAATAAATTGCAGGGGGCCCCAAACCCAAACAATATAGGAATTCAGTGCGATGGAATGTATGATAACTCCCTCTACTCTGGGGTGGGGGAAACACCCTTCCAGTCTGCTACACAGACCGTCTTCTTAATTGCAGAAGATGTGACCAGTAGTCACGAGATAATATCTTTAGTGACCAAAAACAAAATATGTCCTGAGCGACAGCACCTCAAGAACAATCCAAGCCATGTGTGCACTGAGCAGACCTGGGGCAAATATACCCATGACCAAAAACATTGGTGACGAATTCACCTGGGCCAAAGAGGGCATAGAAGACCTTCTCGAGAATGATTTAAATGTCAAGGACATTACATCAGACCCTGACAGTACAATATTCAAGGCCGCTGAGTCTTTGTATGCCGAGGGCAAACTATCAGACGAACTGTGACGTTTTGTCGACACTCGGCATCTTGCTGAAAATGCCAGAAAGGCCATCAAGAAAGATGAATCTTTACAGAAAATTATGCCCAAAAATACCAAAGCTGTAAGAATCAAACTGCTAAATAACTTTGCTATAGATTTTACAGACAGATGAAAAGTTTACATAAGGGGGGTGGGGATGGATTTTAAACTACCTGAGGATGCTTCCATATCAATAAAACAAATGGCTTTTCTGTTCTTCAGAAGATTTTTAAAGATTTTTTTCCTATAAATTCCTTTGTAAGAATTTGATCCCCTATTGTGGCTCCTCCCTACCCTAAGGGATCATCATTTGAACAAACTTGAATCTACAATACCTGAGGATGCTTCCATGTCAATATGACTAAACATCTAGAGAAGAAGATTTTTTTCTATATATATTCCTATATAAAACTTTGATCCCCTGTTGTGGCCCCACCCTACCCCTGGGGGTCATCATTGAACAAACTTAAATCTATACTATGTAAAGAAGGTTTTCTTTAAGTTTCAACTTTTTTTGCCCTGTGGTTCTTGAGAACATTTTTAAAGCATGCCACCAAATTTTCACTATTTCTGAATTACCTCCCCTTGCAGGGATCGACAATAACTTTTAAAACCATAGTCACCCTCATACTCAGCAATTTGTTCGGTTGAGGTCATGTATACACGTGATTCAAATAACCCAAACTGTAGGGGACCACAAATGCAGTATTTTTTTTTTTAATATTGAGGTGTTGTCAAAAACAATAAATGCTCATGGAAGCTTTCAAAATTGCCGTTCTATCAATCTGTCAATTCCTAATGCATCGTGTTTCACCCACCAACAATGCTATGACATGGATGAGGAAAACCATGCAACGTTTTCAACACAAATATTTCTTCCATAAGGATAATTTAAATCAATTAAATTGCTAATTTTTTAATTAACACATGATGTTTATCTCTATTTTTTTGTATCTGATAAGTCTTTTGATAACTGGTTGGTCGTCACACCTACCTGTGTCGTGTGTCGTGCAATGTACAGCGATAAGTTTAGTTACCGAGAATCGCGAAACACGGGGTGATTCGGAAAGTAACAAAATCAGGACTTTTGCGTTTTTAAATTAATTTTTACATGCTTCGAGCGAGTGTTTGGTAATAAATTGCAGTAGGCTAGGCTAGTCCTAGGCTAGCGGGCTACTGTTAGTGTCGAACCCTGCCTTGAATGAGGGCGTGGCCCTTCATTTGAATAAACTTGAATCCCCTTTACAATGTACCAAAGGATGTTTTGTGGCAAGTTTGGTTGAAATTGGTCCAGTGTTCCTGGAGAAGAAGTTAAAAATATGAAAATTTTATAGACAGACTGACAGACTACAGACAAAATGTGATCAGAAAAGCTCACTTGAGCTTTTAGCCCAGGTGAGCTAAAAAGTCACTACTTTTCTACAGATAACACATTTTATGAGTCATTCATATTTATATTATATTATACTTTCATGTAAATAAGTTGAATCTAATTCGTTGAGAAACATTTTTTAAACAAGAGGCCCATGGGCCACATCACTAGGCAAAAACACAAATCAGTTCAGTATTGAAAAGACTACCGAGGGGGGGGGGGGGCATGAATTTAAAGTACTTGATGATGCTTCCATGTCAATATAACAAATGGCTTTGTTGTACTTGAGAAGATTTTAAAAAAAATTTCCCATATATTCCTTTGTAAAAATTTGATCCCCCATTGTAGCTCCTCCCTATCTCAGTGGTCATCATTTGAACAAACTTGAATCTACACTACCTGAGGATGCTTTCATATCAATATGATTAAACATAGCTTTTCTGTTCTTGAGAAGAAATATTTTTTCTATGTTCTTACGTAAAACTTTCGATCCCCCATTGGGCCCCACCCTACCCCTGGGGTCATCATTTGAACGAAATTGAATTTACACTACCTGAGGATGCTTCCATATCAAAATGACTAAACATGATTTTCAGTTCTTAAGAAGAAGATCTCTTCCTATATGTTCCTATGTAAAATTTTCGATCCCCCATTGTGGCCCGACCCTATCCCCAGGGGTCATGATTTGAACAAAATAGAATCTACACTACCTGAGGATGCTTCCATATCAAAATGACTAATCATGGCTTTGCAGTTCTTCATCAGAAGATATTTTCATATATATTTCTATTTAAGACTTTGATCCTCCATTGTGGCCCCACCCTACATCTGGGGGTCAACAAAATAGAATCTACACTACCTGAGAATGCTTCCACATAAATATGATCAATCAGGGCTTTGCTGTTCTTGAAAAGATTTCTAAAAAATTTTCCTATATATTTCTATGTAAAACTTTGATCCTCCATAGTGGCCCCACCGTACCCCCGGGGTCATGTTTGAATAAATTTGAATCTACACTACCTGAGGATGCTTCCATATAAATATGACTCATCATGGCTTTGCTGTTCTTGAGAAGAAGATTTTTAAAGGTTTTCCTATATATATTTCTATGTAAAACTTTGATCCTCCATTGTGGCCCCCCCCCCCTACCCCCGGGGGTCATGATTTGAACAAAATTGAATCTACACTACCTGAGGATGCTTCCACATGAGTTTCATCTTTCCTGGCCCTGCGGTTCTTGAGAAGAAGATTTATAAAAGATGCTATTAATTTTTCACTAATTCTTTATTATCTCCCTTTGAAAGAAGGCGTGTCCCTTCATTTGAACAAACTTGAATCCCCTTCATGCAAGGATACTTTGTGGCAAATTTGGTTGAAATTGGCCCAGTGGTTCTTGAGAAGACGTCGAAAATGTTAAAAGTTTACAGACAGACAGACGCCTGATAAAATTTAAAGTGATCAGAAAAGCTTACTTGAGCCTTCAGCTAAAAACACCATTACCCGCTGAATGATGAAGCCACGCCCTCCAGCGTAGCAACTGTCAACATTGCTTGATGACGGGTGATATTCCAAAAAAACAGTGACTGCGCAGAATTTATGCGCGCACGGTTCACTGTTATATGATTGTATTAAATTTTGTATAAAACATTCAGTATAATATAATAAATATTGCATGTAGTTGAGTGTAACATTGAAAATTTTTACCCCAAGAAAACCACTGTAAACTTCCGCTGCGCCTCGGTTGACAATGGTTTTCCATGGGAGAAAATTTTCAATGTTACACTCAACTACATGCAATATTTATATAATATATAATATAATAATATATGTGTTATTTGAATGTACAATGCTGAAATAGTAGTCAGGGTTTGACACATTATGCACGAGCCAGAAATCAGAGTGCATTATGTGTCAAACCCTGACTACTATTTCAGCAAAGTACATCTAAATAATAACACTAATTTGATTATAATGCTGACTGTTGTTTGTATATGACAATTTAATAAAAATTCTCAATCCCAAAGCTGTTTGCGGATGTTAAATCTAAATGAAAATTTTCTTGAACATGCATTAAATTCTTTCAACAAGTGTTATATCTAAAAGCATTTTTAATTAATGACTCCTGTTACATTGCAATTTTGAATATTGATACATTAATTTAAGTATTTATTTGATATTTTTTTTCAAGATCCTTGTCAGTGATATCATTATTTTGATTTTTTATTTTTTATTTTTTTTTGGTGTCAAATGTCACTATGAAAACTATGTATATATACTAGCTATAAATACATTTGGTTAATGATAGGTTTTTGTGGCGTAATGGTAATGCGTGGGACAGACAATCTCATAATCGCAAGTTCGACACCCAACTTGGTGCTTTACACATTTCCTTTCAAAAAGACAGCTGTGAACTATTTTGGCATAGTATGCTTACGCTATATAAATCCTTAGAACACTGCAAAAATAGTTAGGTATTGATTACATAGACAAACTGACAGGAAACATTCTAATAATAAAATATGATGAAAAACATAAAAGCAATATGTACATACCTGCCATACACTTGCAATGTCCTGGTGACATCATACCTTGTTGTAAACAAGGTATTTTACAATGTTAGGGTAGATGACTTTAGGCCAGTTCATCATGTCTTTTGTCCATTCACCCTTTTCCTTCTCCTAAGGATCTTTATCTTCAAATGCTCATAGCTTTTCCACAAACCTGGTCCATGCGGTAGTATCCAAGGTGTCCAGACAATGCACTTTTGCCCTGGAGTCTGATATTTTGCTGTTTAACTTAATCAACATAAGTTTCATTGACATCTCTAGTTTTTGCCCTACAAGATGGTGCAACGTGCAGAGGATTATGGGTATAGTAAAGTCATAAATGGAAAATGGTTTCATTGCATATTTAACTACTTAACTATGTTCAAGTATCTATCACTGTTATTCACATGTATTCATTATATTAATTTCTCAGAAGTTTTTTTTGTGAATTGGTCTGGCCATCACTTAAAGAATAATTTAAATTATTGACATCACTGTTTTTCAGAAATATGTTGACTTTGTTATTCACAAATATCCATCATTTTTATCGACGAAAGGAAGTACACAATCACTATCCATGATGAAATATCTCCATTTCCAATGGAGTCAAAATGTCACATTTATCAAAACTTCAGCATAAGTTCCTGTCCAAAATCCTGGTCATAATAATGTCACACACCTCTCAGAACTTAGTAAAACTGGTCCTTTACGGGATGGTCTGAAAAATACAGAGGAGAAAACTTAACATTCCTGTAAATAGTTTTTTATTTAAATTAAACCTTTGCCATACATGGAAATTGTTTTATTAAATTTGGAAAATTTAAATTTGTTTACAGTCGAACCTCATTATCTCAAACTTGATGGCACCGAGAAAAATCTCTGAGATAACTGAGGTTATTGAACATATAGAGAAAGTGTTTGGGACTTTTAACACTTTGACATATCCGTGATATTGGTGATATTAGTGTTCGAGATATCAAAGTTAAGATGTGTTCTGTTTTTGAGCAATGTCTTTGTTATACTGATTTATCGAATTATTTCATTTTAGGACTCACACAAGGAAATAATTTCACTGTATGTTTCTTGCTATATAGCCTTAATTAAATTAATTATTAAACTAGAAACTCACCATATAATCAATGAAAGAGAAGATAAAGACTTTTATCATTCAGAATAATACTGTCAATCTGATTGGTTTAGAGCAAATCACATGAAGGGAGACAATTCATGAAGTCTCTCTCACATGCAGGGTGCCAACTGTGTTGTTGCCCTTCAGAGGACGAAATAGTGCAAGCAGGCATACAGGGTGACAACTGTATTGTCTCCCTTTAGATGAAAATAAAATGTCGTATATCTCATTTATATACAAAATTGATATATATGCAGGATTGGTAAACAATACAAGATGTGTCGTTAATGCCACGAATGCCCCGTGCAGGCAGCCAAAATTTCAAATTGCACATTTGTAGCCAAAATAATGATTAGAAATTGTGAATTTTTACATCTTTTCCAAATTCAAGAGAGATAACTCTGTCAAAAATCATCAGACCACAACTTAATTCAATCTTGACCTGTATTTTCTGGTAAAATCCATGCATATGCAATTTCAACCTAATACAAGTTGGAGAGCAGGAACTGAAAATTTCTTATTTTTTTCTAAGTTCAAGAGAGGTAACTCTGTCAAATATTATCAGACCATGACCAAATATGAACTTCACACCTGTCTATACCTATGACATATCCATATGTCAAATTTGATTTGAATGTATGCATCTGTTGCTGAGATAACGAATGGAAGGTCAATGATGATGGAATGATGGAACAGGGTAACACTATTTTATGGCGGGGCGGGGCATAAAAATCTAACAGTGGTGTCAAATTGTGTGGAGTTGAAGCAGTGGGTAGGAGAGGGCAAGAGGCTGACTGATATTTTCTTCTCTATGAAATTAAGATTCTTTAGGATAGTTTAGTGATTTGTTTAGGAGATATAAAAATTTATCAGGTCTGGGTAGGAATGTGCTCTCGTGTCCTCAGGTGCCAACCCTACTCAAACCTGATAATTTGTGTTGTCTCACTTCAAACTTTCAAATTCTCTTCAATTCAGTAGGTCAATTCAACAGAGATTTTTACATAAGCACTGAATTCTCATGTCCTGCTGAAAAATTGATTACTGTGTGTTAGTGTGGTATGATAATTCATTGGATACTGCGTGTTAGTGTGGTGTGATAATTCATTGGATACTGCATGTTAGTGTGGTATGATAATTCATTGGATACTGCGTGTTTGTGTGGTATGATAATTCATTGAATACTGCATGTTAGATTGGTATGATAATTCACTGAATACTGCGTGTTAGTGTGGTATGATAATTCATTGAATACTGCATGTTAGTGTGGTATGATAATTCACTGAATACTGCATGTTAGTGTGGTATGATAATTCATTGAATACTGCGTGTTAGTGTGGTATGATAATTCATTTAATACTGTGTGTTAGTGTGGTATGATAATTCACTGGCACTTAAGGTGCTGTTATGATATTGGACCGACAACATTCAAAAATAAGATGTGTTTGTGAAACACTATGCCCCCGATGGTAACACATTTCTGTAGTGGGACGTAGACTACAGTGCAATAGTTATTGCCAATGTTAGAAGTTTCTCAAATGTAGGTCAAAGGTACAGTTGGGATCATATGATCAAAAATTTCTGTACCAGTGGAAAGATCTTGTCATAATGAACACTCATGTCAAATATTAAAGACTTATCCTTGACAGCACAATAGTTATGGGCTAGGTTAAAGTTGACAACAGACAGACAGACAAACAGACAGAGAGGACAAAAACAATATACCCCCAGGATCTTTCAATCTGGGGGCATAAAAACAAAGCAACACATTTGAGAACTATAAAAGGAAAAATGTGGACTTTTGACATCTATCAGAGAGGAAGCTAGGTAACATGGACTTCTGACATCTATCAGAGAGGAAGGAGATAAAATATATGTAACACACAGGAAAAGGAAGTTACCTGTCCAGGACATAAAGACTGTACTGCAACCATTCCTCCAGAGACCATAATGGGGATGAATAGAAATGGGCTGCAAAATGTAATATCATACTTTCATGTAAATTAGCTGAATCTGATTCATCAAGAAACATTTGTTAAACAAGATCTGTTTGTGAGACACTGATGCCCCCATATGGCAGCTTATGGCAAAGGTTAAAGTTTCTCAAATGCAAGTCAAAATCCAGGCCAAAAGATAAAAAATGTTGGTACCCAAAGAAAGGTCTTGTCTCAAGTAGTATACCTGTGAAATTTGAAACCCCTAGCTGCAACTGTTCAAAAGTTATGGCGAAGGTTAAAGTTTTTTTAAAAGTAAGTAAAACGTCAAGTTCAGGGTCAAAGTTGTTGGTATCCAAAGGAAGGTCTTGTCACAAGGATTACATATGTGAAGAATGAAAGCCCTAGCACCAACAATTCAAAAGTTATGGCCAAGGTTAAAGTTTTTCAAAAGTAGGTCAAATTCCTAGGTCTAGGTAAAAAGGTCAAAGTGGTTGGTATCGAAAGGAAGGTGTTGTCACAAGGATTACACATGTGAACTATGAAAGCCCTAGCTCCAACAGTTCAAAAGTTATGGCCAAGGTTAAAGTTTTTCAAAAGAAGATCAAACTCCAAGCTCAAGGTCAAAAGGTCAAAGTTCTTGGTATCCAAAGAAAGGCCTTGTCACAAGGAATACACATGTGAAATATGAAAGTCATAGCTCCAACCAATCAAAAGTTTTGGGCAAACTTAAAGTTGATAACGGACAGACAGTCAGGGCAAAAATGAAACACCCCCGGGATCTTTCAATCCAGGGGCATAAAAATACTATTACTCGCTGAATGATGAAGTCACGCCCTCCAGCGTAGCAACAGTCAATACTGCTTAATGACGGGTGATATTCCAAAAAATAGTGACTGCGAAGAATTTATGCGCGCAAGGTTCACTGTTATATGTATTCGTATAAAACATTAAGTATAATATAATAAATATTGCATGTAGTTGAGTGTAACACCGAAAATTTTTACCCCTCGAAAACCATTGTCAACCCCGGCTGTGCCTTGGTTGACAATGGTTTTCTTATAAAGTAATGACCGTCTACTAGTCATTCCCCATTTCAACAGTGATGGAGATAAGGCCATTGCATCTGAAAAAAACAGAAGTCTCTGATGAGACTGTAGCTCTACTGGTCTGTTTGTATAACAAAAGAAAAGTAGCACTTGGATTTGAAACATTGCAACATGCAACAATAAATAGAATTATGTATCTTAATGTAGTCTACTTCTGTGCCAAGTTATATTGAAATCAAATGAAAACTGTAGGAGGAGTAGTGTTTTGAAAGTATTTCACAGAAATTTCTATTTTTAGTAACCATGACAACACCATTCACCCAAATAAAAAAAAACAGAAATACATATTATGTATCGTAGTGTATTCTAACTGTGTGCCAAATTAGATTGAAATCAGAACAAAATTGTAGGAGGAGTAACGTTTAATGGGAATTTCACAAAAATTTCTATTTTAAGTAACCATGGCAACACTGTTCATCGAATTCAAAAACCAATGCAATAAATTATGTATCTTAATATAGTCTTCTTGTATGCCTAATTATATTAGAAGCAGACTAAAACTGTAGCAGGAGTAGTGTTTTAAAGGAATTTCACAGAAATTTCTATTTTAGTAACCATGGCAACACCGTCCATTGAAATCAAAAACCGATGCACTAAATTATTTATCTAAGTGTAGTCTACTTGTCTGCCAAGTTATATTGAAATCGGACCAAAACTGTAGGAGGAGTAGTGTTTTAAAGGAATTCACAGAAATTTCTATTTTTAGTAACCATGGCAACACCATCCATCAAAATCAAAAACTGATGCATTATATTATGTATCTTAGTGTAGTCTACTTGTGTGCCAAGTTATATTGAAATCGGACCAAAACTGTAGGAGGAGTAGCGTTTTAAAGGAATTTCACAGAAATTTCTATTTTTAGTAACCATGGCAACACCATCCATCAAAATCAAAAACCGATGCACTAAATTATGTATCTTAGTGTAGTCTACTTGTGTGCCAAGTTATATTGAAATCGGACCAAAACTGTAGGAGGAGTAGCGTTTTAAAGGAATTTCACAGAAATTTCTATTTTTAGTAACCATGGCAACACCGTCCATCGAAATCAAACACCGATGCACTATATTATGTATCTCAGTGTAGTCTACTTGTGTGCCAAGTTATATTGAAATCAGACCAAAACTGTAGGAGGAGTAGCGTTTTAAAGGAATTTCACAGAAATTTCTATTTTTAGTAACCATGGCAACACCGTCCATCGAAATCAAAAACCGATGCACTATATTATGCATCTTAGTGTAGTCTACCTGTGTGCCAAGTTATATTGAAATCGGACCAAAACTGTAGGAGGAGTAGCGTTTTAAAGGAATTTCACAGAAATTTCTATTTTTAGTAACCATGGCAACACCATCCATCAAAATCAAAAACCGATGCACTAAATTATGTATCTTAGTGTAGTCTACTTGTGTGCCAAGTTATATTGAAATCGGACCAAAACTGCAGGAGGAGTAGCGTTTTGAAAAATTGTTTACAGACAGACGGACAGACAGACAGACAGACAGACGGACGGACGGACGATGGACACCTTACTATCGCATAAGCTCTTCTGGTCTCTGACCAGTAGAGCTAACAAGGACATGTCATTGAAAACCTTTAAAGACTTGCCTCACTTCTTTGATTCTCAAAGAAACAGACTGCTAAAGCTCCATTCAGCAGTCATGTTTCCAGGAAGAACTAAAGACATAAGAGAATCCATGCAGAGAAGATTTGCCTTGGACCTAAAGCTTCGATGAAGGACAGAGGACGAGAATTGCTACAAACACTACTGTGAAGACTTACCTTTGATGAAGCTCGCTATGCATACTGCATTCTGTTCATCATAAGCTGCTACCTGGGACAGCGTGGAAAGTCCAGTCAACTTTATTCTTTTTCCCAGGGACTGAAAAGCAGTAAATGGATATCTTCAGTGTTGCCTACTGACTCTGACTTAAACATGACAGAAGACAAATGTTTGTTGAAAGACTGTATAATTTTGACTTTATGACTAAATTAAATATCACTCGTGCAAAAAATCTGAATAATGTGAAATATGCAGCATTTAAAATCCAATCTAAAATGTATTACAAATAATAGACATTTTGAAAGTAGAATACATAAAGTAGTGCACTCATTGAATAGCGGTCATGGAAAACTGAACACTGGAACTTTGTGAATCTGTAATGGCACCTGTTGTAAAAGGAAGTAGAGTGGTCCATCATCTAAAACAACAACAAAATAGGCAAAATTACTATTTTAACCTGCAATAAAAACTGTTAAAATATAAATCTCAAAGAAAATACTGTAGATTCAAAAGATATTAGCTATATGCTAAAGAAAACCTTAATTAAGCTACCCTCACAGTAAATCAGTAACAGATCCAAAACTTAAAACTTTTTTTAAAGTTGTGTGAAAAATACAGGGGGCGTTGATGCTGTGTATGGAAAAGCATGTGTCTCTACAGAACCCACAACAGGTGCGTTAACAGAGATGTGTTCCCAAGATGACAGGGCAATATGTACCCAGCATCTCAAGGACCACTACACTCCTCCCTATTTTAAGAAAAGGCATCCCAGTCCGTTACAACAGGACAAACTATAATATACATAAAATAATAAAATTAAGCTCCTAGTCGTGCTTACCATACATTACCAATTACACATATATGTTCATAATAAATACACAGGAAAATATAAACGTTCATAATAAATACACAGGAAAATATCACAATTAATATCATACTCACACATCACATCACTCCAACATGCGAGTTATCTCGGTATACACCAGGAAGTCCATCCAACATGCGAGTGGTCTCGATACCCTAGGAAGTCCATCCAACACGTGAGTCATCTCGGTACACCAGGAAGTCCATCCAACACGTGAGTCATCTCGGTACACCAGGAAGTCCATCCAACACGTGAGTCATCTCGGTACACCAGGAAGTCCATTCAACACATGAGTGGTCTCGGTACACCAGGAAGTCCATTGTTGTGTCATTCTCCTGTTGTCTACCATGAGGTCTATCGATGACATCCATTCACGCATCTGAACATGTACAAATACCCAACACAGAGATGATGCTTAGACACCACAATCACAACTGCCACAGAAACACTCCATCCTGCAAGGTAAGCTCTACATACATTTTTAATGGTGCAACCATTAAACAGATTAAGTAAAACATGATTAATTTTGGGGACCTGTTTATTCCATACTAATAGGTAAGTAAATATTCTGCATGAACCTCTTCAACTGAGATTCAAAGAATCCTTTAAAGTTTTAGTATTTCCACAGGTTTGTTGTCTTCTTCACCACTAATTGCCGACACTTTCTGCTACTCAGCACTGATGCCTCAGGCCCATGGGATACTCAACACCACATGGTTGGCTGGGACTCTCTGACTCTACAAGTACGGAGTCAGATAGAATGGCTTGTACTTCTGCCAAATGCACCTTGGACATCCCTGAGATTTTGCCAGTAACATCAAACACAGGTCAGCCTGAATCAATCCATAACTGGACCTGCTCTGGCCCTCCAAAATAAATAATCTAACTTAATCCCCCTCAAATTCACCCAGTTGCTGCACCGACAATTTCCGACTACCCTTACATGCACGGCTCCTGGAGAAATTCCTTTTGCTGACACAAAGATTACCATCATTAGTGTACATGACATATCCTATGATTAGGCTGATCAGCATATCAACAGGATAAATGTCTATCCTGCTGAACTAACATGTTCACATACTGTCCCCTTAATCCTAGCATTTCCTCAGGTACTAAAGATAGGCCTGCAGTGGGGGAACTCCCTCATCTTGTGACCATGAAGGGCACGGCCCTCCCCAGTTAGTACCTTCCCCCTCTGGCATAAACTGATCTACTGATTCCCTCCAGTTCCAGCCTCTCTCTGACACTCGGCAAAGTGTCAGAAACTACAATGACTTAACTAGACACCTCTAAAACATAATCTGGGAGCAATTCCTCCTCCCATGAGTCTCCAATATCTGACGAGACAGCTCAGTATGGCATTATGCCCTGCATGAAATCTGCTCCATTGAGCAGGACTGCTTATTACCTTGTTTGTACCAATATAGTGACATTAGGTATCTCAACCATCTTCATAGTTGTATTTGTAGTTTGAAAGGAGTAAAAATACCTAACGTGCTGAAAAATGGTCCATCATCTCTTTAATAGAGGCTAAAACCCCCTATTTAACTTGACCCATCCATCTGGCTACCCATATGTGGATTTCCTCTAATATCATGCCTGGATCTGCAACTTCCAGAACTAAATACAATACTCTTGTGATCTCATTGAGAAACTTGAAGAATTTGCTCAGGTCATATACCCCTTCTTTTGACCTTTCCAGACATAGGTCAACTTAGGGTCACTCCTGAAAACTTCTCCCTGTCACCTGCACAAGGTACACTTTCCCCAACCTCAAGACCCTACTCCATGCATTCTGCCCCCCCCTCCCCCTTGCACCTGCAGGGCTGAGAAGCAGCTTCATTTCATCAGAATACTTACTCTACCCACCATTATGGTAGCAGAGTATTTGAACTCGTTGTCACAAGAAAACTCTCCTTGGTTTTTTTTAGCTTTTGTAATTTAACTAACTCCAACAAGGATGATTCCAGCTTCATTGAAACATCTCTAGCAGCAGAAAGTAGTCCCCTGATCCTTCTGGGGATTCCAGTGACCTGACCTTGACCTCCAGCAGCTGTTGGTCCACTAGCACAGAAACATCCGACATCAAATACATAATGTACAAATTCATCTATTTCCTTAGCCTCCTTCCTTATTGCTCAATCATTAATGATATAAATCATCATCATTTGTCATCTAACAAAATAAGTATTTATAAAAATTATTTAAATCAAAAGCACCCTTTTTTTAAAAAAAAAGAGGCAGATAAAGAATTCAAGGGGAGTCCAAGATAAGTAGAGTTTGTTGATATATTATTTCATTGTAATATTTGTATAGCACTGGTCAGCTGTTCCTAATGACTTGACACTTACATACCATACATGTCAAAAAGTTTGTTTCTTTGTCAGTGGATGTCAATACATTGAATGGAGGTACTGATTTTTATAAATGATACATCACAGATTCCATCTAACTTTGATGAATACATCCTGATATGAATTAATCTACATCTAAAAATAACACCAACTCAAACTAGAAAATCTGAATTGCATGCCCATATTTTGCAGAGTGCGCCGCAAAGCGCAGCACACCACTATTGCATTGCTCCATTTTGTGGCAGTATGAGCACATATCACTGCACCTTCCCATGCCTGGGGGCTATACTCAGGGCACGTATTATTAGTTACATAGTTTTGTAGTGACAGGGTACGGGATGATACCTGGTTAGTAAATTTCATACCTGGCGAGGCGAAGCCGAGCAAGGTATGAAATTTACTAACCAGGTATCATCCCGTACCCTGTCACTACAAAACTATGTAACGAATTTACCCCACCGATGAAATGTTTGTGGTCTGTGGTTTGTAAAATTGTTTTTCTCCGCTATATGTTTCATCACTCATACAATGCCTATTATGACGTCACGGTGTGTTACGTAATGTTGTTTTGCCAGTGTTTCATAACGTACTGACAGTTTCCAAGACTTTAAGTAAAGTGAGAAAAAGGTTCCATCTCGTTACTTACGTTGATTAACTTTTTACTTATCAACAGACACCCTCAAACCTCATGAACTCGAGTTGTTTGAAGTGTTACAAAAGAACGATAACTCCGCATCAACCATGTATTGATTTTCAAGCGACTAGGTATAAGTAATACACCCCCTTCACATGACAAACTTCAACCAATCGGAAGCCAGGATTTCATAAAAAAATCATCAGAGGTGGGGTAATATTAGTTTAGCCTCATCAGGTATAAAATTTATTAACCAGCTCTCATCCCATACCCGGTCTCTCCAAAACTATATATAATGAATTTACCCCACTGATGAAATATTTATATAGTCAGTTGTTTTTTAGTTTGTAAAATTGATTCTTGAAGTTCCCGCTCTATATGTTTCATCACTCCCATACACTGCTTATTATAACGTCACATTGTGTTACGTAATATTGTTTTGTGATTGTTTCGTGCTGTAATAACTTACTGACAGTTTCGAAAACTTCCAAAAAGGGAGAAATAGGTTCCATAATTTGTTCTCATTACTTACGTTAGTTTACTTTAATTTTACTTGTCTACAGACACTCAGCAAACCTCATGACAATTGAGGAACTCGGGTTGTTCTAAGTGTTACAAAAAAATTATATCCACTGTGTATTGATTTTCAAGTGACAGTGTATAATTATTACACCCCCTTCACATGAGAGACTTCAACCAATCATAAGCCAGGATTTCATCAAAAAATCACAAGAGCTGGGGGTAAACTGGGATACTGACATAGTCCTCACTTAAATCTACTCACATCAAATGAAACCAATCCCAACAACTATCACATTAATATTTTGAAGCTAGTTTTATTTAATATGGAAACACAGCATTGTTTTGATTTAGTCCCTCTCAGTAGCTTAATGGATCTTTTAGAGGTAACTGGTATATCAGGCTAACTCAAATCTTCCCAGACCCATTTTTAGGTACACTTGTAAGAACCTACTGCATTCTACTGTACTCAACGGTGTTTCTTTTATGCCTTTGTCTTGGTCTACCATGTTAAAAGGGTTAAGATTCCCTAATTACTGAGCAGTCATACCTGCCACCTCAGCTAATCTGACATTGGTATCTCAGCATGACTATCTCGGGTTGGGGCCTCAGTGATTTATAACTCCCCCCTGAGATAATGGTTATCTCAGCTGCTGTGTCTATAGTAGCCTTACTCAGCTGGCCTTCTATCTGTACTGGGATACGCCACACTACTGAGCTATTGATATTGTGGAAATATAGACAAAATCATGACCATTAATCTTCAATGTTTGTATGACATAATGATATAAGACTTCAAGCAATATGTGTATCAATATTGATTCATGATTGTTATGAATATATTACAGTAAATAAATAAGGATGAACACAGGAGATTAGAGGTTATACTAAGTGTTAGTTTTTTAGTTTTAATGTAGGCTTAGTGTTATGGCTAGGGTTTAGGTTAGGGTAAGGTTTTGGGTTAGGATAAGGGTGAGGGTTAGATAGTAAAGGAAATAATGTTCCAAGAGTTATTACTGTTAGGTACTGAAAAATCATGATTCAATATGGATAGAACATTTGACATTCATTGGGATCTCTATCTTGGACCAGGGCCTCAGTGATTTATAACTTCCCCTGAGATAATGGAAATGTCAGCTGCTGTATCTATTCCTCTGACTATCTCGGACCAGGGCCTCAGTGATTTATAACTTCCCCTGAGATAATGGAAATGTCAGCTGCTGTATCTATTCCTCTGACTATCTCTGACCAGGGCCTCAGTGATTTATAACTTCCCCTGAGATAATGGAAATGTCAGCTGCTGTATCTATTCCTCTGACTATCTGGGACCAGGGTCTCAGTGATTTATAACTTCCCCTGAGATAATGGAAATGTCAGCTGCTGTATCTATTCCTCTGACTATCTCGGACCAGGGTCTCAGTGATTTATAACTTCCTTTCAAGATAATGAAAATGTCAGCTGCTGTATCTATTCCTCTGACTATCTCAGACCAGGGTCTCAGTGATTTATAACTTCCCCGGAGATAATGGAAATGTCAGCTGCTGTGTCTATTCCTCTGACTGATAATGGTAATGTCAGCTGCTGCATCTATACATCTGAATATCTCAGGTTGGGGCCTAGGTGACTTATAACTTCTACTAAAATGATAGTTATGTCAGCTGCTGTGTCTATATCTCTGCTTATCTCAGACCAGGGCCTCAGTGATTTTATAACTTCCTGTGAGATAATAATAGTGAATAATTGTACTTTCTATTTTTAGACCTATGTCTCTGTACCAGGCATTGCTCTGAACTAAATAAAGCGCCATTCTCTCTGCTCGGCATTTTTCCTTTTCTTGTGCCTCAGTATAAGACCTTACCTGAGTCTCACAGTCCCCCGACTGTTTACCGTTACCTTGAGGAAAGAGTGAAATTCTGCGCTCCTCCCACATATCCCCAGAAAGTGATTTTACTGCTTGCAGACAATGGGCCATAGCTCTTTGACTCTATGACTCAAGTGTTAGGTTTTTTACTTGTTTGATTGCCCCCTCTTATGTTTTCAGGGGATAATTTATCAACTGCTGCTCAGCCTTTCCATCTTTACATCTGCTAGCTATAGCAACCTAACAATCAACTGATCCTGGAATATCCTGAAATATTAGATCCGGCCACTAGAAGCTTTCTGAACAGTGTCCATTACTCTATTCCCCAACTATCCAATAGCCTCATCCACTTGCTGGGATATAGAGCTGAACTCAAGCTGTGAGGTGGTCCTGAGGGAGGTTAAACCAAACATCTCCTGCATCTAGACAACTTCACAGAAACTCAGCAGGGCACCCCTACATCTCAGGATATCAAACAACTTAAGTAATGCCTCCACTAGAGTAAAACAATTGGGATCATTCCACTGGTGGTACACAGTGATTGCGGAGAACTTCATGTCAAATTGAGCCCATTCTACATTCCCTTAATTGTACTTTATTCCCTTGACTTCAGCTGGAATGTTCCAGCTGGCACAACTTCTAGTGCTAAGGAAAATTAAACTCTGCAACT
This sequence comes from Saccostrea echinata, assembly GCF_033153115.1. Lineage (NCBI taxonomy): Eukaryota > Metazoa > Mollusca > Bivalvia > Ostreida > Ostreidae > Saccostrea > Saccostrea echinata. The sequence continues at coordinate 316,931 of NW_026889800.1, forward strand.
AAGTCGACCTAGCAGTAGCCGTAAGTGTATGTCTTAGAGATGACCCTGCCCACCCCCCACCCCCCACCCCAATACCAGTGCAAGAGATGGTTACTAGGGTGCATCAGCAGGCAGGCCTTGTCCTGATTGTGTGGGGAGGATTGTGGTCTACTGATTCTCCTACTTGTGTGGGGAGGATTGTGGGCTGCTGATATCTCCTGCTTGTGTGGGGATGATTACAATCTACTGATATTTCCTGCTTGTGTGGAGATGATTGCAGTCTACCGATATCTCTTGCTTGTGTGGGGATGATTGTGGTCTACTGATATCTCCTGCTTGTGTGGGGATGATTGTGGTCTACTGATATTTCCTGCTTGCATTGGGAGAATTGCTGTCCCTTGATATCTCCTGCTTGTGAAGGGATGAGTGGTCTACTGATATCTCCTGCTATTGTGAGGATGATTGTGGTCTACTGATATCTCCTGCTTGTCTTTTGATATCTCCTGCTTTTGAAGGGATGATAGTAGTCTTTTGATACCTCCTGCTGTTTGGGGGAATATTGCAGTCTCTTGATATCTTCTGCTTGTGTTGGGATGATTGTGGTCTACTGATATCTCCTGCTAATGTGGAGATGATAGTCATATACTGTTATCTCCTGCTTGTGTGGGAGAATTGCTGTCCTTTGATATCTGCTGCTTGTGTAGGGATGATTGCCGACTACTGATATCTCCTGCTTGTGTGATGAGAATTGTGGTCTACTTGTGTGGGGATGATTGTGGTCTAATGATATCTCCTGCTTGTGTGGGGATGATTGCAGTCTAATGACACCTCCTGCTTGTGTGGGAGAATTGCTGTCCTTTGATATCTGCTGCTTGGGGTCTACTGATATCTTCTGCTTGTGCTGGGATGATTGTGGTCTACTGATATCTCCTGCTTCAGTGGGTAGAATTGCTGTCCTTTGATATCTGCTGCTTGTGTAGGGATGATTGTGGTATACTGATATCTCCTGCTTGTGCCGGGATGATTGTTGTCTACTGATATCTCCTGCTTGTGTTGGGATGATTATGATCTACTGATATCTCCTTCTTGAGTTGGGATGATTGCTGTTGACTGATATCTCCTGCTTGTGTAGGGAAGACTACAGTCTACTGATCTCTTGCTTGTATGGGGATTATTGCAGTCTTCTTCATGAATGGGATCTCCTCCCCCATCAGATTACATTATCAAGGTCCCCTCCCCCTTCCCTTGGGCACTCTAACAGGGTACTCCCAGATTTTGCAGGCCAATTCTGCTGAGCCAAGACTACCGACCCTATATGTGTCTCAAAGTCCCACTACTGTTTCCAAAGGAACTAGCCTCGCTTTACGTACTGCCCACCTTACAATTTATGTATACACAATAATTCTAATTACAAATTAGTGTGCCTACTCTGTTTACAATATATAAACAATGCAGGTAGACAAACACTTTAAAATAAAATTCTGCACTTTCCTATAAATGCAATAGATCCGCAGTATAATCAAACTATATAACACTTACTAAAATGGGTCCACACTTTTCAGCTGTGTACAAGGAAGTGCACGAATCCCTGCACACAACACAGCAGAAGTGTCAGGTCTTTAGTTGACACAGTAAAGTGTACCAAGCATCTCCAGGACAACTACAGTCCTTTAAATCCGGTGGGACAATTCCACTGAAGTTAGATAATATTGATTTTATATGAGTCCTTTAATATGAATACTGTAGGGCTATATCAAGATGCCAAAAAAATAAAGGAATTGTCTTTAACATAAATGGATCTCGAGAACTTCAATTATGATTAAAAAAGCTCATTTTCATTTGCTATTTCCTTGTAATGTTTAAAGAAAGTAATATTTTCATTTTTTTCAATTACTGAAAATTTCATATTCTAAAATTAACATTCTGTGGTACAAACATAGACATTCAAAACATATCTGCTCAGTTTTCTTTAGTTCAAATATCGAAGAAATTTTAATTACTTACATAGAATAAAGCATTACAATCCACCATTGCAGACGTAAGGGCCTGAGAAAGTGAGTCGTAATCTGACAAGTTATTAACCATTACTGGACTCTATTACTCCAGTCTTTAATATTTATTAATCTTCATGCCACGACCATGCAGCCTCTGTGTATCACAATTAACATCCCACTGTGAGACGTGGAGACAAATCTTTGTAATGAGACATTAAAATCGGAGATCTTGAGTCTCAATAGATGTTGGTACAACAAATATATCTCACTGCTCAATGGCAAAGTGCCAAATACAGATCTAAATTTGCAGTCTTCTATTAACAATGGGTGCCATCCAATACAAGGGAAGAATTCTCAAAGTAGCAAAAAAACCCCACTGTATGGAAAACTAAGCACACGAAATGTACATCTACATGTACTCCAGGTATCACTAGCACTGCCTGTTCTACACTCAGGGTGTGTATATACTGGTAACACTAGCACTGCCTGTTCTACACTCAGGGTGTGTATATACTTGTTACAGACTTGGCAGTGTCCTTATTGATACCTGTAAGCCCCAGGTGAAACCAATTCTGATAACTATCACACTGTACCATTAATCTCTTGGGGTTAGTTTTGAGACAAAAGGAGTATAATTTTAATTTAGTCCCCCTAATAGCTTTGGGTCTCTAAGGAGTAACTGGAATATTTGGCTAACTCAAGTCTTCCCTGTTTTCAGGTACCCATGTCAGGATTTACTTCTTTCGCTTTGGTTCTACTCTAGTTTTTGACTTACTCCATGTGCATCCTGAACTAAGCCTTGAACCCATGCCCCCCCCCCCCCTTTTCTTTCACAGTGGTGTCCTGGAATAGCTACATCACACAAACAGACTATGAATACTGTCTCGGTAGGTAAATCTCCAGACTAAAAAATACCGTCTTGATAGGTATATCTCCAGACAATATATACCCTCTTGGTAAGTAAATCTAAATACTATCTCAGTAGGTAAATCCCCAGGCTCTAAACACTGTCTCGGTAGGTAAAATCACAGACTATAAATACCATCTTGGTAGGTAAAACCCAAGACTCTTAAGTCTTGTTCTCAGATGAAAAACATCCAGATTCTAAAATTCCACAATCCAAATATCATCTCAGGAATTAAATCCAACATTCTTAATACAAACTATCTCAGTATGTCAAACTCGACTCTAAATACTGTCTTGGTAGGTAAAACCCAAAACTCAAATCTTGTCTCCATTGGTAAAACCAAAGACTCAAATCCTGTCTCCATTGGTAAAACCCAAGACGCTTAATTCTTTATTGGTTGGTAAATCCCCAGAATCTTAATATTGTCTAAGAAGTAAGTCCCCAGACTCTAAATACTGTCTCGATACGTAAATATATCCAGATTCCAAAAACTGTCTAAATACTAGGTAAATGTCAGTATACTCTATTCAATATAACAGTGATTTAATCCCCAAACTCTAAATGCTGTGTCGGTATGTTAATTTCCAGACTCTAAATACTGTCTCCATTGGTAAATCTCCTGACTCTAAATCTGTCTGAATAGTTAAATCTCCTGATTCTAAATCCTACATCTTGGTAGGTAGCTCTCCAGACTCTAAATCAGTCTCAGAAGCTAAATTTCCAGACTCTAAATCAGTCTCAGTAGGTAAATCTCCAGACTCTTAGTCTCAGTAGGTAAATCTCCAGACTCTAAATCAGTCTCAGTTGCTAAATCTAAAGACTCTAAATCAGTCTCGGTAGCTAAATCTCCAGACTCTAAATCAGTCTCAGTAGGTAAATCTCCAGACTCTAAGTACTGTCTCCTTTGGTACATCTCCTGACTCTTAATCTGTCTCTTTAGTTAAATCTCAAGACTTTAAATCATATCTTGGTAAGAAGATCTCCAGATTCAAATACTGTCCAGATAGGTAAATTCCCAGACTCTAAATACTGTCTCGGTACGATATTCTCCAGACTCTAAATACTGTCTGAATTTCTAAACCTCTTGACACTAAATCTGTCTCTATAGTTATTCCAGACTCTAAATCCTATCTTTGTAGGTAGATCTCCAGACTCTGAATACTATCCCGACATGTAAATTTCCAGACTCTAAGTATTGCCTCGATAAGTAAATCCCCAAACTCTAAATTCTATCTTTATAGGTAGATCTCCAGACTCTGAATACTATCCCGATAGGTAAATTTCCAGACTCGAAGTATTGCCTTGATAAGTAAATCCCCAATTTCTAAATACTATCTCAGTAGGTAAAACCCCACACTCTATATACTGTCTCGGTAGTTAAATCTCCAGATTCTAAATACTGTCTCAATAGGTAAATGTCAGGACTCTCTAATCAATATATCAGTGGTTTAATCCCCAAACTCTGAATACTGTCTGGATAGGTAAATCTCCAGACTCTAAGTACTGTCTTGATAATTCCCCAAACTCTAAATACTGTCTCCACACTCTAAGTACTCTCTAGATATCTAAATCTCCAAAAACTAAAACTTGTCTCGATATGTAAATCTATAAACTCTAAGTACTGTCTCTATAAGTAAATCTCCAGACTCTAAATACTGTGTAAATCCCCACACTTTGAATACTGTCTCAGTAGGTAAATCTCCAGACTCTAAATACTGTCTTCCTTTATAAAACTCCTGACTCTAAATCTGTCTCAGTCTATAGTTAACCTCCAGACTCTAAATCCTATCTTGTTAGGTAGATCTACAGACTCTCTCGATACGTAAATCTAAGACAGTATATATATACTTTATCAGTGGGTAAAATCCTAGACTCTACATACTGTCCCAATAGTTAAACTCCAGACTCTAAGTACTGTCTCGATAAGTAAATCCCCATACTCAAAATACTGTCTCAGTAGGTAAAACTCCAGACTCTAAATACTGTTTCAGTAGGTAATTCTCCAGACCCTAAATACTGTCTTGGTAGGTAAAACCCCAAAGTCTTAATACTGTCTCGGTAGGTAATTCCCCATACTCTAAATGATGTCTTGTAAATATCCAGACTTTATTTGTAAATCTCAAGTCTCTCAAAATACTGTTTCGGTAGGTAAATCTCCAGACTATATATCCTTTTTCGGTGGGTATATTTCCATACTCTAAATACAATATCGGTGGGTAAATTCCCAGACTCTAAATACTTTCTCCTTAGGTAAATCTTAATACTCTAGATACTGTCTCGGAAGGTAAATCTCCAGACTCCAAACACTGTCTCTGTATATAAATCTCCAAACTCTTAAATCCTGTCTTGGTATGTAAAACTTCAGACTTTAAATTCTGTCTTGGTAGGTAAATCTCCAGACTCTAAATACTGTCTCGTTTTTTTAATCTCTAGACTCTAAATACCATCTCAGTAGGTTAATCTCCAGACTATAAATCCTGTCTCTGTTGATAAATCTCCAGACTCAACATGTATACACTATATCACTGAGTAAATCCCGGGACCCTAAAATACTGTCTCAGTAGGTAAATCTCCAGACTCTAAATACTGCCTCAGTAGGTAAATCCCCAGACTCTAAATACTGCCTCAGTAGGTAAATCCCCAGACTCTAAATACTGTCTCGGTAGGTAAATCCCCAGATTCTTAATACTGTCTCGGTAGGTAAATCCCCAGATTCTTAATACTGTCTCGGTAAGTAAATCCCCAGACTCTAAATACTGTCTCGGTAGGTAAATCCCCAGACTCTAAACACTGTCTCGGTAGGTAAATCCCCAGATTCTTAATACTGTCTCTCCAGACTCAAGACTCTAAATTCCATTTCGGTAGGTAAATCACCAGACTCTGTATACTTTATCACTGGGTAAATCTCCACACTCTAAATACTGTCTTGATAAATGAATCCCTAGACTCTAAATGCTTTCTTGGTAGGTAAATCTCCAGACTCTAAATACTGTCTCTATATTATGTAAATCTCCTCCCTCTAAATACTGTATCAATAGATAAATCCCCAGACTCTAAATGCTTTCTCGGTAGGTTAATCTCCAGACAATAAATACTGTCTCTATATTATGTAAATCACCTCCCTCTAAATACTGTCTTATTATTTAAATCTCCAGACTCTAAATCCTGTCTCGGTAGGTAAATCTTCAGACTCTAAATCCTGTCTCGGTAGGTAAACTTCCAGACTCTAAATCCTGTCTTGGTAGGTAAATCTCCAGACTCTAAATCCTGTCTCGGTAGGTAAATCTCCAGACTCTAAATCCTGTCTCAGTAGGTAAATCTCCAGACTATATACTATATCAGTGGGTAAATCCCAAGACTCTAAATACCTTCTCCATAGGTAAATCTTCTGAATCTAAATAGTGATTATGTAGGTTGTTAAGGACATTGGCAAGGTTCCTGGTTATTGTATAGAATTTTTCAAGAACTTTTGAGTAGGTTAAAATGTACTAAACAGGTTATATTCTGGATCGTTTTACCTACCAATCCAACATTCTTTTTTAGATTTTGTCAAGTTAGTGTTTTTACAATTCTTAATGCATTTTCTATGTAAAATGTTGATAAAAGGGACCTACATAATTTTTCACCAAAATATTTCTTCAAAACCCATTTATTTCATAGATTTTTTGTATTATATACATTATTGTATCTTCATTTCCTATGACCAATAGATATTTTGGCTGAAAATGTATATATAGAAACAAGACATGGATATACCGGTACCGATCATCATTTTTGAGTTGCGTCCCTTAACAGCTAAAATTGGTCAAGAGACTGGTTGATTGTTTTTATCATTTAATTGACTGAATTGATTGAAACACATTGTCATAAAAATATTGGCATGGATTTATTTTTAACTTTTATTCGTAGTTACTTAATGCTGATTCCTTCACACATCCTAAGAACTGTTCTCAATCGGCATGGTCGACCTACCTTTCACCATATGTCAAATCTTCCCAGCATACTGAGCATAACTATGGTAAATGACGGCCTGTTGGCTCTTTGTCCCTCAATACAATGTACAATTAATGTACAACAAAGCCATTACTACTTTTCTTTTTTGATGTATAGATGATTCTACCCGTTGAAGAAAGTACACGTGCTTTTGTTTACCTCTGTAACATACGCTTTATTGGTTTTCACCGCTTAGAGAATTCTACACGGGAGATCACTCTCAATCACTATTTCATAAGTGAAAAAACCCATGTATTAAACCTTTTTTCTCCGGAAAACCCTGACTTGCCACTGGCCTTAATTCCCAATACTCTAAATTCTCTGTAAGTAGGTAGGAAAATCTTCAGACTGCAAACAATGTCTCAAAAGTAAATCCCCAGACTCGAAGTACTGTCTCCATACAAAGTTGATCTCCAGACTCTAAATACTGTCTCAATATGTAAATCTCCAGAATCTTAATATTGTCTCAGTAGGTAAATCTCCAGATTCTAAATACTGACTCTATTAGTAAATCTCCAGACTCTAAATACTGACTCTATTGGTAAATCTCCAGACTATATATACTATATTGGTGGGCAAATCCCAATACTCAAAAATACTGTCTCGTTAGATAAAACCCCAGTCTCTTAATACTATCTTTCTAGGTAAATCTACTGACTCTTTACACCGTCTTGGTAGGTAGGTCTCTTGACATTAAATTCTGTCTCAGTAGGTAGGAAAATCTCCAGACTCTGAATACTGTCTCCAAAGGGAAATATCCAGACTCTAAATACTGTCTCCATACTAGGTAAATTTTCGTGACTCTGAATACTTTCTCGATATTTAAATCTCCAGATACTGTCTCAGAACCTAAATCTCCAGACTCTAAATACTGTCTGCATAGGTACACCTCAATATTCTACTGTCTCCAAACTCGTTCACTTGATATTTAAATCTCCAGCCTTTAAATACTGTCTCCGTACATAAATCTCCAGACTCTACATCCTGCCTTGGTATTTCAAACTCCAGACTCTATACTGCCTCTGTGGGTAAATCTCCAGACTCTATCTATTGTCTCCATAGCTAAATCCCTTGGCCCTAAATATTGTAATGATAGGTAGAAAAATCCCCAGACTCTCAATACTATCTTGGTAGGGAAATCCCCAAACCCTAAACACTGTCCTGGTTTTTAATTATCAAGACTCACAATACTATCAGGGTAAGTAATATTACCAGACTCTAAATACAATCTAGGTAGGTAAATCCCCAGAATCTACTGTCTTAGTATATCCCTGACTCTCACTACTTCCTCTATAAGTAAATCCCTAGACTCTACTTTCTCAGTAGGTAAATCGAATCTTAAAATACTTTCTTGGTAGGTATGTAAAAACTGAGCTTCTATAAATACTTTCTATGTAGGTAAATCCCCAAACTCTAAATACTCTCTTGGTAGGTACATAAAATCCAGACTCTCAATACTATCTTGGTAGGTAAATCCCCAGATTTCAAATACTGTCTCGGTAGGTAAATCTACAGACTCCATATCCATAAAAACTCCTGATTCTAAGCTCTAAATACTACCTCCATAATTCAATCTTCCGACTCTAAATGTCATGTAAGGTAGGTTAATCCCAAGACTCTAAAATACTATCTTGGTTGGTAAGGAAATCTCCAAGACTCCAAGACTCTAAATTCTGTCTCAGTATATAATTCCCCAGGCTCTCAACACTATCTGGGTAGGAAAATCCCAGACTATAAATACTGTGTACTGGTAAGTAAGAAAATACCCAGACTCTAAATACTGTCTCTGTAGGTAAAACTCAACTCCAAATACTGTCTTGGTATGTAAAACTGAAGACTCTAAATCATGTTTCTTGGTAGTTAAATCTCAATAGACTCTATATACTATCTTGGTGAGTTAATCCCCAGATTCAAGATACTATCTCAGTAGTTAAATCTCCTAAATCTAAATACTATCATGGTAGGTTTGTTTGTTTGTTTGTTTATATGTTGTTTAACGTCCCTCTTGAGAATTTTTCACTCATATGGACATGCCACCACCTGCCAGTGGAGAGCTGCAAATTTTGTCCTATACTCGGCACTTACGGCCATTGAGAAGTGAGGGATCTTTTTCTTGACAGCACCTATTGCGACACGGGACCTAGGTTTATAAGGTCTCATCCGAAGGACCGATCTCCACGTCCCACAGTGGCATTCAAACTCGCGACGTAAGGATCAACTCCTTACATTGCGACTCTAGAGCTGACGCTCTAACCACTGTGCCACGCGGGCTACCTCATGGTAGGTAGGAAAATCTCTAAATATTGTCTGGATATGTAAATTTCCAGGCTCTTAATCCTGTCTGGGTTGGGAAATCTCCAGACATGTTATGCTATATTGGTGGGTAAATCCCGAGACACAACATTCTGTTTCACTAAGTAAATTTCCAGACTCTAAATACTGTCTCCATAGCTAAATCTCCTGACTGTAGATACTGTTTTGGAAGATAAGGTAAGTAAGTCACAAGACTCTAAATTCTGTCTCAGTAGGAGGGAAAATCTCCAGACTCCAAACAGTGTCTAATTAGTAATCTCTAGCTTACCTACTGTCTTCGAATGTAAAACTTCACACTCAAAATCCTGTCACAAAATGTATATCTCCAGACTCTAAATACAGCCTCCATACTAAAAACTCTCCTGAATCTAAATACTGTCTGGATATTTAATTCTACAGACTCTATATACTGTCTCCATACTAGGAAACTCTCCTGAACCTAAATACTGTCTTGATATTAAATTCTACAGGCTCTAAATACTGTCTTCATACAGGGAAAAAGCCATGAATCTAAGTACTGTCTCGAAATTTAATTCTACAGACTCTAAATACTGTCTCCATACTGGCAAACTCCCCTGAATCTAAATACTGTCTCGATATTTTATTCCACAGACTCTAAATACTGTCTCCATACTGGGAAACTCTCCTGAATCTAAATACTGTCTCGATATTTAATTCTACAGACTCTTAATACTCTGTGTATACTAGGAAACGATCTTGAATCTAAATACTGTCTCGATATTTAATTCTACAGACTCTAAATACTGTCTCGATATTTAATTCTACAGACACTGAATACTCTCTCCATACTGGGAAACTCTCCTGAATCTAAATACTATCTCAATAATTAATTCTACAGACTCTAAATACTATGTCGATATTTAATTCTACAGACCCTAAATATTCTCTCCATATTGCGAAACTCTCCTGAATCTAAATACTATCTCGATATTTAATTCTACAGACTCTAAATACTGTCTCCATACAGGAAAACTCTTCTAAATCTCAATACTGTCTCGATATTTAATTCTACAGACTCTAAATACTGTCTCCATACTGGGAAACTCTCCAGAATCTAAATACTATCTCGATATTTAATTCTACATACTCTAAATACTGTCTCGATATTTAATTCTACAGACCCTAAATACTCTCTCCATACTGGGAAACTCTCCTGAATCTAAATACCGTCTCGATATTTAACTCTTCAGACTCTTAATAATGTCTCCATACTAGGAAATTCACCAGAATCTAAATACTGTCTCGATATTTAATTCTACAGGCTCTAAATACCGTCTTCATACAGGGAAACTGCCCTGAATCTAAATATTGTCTCAATATTTAAATCTACAGACTCTAAATACTGTCTCCATACTGGGAAACGATCCTGAATCTAAATACTGTCTCGATATTTAATTCTACAGGCTCTAAATACTATCTCCATACTGGAAAACACTCCTGAATCTAAATACTGTCTCAATATTTAATTCTACAGACCCTAAATACTGTCTCCATACCGGGAATCTCTCCTGAATCTAAATACTGACGCAATATTTAATTCTACAGGCTCTAAATACTGTCTACAATTTGGGAAAATCTCCCAAATATAAATACTGTCTCGATATTTAATTCTACAGGCTCTAAATACTGTCTCCATACTGGAAATTTCTACTGAATCTAAATACTAGCTGTCTCAATACTTAATTCTACAGACTCTAAATACTGTTTCATTAAGAGAAAACTCTCCTGAATCTAAATACTGTCTCGATATTTAATTCTATAGACCCTAAATACTCTCTCCATACTGGAAAACTCTCCTGAATCAAAATACTGTCTCGATATTTAACTCTACAGACTCTTAATAATGTCTCCATACTAGGAAATTCACCAGAATCTAAATACTGTCTCAATATTTAATTCTACTGGCTCTAAATACTGTCTTCATACAGGGAAACTGCCCTGAATCTAAATACTGTCTCAATATTTAATTCTACAGACCCTAAATAACGTCTCCATACTGGGAAACTCTCCAAAATACAAATACTGTCTCGATATTTATTTCTACAGGCTCTAAATACTCTGTGTATATACTAGGAGACGCTCCTGAATTTAAATACTCTCTCGATATTTAACTCTACAAACTCTAAATACTGTCTCCATAATGAGAAACTCTCCTGAATCTAAATACTGTCTTGATATTTAATTCTACACGCTCTAAATACTGTCATCATAATGGGAAACTGTCCTGAATCTAAATGCTGTCTTGATATTTAATTCTACAGACTCTTAATACTATCTTCATACTGGCAAACGCTCCTGAATTAAAAAACTGTCTCAATATTTAATTCTACAGGCTCTAAATACTGTCTCCATACTGGGAATCTCTCCAGAATCTAAATACTGTCTCATTATTTAATTCTTCACATTCTAAACACTGTCATCATGAAGGGAAACTGCCCTGAATCTAAATACTGCCTCGATATTTAACTCTACAGGCTCTAAATTCTGTCTCCATACTGGAAATCTTTACTGAATCTAAATACTGTCTCAATACTTAATTCTACAGACTCTTAAATACTGTTTCATTACTAGAAAACTCTCCTGAATCTAAATACTGTCTCGATATTTAATTCTATAGACTCTAAATACTGTCTCCATACTTTTAAACTCTCCTGAATCTAAATACTGTCTCGATATTTAATTCTACAGACTCTAAATACTGTCTCCATACTGGAGAACTCTCGTGAATCTAAATACTGTCTCGATATATAATTCTACAGGCTCTAAATACTGTCTCCATACTAGGAAACTCACCTGAATCTAAATACTGTCTCGATATTTAATTCTACAGACTCTAAATACTGTCTCCATACTGGTAAACTCTTCTGAATCTAAATACTGTCTCGATATTTAACTCTACAGACTCTAAATACTGTCTCCATACTAGGAAACTCACCAGAATCTAAATACTGTCTTGATATTTAATTCTACACATTCTCAAAAATGTCATCATGAAGGGAAATTGTCCTGAATCTAAATACTGTCTCGATATTTAATTCTACAGGTTCTAAATACTTGTTTCAATACTAGGAAACTCTCCTGAATCTAAATACTGTCTCGATATTGAATTCTAAAGACTCTAAATACTTCCTCCATACTGGAAAACTCTCCTGAATCTAAATACTGTCTCGATATTTAAATCTACAGACTCTAAATACTGTCTCCATACTGGGAAACGATCCTGAATCTAAATACTGTCTCGATATTTAATTCCACAGGCTCTAAATACTGTCTCCATACTGGAAAACACTCCTGAATCTAAATACTGTCTCAATATTTAATTCTACAGACCCAAAATACTGTCTCCATACTGGGAAACTCTCCAGAATACAAATACTGACTCGATATTTATTTCTACAGGCTCTAAATACTCTGTTTATATACTAGGAAACGCTCCTGAATCTAAATACTGTCTCGATATTTAACTCTACAAACTCTAAATACTGTCTCCATAATGAGAAACTCTCCTGAATCTAAATACTGTCTTGATATTTAATTCTACACGCTCTAAATACTGTCATCATAAAGGGAAACTGCCCTGAATCTAAATGCTGTCTCGATATTTATTTTTAGAGCCTCCTAATACTGTCTCCATACTGGGAAACGCTCCTGAATCTAAACACTGTCTCAATATTTAATTCTACAGGCTCTAAATACTGTCTCCATACTGGGAATCTCTCCAGAATCTAAATACTGTCTCGTTATTTAATTCTACACACTCTAAATACTGTCTCCATACTGGGAAACGCTCCTGAATCTAAATACTGTCTCGATATATAATTCTAGAGGCTCTAAATACTGTCTCCATACTGGGAATCTCTCCAGAATCTAAATACTGTCTCAATATTTAATTCTACACATTCTAAACACTGTCATCATGAAGGAAAACTGCCCTGAATCTAAATACTGTCTCGATATATAATTCTACAGGCTCTAAACACTGTCTCCATACTGGAAATCTCTACTGAATCTAAATACTGTCTCAATACTTAATTCTACAGACTCTAAATACTGTTTCATTACTAGAAAACTCTCCTGAATCTAAATACTGTCTCGATATTTATTTCCATACACTCTAAATATTGTCTCCATACTGGCAAACTCTCCTGAATCTAAATACTGTCTCGATATTTAATTCTACAGACTCTAAATACTGTCTCCATACTGGAAAACTCTCCTGAATCTAAATACTGTCTCGATATTTAACTCCACAGACTTTAAATACTGTCTCCATACTAGGAAACTCACCAGAATCTAAATACGGTCTTGATATTTAATTCTACACATTCTAAAAACTGTCATCATGAAGGGAAATTGCCCTGAATCTAAATGCTATCTCGATATTTAATTCTAGAGACTCTTAATACTATCTTCATACTGGCAAACGCTCCTGAATCTAAATACTGTCTCGATATTTAATTCTACAGGCTCTAAATACTTGTTCCAATACTAGGAAACTCTCCTGAATCTAAATACTGTCTCGATATTGAATTCTAAAGACTCTAAATACTTTCTCCATACTGGAAAACTCTCCTGAATCTAAATATTGTCTCAATATTTCATTCTACAGACTCTAAATACTGTCTCCATACAGGAAAACTCTTCTAAATCTCAATACTGTCTCGATATTTAATTCTACAGACTCTAAATACTGTCTCCATACTGGGAAACTCTCCAGAATCTAAATACTATCTCGATATTTAATTCTACAGACTCTAAATATCTCAATATTTAATTCTACAGACCCTAAATACTGTTTCCATACTGGGAAACTCTCCAAAATACAAATACTGTCTCGATATTTATTTCTACAGGCTCTAAATACTCTGTGTATATACTAGGAAACGCTCCTGAATTTAAATACTCTCTCGATATTTAACTCTACAAACTCTAAATACTGTCTCCATAATGAGAAACTCTCCTGAATCTAAATGCTGTCTTGATATTTAATTCTACAGACTTTTAATACTATCTTCATACTGGCAAACGCTCCTGAATCAAAATACTGTCTCAATATTTAAATCTACAGGCTCTAAATACTGTCTCCATACTGGGAATCTCTCCAGAATCTAAATACTGTCTTGATATTTAATTCTACACATTCTCAAAAATGTCATCATAAAGGGAAATTGTCCTGAATCTAAATACTGTCTCTATATTTAATTCTACAGGCTCTAAATACTTGTTTCAATGCTAGGAAACTCTCCTGAATCTAAATACTGTCTCGATATTGAATTCTAAAGACTCTAAATACTTTCTCGATACTGGAAAACTCTCCTGAATCTAAATACAGTCTCAATATTTCATTCTACAGACTTTAAATACTGTCTCCATACAGGAAAACTCTCCTAAATCTCAATACTGTCTCGATATTTAATTCTACAGACTCTAAATACTGTCTCCATACTGAGAAACTCTCCAGAATCTAAATACTATCTCGATATTTAATTCTACATACTCTAAATATCTCGATATTTAATTCTACACACCCTAAATACTCTCTCCATACTGGGAAACTCTCCTGAATCTAAATACTGTCTCGATATTTAACTCTACAGACTCTTAATAATGTCTCCATACTAGGAAATTCACCAGAATCTAAATACTGTCTCGATATTTAATTCTACAGGCTCTAAATACCGTCTTCATACAGGGAAACTGCCCTGAATCTAAATACTGTCTCAATATTTAAATCTACAGACTCTGAATACTGTCTCCATACTAGGAAACTCTCCTGAATTTAAATACTGTCTCGATATTTAATTCTACAGACTCTAAATACTGTCTCCATACTGGTAAACTCTTCTGAATCTAAATACTGTCTCGATATTTAACTCCACAGACTCTAAATACTGTCTCCATACTAGGAAACTCACCAGAATATAAATACTGTCTTGATATTTAATTCTACACATTCTCAAAAATGTCATCATGAAGGGAAATTGTCCTGAATCTAAATACTGTCTCGATATTTAATTCTACAGGCTCTAAATACTTGTTTCAATACTAGGAAACACTCCTGAATCTAAATACTGTCTCAATATTGAATTCTAAAGACTCTAAATACTTTCTCCATACTGGAAAACTCTCCTGAATCTAAATACTGTCTCAATATTTCATTCTACAGACTCTAAATACTGTCTCCATACAGGAAAACTCTCCTAAATCTCAATACTGTCTCGATATTTAATTCTACAGACTCTAAATACTGTCTCCATACTGGGAAACTCTCCAGAATCTAAATACTATCTCGATATTTAATTCTACATACTCTAAATATCTCGATATTTAATTCTACACACCCTAAATACTCTCTCCATACTGGGAAACTCTCCTGAATCTAAATACTGTCTCGATATTTAACTCTACAGACTCTTAATAATGTCTAAATACTAGGAAATTCACCAGAATCTAAATACTGTCTCCATATTTAATTCTACATGCTCTAAATACTGTCTTCATACAGGGAAACTGCCCTGAATCTAAATACTGTCTCAATATTTAAATCTACAGACTCTGAATACTCTCCATACTGGGAAATGATCCTGAATCTAAATACTGTCTCGATATTTAATTCTACAGGCTCTAAATACTGTCTCCATACTGGAAAACACTCCTGAATCTAAATACTGTCTCAATATTTAATTCTACAGACCCTAAATACTGTCTCCATACCGGGAATCTCTCCTGAATCTAAATACTGACGCAATATTTAATTCTACAGACTCTAAATACTACATACAATTTTGGAAACTATCACAGATATAAATACTGTCTCGATATTTAATTCTACAGGCTCCAAATACTGTCTCCATACTGGGAATCTCTCCTGAATCTAAATACTGTCTCGATATTTAATTCTACAGACTCTAAATACTGTCTACAATTTGGGAAACTCTCCCAAATCGAAATACTGTCTCGATATTTAATTCCACAGGCTCTAAATACTGTCTCCATACTGGAAAACGCTCCTGAATCTAAATACTGTCTTCATAATTAATTCTACAGGCTCTAAATACTGTCTCCATACTGGAAAACTCTCCTGAATCTAAATACTGCCTATATATTTAATTCTACAGACTCTAAATACTGTCTCCATACTAGGAAACTCTCCATAATACAAATACTGTCTCAATATTTATTTCTACAGGCTCTAAATACTCTTTTATACTAGGAAACGCTCCTGAATCTAAATACTGTCTCCACATTTAACTCTACAGTCTCTAAATACTTTCTCCATACTGGTAAACTCTCCTGAATCTAAATACTGTCTCAATATTTAATTCTACAGACTCTAAATACTGTCTCCATACTGGCAAACTCCCCTGAATCTCAATACTGTCTCGATATATAATTCTACAGACTCTAAATACTGTCTACAATTTGTTAAACTCTCCTAAATATAAATACTGCCTCGATATTTAATTCTACAGCCTCTAAATACTGTATCCATACTGGTTATCTTTCCTGAATCTAAATACTGTCTCGATATACAATTCTAAGACTCTAAATACTGTCTACATACTGGGAAACTCTCCTGAATCTAAATACTGTCTCGATATTTAATTCTACTGGCTCTAAATACTGTCTCCATACTGATAAACTCTCCTGAATCTAAATACTGTCTTGATATTTAAATGTACAGACTCTCAATACTCACTCCATACTGGGAAATTCTCCTGAATCTAAATACTATCTCAATATTTAATTCAAGAGACCCTAAATACTGTTTCCATACTGGGAAACTCTCCTGAATCTAAATACTGTCTCGATATTTAATTCTACAGGCTCTAAATACTGTCTCCATACTAGTAAACTTCCTTGAATCTAAATACTGTCTTGATATTTAAATGTACAGACTCTCAATACTCTCTCCATACTGGGAAATTCTCCTGAATCTAAACACTATCTCAATATTTAATTCAAGAGACCCTAAATACTGTTTCCATACTGGGAAACTCTCCATAATACAAATACTGTCTCAATATTCATTTCTACAGGATCTAAATACTCTGTTTATACTAGGAAATGCTCCTAAATCTAAATACTGTCTCCATATTTAACTCTACAGACTCTAAATACTTTCTCCATACTGGTAAACTCTCCTTAATCTAAATACTGTCTTGATATTTAATTTTACAGACTCTAAATACTGTCTCCATACTGGGAATCTCTCCTGAATCTAAATACCATCGCAATATTTAATTCTACAGACTCTAAATAAAGTCTCCAAACTGGTAAACTCCCCTGACTCTAAACACTGTCTCGATATTTAATTCTACAGACTCTAAATACTGTTTACAATTTGGTAAACTCTCCCAAATATAAATACTGTCTCGATATTCAATTCTACAAGCTCTAAATACTGCTTCCATACTAGGAAACTCTTCTGAATCTAAATATTGTCTCGATATTTAATTCTACAGACTCGAAATACTGTCTCCATACTGGGAAACTCTCCTGAATCTAAATACTCTCTCGATATATAATTCTACAGGCTCTAAATACTGTCTCCATACTGGAAATCTCTCCTGAATCTAAATACTGTCCCAATATTTAATTCTACCGGCTTTAAATACTGTCTCCATACTGGTAAACTCCCTTGAATCTAAATACTGTCTCAATATTTAATTGTACAGACTCTAAATACCCCCTCAATACTGGGAAATTCTCCTGAATCTAAATACTGTCTTCATATTTAATTCTACAGACTCTAAATCCTGTCTCCATACTGGGAATCTAAATACTGTCTTCATATTTAATTCTACAGACTCTAAATACTGTCTCCATACTGGGAAACTCTCCTGAATCTAAATACTGTCTCGATATTTAATTCTACAGACTCTAAATACTGTCTCCATACTGGAAAACTCCCCTGAATCTAAATACTGTCTCGATATTTAATTCTACAGACTTTAAATACTCTCTTCAATTTGGGAAACTCTCCCAAATCGAAATACTGTCTCCATATTTAATTCTACAGACTTTAAATACTATCTCCATATATACTGGTAAACTCTCCTGAATCTAAATACTCTCTCGATATATAATTCTACAGACTCTAAATACTGTCTCAATACTGGGAAACTCTCCCTAATCAAAATACTGTCTTGATATTTAATTCTACAGGCTCTAAATATTGCCTTCATACAGGGAAACTGCCCCAAATCTAAATACTGTCTCGATATTTAATTCTACAGACTCTAAATACTGTCTCCATACTGGTAAACTCTCCTAAATCTAAATACTGTCTTAATATTTAATTCTACAGACTCCAAATACTGTCTCCATACTGGTAAACTTTCATGAATCTAAAAACTGTCTCAATATTTAATTCTACAGACTCTAAATACTGTCTCCATACTGGGAAACTCTCCTGATTCTAAATACTGTCTCAATATTTAATTCTACAGACTCTAAATACTGTCTCCATACTGGAAAACTTTCCTGAATCTAAATACTGTCTCAATATTTAATTCTACAGGCTCTAAATACTGTTTCCATACTGGTAAACTCCCCTAGCTCTAAATACTGTCTCGATATTTAATTCTACAGACTCTAAATACTGTCTACAATTTGGGAAACTCTCCCAGATATAAATACTGTCTCGATATTTAATTCTACAATCTCTAAATACTGTCTCCATACTGGGAATCTCTCCTGAATCTAAATACTGTCTCGATATTTAATTCTAAAGACTCTAAATAATGTCTCCATACTAGGAAACTCGCCTGAATCTAAATACTATTTTGAAATTTAATTATACATGCTCTTAATATAGTCTTCATACAGGAAAACTGCCCTGAATCTAAATACTGTCTCGATATTTTATTCGACAGACTCTAAATTCTGTCTCCATACTGGGAAACTCTCCTGAATCTAAATACTGTCTCGATATTTCATTCGACAGGCTCTTAATACTGTCTCCATACTGGAAAACTTTCCTGAATCTAAATACTGTCTCGATATTTAATTCTACAGACTCTAAATACTGTCTCCTTACTGGGAAACTCTCCTGAATCTAAATACTGTCTCGATATTTAATTCTACAGGCTCTAAATACTGTCTCCATAGTGGTAAACTCCCCTGGCTCTAAATACTGTCTCGATATTTAATTCTACAAACTCTAAATACTGTCTACAATTTGGGAAACTATCCCAGATATAAATACTGTCTCGATATTTAATTCTACAGGCTCTAAATACTGTCTCCATACTGGGAATCTCTTCTGAATCTAAATACTGTCTCGATATTTAATTCTACAGGCTCTAAATACTGTCTCCATACTGGAAAATACTCCTGAATCTAAATACTGTCTTCATAATTAATTCTACAGACTCTAAATACTATCTCCATACTGGAAAACTCTCCTTAATCTAAATACTGCCTCAATATCTAATTCTACAGACTCTAAATACTGTCTCCATACTGGGAAACTCTCAAGAATACAAATACCTTCTCAATATTTATTTCTACAGGCTCTAAATACTCTTTTTATACTAGGAAACGCTCCTGAATCTATATACTGTCTCGATATTTAACTCTACAGGCTCTAAATACTGCCTCCACACTAGGAAAATCTCCTGAATCTAAATGCTGTCTTAATATTTTATTCTACACATTCTAAAAACTGTCATCATGAAGGGAAACTACCCTGAATCTAAATAATGTCTCGATATTTAATTCTACAGGCTCTAAATACTGCCTCCATACTAGGAATCTCTCCTGAATCTAAATACTGTCTCGATATTTAATTCTACAAGATCAAAATACTGTTTCCATACTGGGAAACTCCCCTGAATCTAAATACTGTCTCACTATTTAATTCTACAGGCTCTAAATACTGTCTCCATACTGGTAAACTCACTTGAATCTAAATACTGTATTGATATTTATTAGTACAGACATTCAATACTCCATCCACACTGGGAAATTCTCCTGAATCTAAATACTGTCTCGATATTTAATTCTACAGACTCGAAATACTGTCTCCATACTGGGAAACTCTCCTGAATCTAAATACTCTCTCGATATATAATTCTACAGGCTCTAAATACTGTCTCCATACTGGAAATCTCTCCTGAATCTAAATACTGTCCCAATATTTAATTCTACAGGCTTTAAATACTGTCTCCATACTGGTAAACTCCCTTGAATCTAAATACTGTCTCAATATTTAATTGTACAGACTCTAAATACTCCCTCAATACTGGGAAATTCTCCTGAATCTAAATACTGTCTTCATATTTAATTCTACAGACTCTAAATACTGTCTCCATACTGGGAATCTAAATACTGTCTTCATATTTAATTCTACAGACTCTAAATACTGTCTCCATACTGGGAAACTCTCCTGAATCTAAATACTGTCTCGATATTTAACTCTACAGACTCTAAATACTGTCTCCATACTGGAAAACTCCCCTGAATCTAAATACTGTCTCGATATTTAATTCTACAGACTTTAAATACTCTCTTCAATTTGGGAAACTCTCCCAAATCAAAATACTGTCTCCATATTTAATTCTACAGACTTTAAATACTATCTCCATATATACTGGTAAACTCTCCTGAATCTAAATACTCTCTCGATATATAATTCTACAGACTCTAAATACTGTCTACAATTTGGGAAACTCTCCCTAATCAAAATACTGTCTTGATATTTAATTCTACAGGCTCTAAATATTGCCTTCATACAGGGAAACTGCCCCAAATCTAAATACTGTCTCGATATTTAATTCTACAGACTCTAAATACTGTCCCCATACCGGGAAACACTCCTGAATCTTAATACTGTCTTGATATTTAATTCTACAGACTCTAAATACTGCCTCCATACTGGGAAACTCTCCTAAATCTAAATACTGTCTTAATATTTAATTCTACAGACTCCAAATACTGTCTCCATACTGGTAAATTTTCATGAATCTAAAAACTGTCTCAATATTTAATTCTACAGACTCTAAATACTGTCTCCATACTGGGAAACTCTCCTGATTCTAAATACTGTTTCAATATTTAATTCTACAGACTCTAAATACTGTCTCCATGCTGGAAAACTTTCCTGAATCTAAATACTGTCTCAATATTTAATTCTACAGGCTCCAAATACTGTTTCCATACTGGTAAACTCCCCTGGCTCTAAATACTGTCTCGATATTTAATTCTACAGACTCTAAATACTGTCTACAATTTGGGAAACTCTCCCAGATATAAATACTGTCTCGATATTTAATTCTACAATCTCTAAATACTGTCTCCATACTGGGAATCTCTCCTGAATCTAAATACTGTCTCGATATTTAATTCTAAAGACTCTAAATAATGTCTCCATACTAGGAAACTCGCCTGAATCTAAATACTATTTTGAAATTTAATTATACATGCTCTTAATATAGTCTTCATACAGGAAAACTGCCCTGAATCTAAATACTGTCTCGATATTTTATTCGACAGACTCTAAATTCTGTCTCCATACTGGGAAACTACCCTGAATCTAAATACTGTCTCGATATTTCATTCGACAGGCTCTTAATACTGTCTCCATACTAGAAAACTCTCTTGAATCTAAATACTGTCTCGATATTAAATTCTACACACTCTAAATATTGTCTCCATACTAGAAAACTCTCCTGAATCTAAATACTGTCTCCATATTTGATTCTACAGGCTCTAAATACTGTCTCCATACCAGGAAGCTCTCCTGAATCTAAATATCGTTGCAATATTTAATTCTACAGACTCTAAATACTATCTCCATACTGGTAAACTCTCCAAAATCTAAATACTGTCTTGATATTTAATCCTATAGACTCTAAATGCTGTCTCCATACTAGGAAATTCTCCGGAATCAAAGTACTGTCTCCATATTTAATTGCACAGACTCTGAATACTCTCTTCATACTGGGAAACTCTCCTGAATCTAAATACTGTCTCGATATTTAATTCTACAGACTCTAAATACTGTCTCCATACCGGGAAATTCTACTGAATCTAAATACTGTCTCCAGATTTAATTCTACAGACTCTAAATACTGTCTCCATCCTAGGAAACTCTACTGAATCTAACTACTGTCCCCATATTTAATTCTACAGGCTCTAAATACTGTCTCCATACTGGTAAACTACCCTGAATCTAAATATTGTCTCGATATTTAATTCTACAGACTCTAAATACTGTCTACAATTTGGGAAACTCTCCCAAAATCTAAATACTGTCTCCATATTTAATTCTACGGACTTGAAATACTGTCTCCATACTGCAAAACTCTCATGAATCTAAATAATCTTCCGATATTTAATTCTACAGGCTCTAAATACTGTCTCCATACTGGTAAACTCCCCTGAATCTAAATACCGTCTCGATATTTAATTGCACAGACTCTCAATACTCTCTCCATACTGGGAAACTCTCCTGAATCTAAATATTGTCTCAATATTTAATTCTACAGACTCTAAATACTGTCTCCATACTGGGAAACTCCCTAGAATACTAATACTGTCTCGATTTCTATTTCTACAGGCTCTAAATACTCTGTTCATAATAGGAAACGCTCCTGAATCTAAATACTGTCTCAATATTTAACTCTACAGACTCTAAATACGTTCTCCATACTGGTAAACTTTCTTGAATCTAAATACTGTCTTCATATTTAATTCTACAGACTCTAAATACTGTCTCCATACTGGGAAACTCTCCTGTAACTAAATACTGTCTCGATTTTTTATTCTACAGACAAGAAATACTCTCCATACTGGGAAACTCTCCTGAATCTAAATACTATCTTGATATTTAATTCTACATACTCTAAATACTGTCTCGATATTTAATTCTACAGACTCTTAATACTCTCTCCATACTGGGAAACGCTCCTGAATCTAAACACTGTCTCAATATTTAATTCTACAGGCTCTAAATACTGTCTCCATACTGGGAATCTCTCCAGAATCTAAATACTGTCTCGTTATTTAATTCTACACACTCTAAATACTGTCTCCATACTGGGAAACGCTCCTGAATCTAAATACTGTCTCGATATATAATTCTAGAGGCTCTAAATACTGTCTCCATACTGGGAATCTCTCCAGAATCTAAATACTGTCTCAATATTTAATTCTACACATTCTAAGCACTGTCATCATGAAGGAAAACTGCCCTGAATCTAAATACTGTCTCGATATATAATTCTACAGGCTCTAAATACTGTCTCCATACTGGAAATCTCTACTGAATCTAAATACTGTCTCAATACTTAATTCTACAGACTCTAAATACTGTTTCATTACTAGAAAACTCTCCTGAATCTAAATACTGTCTCGATATTTATTTCCATACACTCTAAATACTGTCTCCATACTGGCAAACTCTCCTGAATCTAAATACTGTCTCGATATTTAATTCTACAGACTCTAAATACTGTCTCCATACTGGAAAACTCTCCTGAATCTAAATACTGTCTCGATATTTAATTCCACAGGCTCTAAATACTGTCCCCATACTAGGAAACTCTCCTGAATCTAAATACTGTCTCAATATTTAATTCTACACATTCTAAAAACTGTCATCATGAAGGGAAATTGCCCTGAATCTAAATGCTATCTCGATATTTAATTCTAGAGACTCTTAATACTATCTTCATACTGGCAAACGCTCCTGAATCTAAATACTGTCTCGATATTTAATTCTACAGGCTCTAAATACTTGTTCCAATACTAGGAAACTCTCCTGAATCTAAATACTGTCTCAATATTGAATTCTAAAGACTCTAAATACTTTCTCCATACTGGAAAACTCTCCTGAATCTAAATATTGTCTCAATATTTCATTCTACAGACTCTAAATACTGTCTCCATACAGGAAAACTCTTCTAAATCTCAATACTGTCTCGATATTTAATTCTACAGACTCTAAATACTGTCTCCATACTGGGAAACTCTCCAGAATCTAAATACTATCTCGATATTTAATTCTACATACTCTAAATATCTCAATATTTAATTCTACAGACCCTAAATACTGTTTCCATACTGGGAAACTCTCCAAAATACAAATACTTTCTCGATATTTATTTCTACAGGCTCTAAATACTCTGTGTATATACTAGGAAACGCTCCTGAATTTAAATACTCTCTCGATATTTAACTCTACAAACTCTAAATACTGTCTCCATAATGAGAAACTCTCCTGAATCTAAATGCTGTCTTGATATTTAATTCTACAGACTTTTAATACTATCTTCATACTGGCAAACGCTCCTGAATCAAAATACTGTCTCAATATTTAATTCTACAGGCTCTAAATACTGTCTCCATACTGGGAATCTCTCCAGAATCTAAATACTGTCTTGATATTTAATTCTACACATTCTCAAAAATGTCATCATAAAGGGAAATTGTCCTGAATCTAAATACTGTCTCTATATTTAATTCTACAGGCTCTAAATACTTGTTTCAATACTAGGAAACTCTCCTGAATCTAAATACTGTCTCGATATTGAATTCTAAAGACTCTAAATACTTTCTCGATACTGGAAAACTCTCCTGAATCTAAATACAGTCTCAATATTTCATTCTACAGACTTTAAATACTGTCTCCATACAGGAAAACTCTCCTAAATCTCAATACTGTCTCGATATTTAATTCTACAGACTCTAAATACTGTCTCCATACTGGGAAACTCTCCAGAATCTAAATACTATCTCGATATTTAATTCTACATACTCTAAATATCTCGATATTTAATTCTACACACCCTAAATACTCTCTCCATACTGGGAAACTCTCCTGAATCTAAATACTGTCTCGATATTTAACTCTACAGACTCTTAATAATGTCTCCATACTAGGAAATTCACCAGAATCTAAATACTGTCTCGATATTTAATTCTACAGGCTCTAAATACCGTCTTCATACAGGGAAACTGCCCTGAATCTAAATACTGTCTCAATATTTAAATCTACAGACTCTGAATACTGTCTCCATACTAGGAAACTCTCCTGAATTTAAATACTGTCTCGATATTTAATTCTACAGACTCTAAATACTGTCTCCATACTGGTAAACTCTTCTGAATCTAAATACTGTCTCGATATTTAACTCCACAGACTCTAAATACTGTCTCCATACTAGGAAACTCACCAGAATATAAATACTGTCTTGATATTTAATTCTACACATTCTCAAAAATGTCATCATGAAGGGAAATTGTCCTGAATCTAAATACTGTCTCGATATTTAATTCTACAGGCTCTAAATACTTGTTTCAATACTAGGAAACACTCCTGAATCTAAATACTGTCTCCATATTGAATTCTAAAGACTCTAAATACTTTCTCCATACTGGAAAACTCTCCTGAATCTAAATACTGTCTCAATATTTCATTCTACAGACTCTAAATACTGTCTCCATACAGGAAAACTCTCCTAAATCTCAATACTGTCTCGATATTTAATTCTACAGACTCTAAATACTGTCTCCATACTGGGAAACTCTCCAGAATCTAAATACTATCTCGATATTTAATTCTACATACTCTAAATATCTCGATATTTAATTCTACACACCCTAAATACTCTCTCCATACTGGGAAACTCTCCTGAATCTAAATACTGTCTCGATATTTAACTCTGCAGACTCTTAATAATGTCTAAATACTAGGAAATTCACCAGAATCTAAATACTGTCTCCATATTTAATTCTACATGCTCTAAATACTGTCTTCATACAGGGAAACTGCCCTGAATCTAAATACTGTCTCAATATTTAAATCTACAGACTCTGAATACTCTCCATACTGGGAAATGATCCTGAATCTAAATACTGTCTCGATATTTAATTCTACAGGCTCTAAATACTGTCTCCATACTGGAAAACACTCCTGAATCTAAATACTGTCTCAATATTTAATTCTACAGACCCTAAATACTGTCTCCATACCGGGAATCTCTCCTGAATCTAAATACTGACGCAATATTTAATTCTACAGACTCTAAATACTACATACAATTTTGGAAACTATCCCAGATATAAATACTGTCTCGATATTTAATTCTACAGGCTCGAAATACTGTATCCATACTGGGAATCTCTCCTGAATCTAAATACTGTCTCGATATTTAATTCTACAGACTCTAAATACTGTCTACAATTTGGGAATCTCTCCCAAATCGAAATACTGTCTCGATATTTAATTCTACAGGCTCTAAATACTGTCTCCATACTGGAAAACGCTCCTGAATCTAAATACTGTCATCATAATTAATTCTACAGGCTCTAAATACTGTCTCCGTACTGGAAAACTCTCCTGAATCTAAATACTGCCTATATATTTAATTCTACAGACTCTAAATACTGTCTCCATACTAGGAAACTCTCCATAATACAAATACTGTCTCAATATTTATTTCTACAGGCTCTAAATACTCTTTTATACTAGGAAACGCTCCTGAATCTAAATACTGTCTCCACATTTAACTCTACAGTCTCTAAATACTTTCTCCATACTGGTAAACTCTCCTGAATCTAAATACTGTCTCAATATTTAATTCTACAGACTCTAAATACTGTCTCCATACTGGCAAACTCCCCTGAATCTCAATACTGTCTCGATATATAATTCTACAGACTCTAAATACTGTCTACAATTTGTTAAACTCTCCTAAACATAAATACTGTCTCGATATTTAATTCTACAGCCTCTAAATACTGTATCCATACTGGTTATCTTTCCTGAATCTAAATACTGTCTCGATATACAATTCTAAGACTCTAAATACTGTCTACATACTGGGAAACTCTCCTGAATCTAAATACTGTCTCGATATTTAATTCTACTGGCTCTAAATACTGTCTCCATACTGATAAACTCTCCTGAATCTAAATACTGTCTTGATATTTAAATGTACAGACTCTCAATACTCACTCCATACTGGGAAATTCTCCTGAATCTAAATACTGTCTCCATACTAGTAAACTTCCTTGAATCTAAATACTGTCTTGATATTTAAATGTACAGACTCTCAATACTCTCTCCATACTGGGAAATTCTCCTGAATCTAAACACTATCTCAATATTTAATTCAAGAGACCCTAAATACTGTTTCCATACTGGGAAACTCTCCATAATACAAATACTGTCTCAATATTCATTTCTACAGGATCTAAATACTCTGTTTATACTAGGAAATGCTCCTAAATCTAAATACTGTCTCCATATTTAACTCTACAGACTCTAAATACTTTCTCCATACTGGTAAACTCTCCTTAATCTAAATACTGTCTTGATATTTAATTTTACAGACTCTCAATACTGTCTCCATACTGGGAATCTCTCCTGAATCTAAATACCATCGCAATATTTAATTCTACAGACTCTAAATAAAGTCTCCAAACTGGTAAACTCCCCTGACTCTAAACACTGTCTCGATATTTAATTCTACAGACTCTAAATACTGTTTACAATTTGGTAAACTCTCCCAAATATAAATACTGTCTCGATATTCAATTCTACAAGCTCT
Source organism: Saccostrea echinata (assembly GCF_033153115.1). Lineage (NCBI taxonomy): Eukaryota > Metazoa > Mollusca > Bivalvia > Ostreida > Ostreidae > Saccostrea > Saccostrea echinata. Next base: position 344,698 of record NW_026889800.1, read on the forward strand.
AAATACTGCTTCCATACTAGGAAACTCTTCTGAATCTAAATATTGTCTCGATATTTAATTCTACAGGCTCTAAATACTGTCTCAATATTTAATTCTACAGACTTTAAATACTTTCTCCATACTGGAAAACTCTCCTGAATCTAAATACTGTCTCGATATTTAATTCTACAGACTCCAAATACTGTCTTAATACTGGGAAACTCTCTTGAATTTAAATACTGTCTCCATATTTAATTCTACAGACTCTTAATACTGTATACAATTTGGGAAACTATCCCAGATATAAATACTGTCTCGATATTTAATTCTACAGGATCTAAATACTGTCTCCATACTGGGAATCTCTCCTGAATCTAAATACTGTCTCGATATTTAATTCTACAGACTCTAAATACTGTCTACAATTTGGGAAACTCTCCCAAATCGAAATACTGTCTCGATATTTAATTCTACAGGCTCTAAATACTGTCTCCATACTGGAAAACGCTCCTGAATCTAAATACTGTCTTCATAATTAATTCTACAGGCTCTAAATAATGTCTCCATTCTGGAAAACTCTCCTGAATCTAAATACTGCCTCAATATTTAATTCTACAGACTCTAAATACTGTCTCCATACTAGGAAACTCTCCAAAATACAAATACTGTTTCAATATTTATTTCTACAGGCTCTAAATACTCTTTATACTAGGAAATGCTCCTGAATCTAAATACTGTCTCCACATTTAACTCTACAGTCTCCAAATACTTTCTCCATACTGGGAAACTCTCCTGAATCTAAATACTGTCTCAATATTTAATTCTACAGACTCTAAATACTGTCTCCATACTGGCAAACTCCCCTGAATCTAAATACTGTCTCGATATATAATTCTACAGACTCTAAATACTGTCTACAATTTGTTAAACTCTCCTAAACATAAATACTGTCTCGATATTTAATTCTACAGCCTCTAAATACTGTATCCATACTGGTAATCTCTCCTGAATCTAAATACTCTCTCGATACACAATTCTAAGACTCTAAATACTATCTCCATACTGGGAAACTCTCCTGAATCTAAATACTGTCTCGATATTTAATTCTACTGGCTCTAAATACTGTCTCCATACTGATAAACTCTCCTGAATCTAAATACTGTCTTGATATTTAAATGTACAGACTCTCAATACTCACTCCATACTGGGAAATTCTCCTGAATCTAAATACTATCTCAATATTTAATTCAAGAGACCCTAAATACTGTTTCCATACTGGGAAACTCTCCAGAATACAAATACTGTCTCAATATTCATTTTTACAGGATCTAAATACTCTCTTTATACTAGGAAATGCTCCTAAATCTAAATACTGTCTCCATATTTAACTCTACAGACTCTAAATACTTTCTCCATACTGGTAAACTCTCCTGAATCTAAATACTGTCTCGATATTTAATTCTACAGACTCTAAATACTGTCTCCATACTGGGAATCTCTCCTGAATCTAAATACCGTCGCAATATTTAATTCTACAAACTCTAAATAAAGTCTCCATACTGGTAAACTCCGCTGACTCTAAACACTGTCTCGATATTTAATTCTACAGTCTCTAAATACTGTCAACAATTTGGGAAACTCTCCCAAATATAAATACTGTCTCGATATTTAATTCTACAAGCTCTAAATACTGCTTCCATACTAGGAAACTCTCCTGAATCTAAATACTGTCTCGATATTTAATTCTACAGGCTCTAAATATTGTCTCCATACTAGCAAACTCTCCTGAATCTAAATACTGTCTCGATATTTAATTCTACAGACTCTAAATACTGTCTCCATACTAGGAAACTCTCCTGAATCTAAATACTGTCTCGATATTTAATTCTACAGACTCTAAATACTGTCTTAATACTGGGAAACTCTCTTGAATCTAAATACTGTCTCGATATTTAATTCTACAGACTCTAAATACTGTTTACAATTTGGGAAACTATCCCAGATATAAATACTGTCTCGATATTTAATTCTACAGGCTCTAAATACTGTCTCCATACTGGTAATCTCTCCTGAATCTAAATACTATCTCGATATACAATTCTAAGACTATAAATACTGTCTACAATTTGGGAAACTCTCCCAAATCGAAATACTATCTCGATATTTAATTCTAAAGACTCTAAATACTGTCTCCATACTAGGAAACTCGCCTGAATCTAAATACTGTCTTGATATTTAATTCTACAGGCTCTGAATATTCCCTTCATACAGGGAAACTGCCCCAAATTTTAATACTGTCTCGATATTTAATTCCAAAGACTCTAAATACTGTCCACATACCGGGAAACACTCCTGGATCTTAATACTGTCTTGATATTGAATTCCACAGACTCTAAATACTGTCTCCATACTGGAAAACGCTCCTGAATCTAAATACTGTCTCGATATTTAATTCTACAGACTCTAAATACTGTCTCCATACTGGAAAACTTTCCTGAATCTAAATACTGTCTCAATATTTAATTCTACAGACTTTAAATACATTCTCCATACTGGAAAACTCCCCTGAATGTAAATACTGTCTCAACATTTAATTCTACAGGCTCCAAATACTGTCTCCGTACTGGTAAACTCCCCTGAATCTAAATACTGTCTCGATATTTAATTCTACAGACTTTAAATACTCTCTTCAATTTGGGAAACTCTCCCAAATCGAAATACTGTCTCCATATTTAATTCTACAGACTTTAAATACTATCTCCATATATACTGGTAAACTCTCCTGAATCTAAATACTCTCTCGATATATAATTCTACAGACTCTAAATACTGTCTACAATTTGGGAAACTCTCCCTAATCAAAATACTGTCTTGATATTTAATTCTACAGGCTCTAAATATTGCCTTCATACAGGGAAACTGCCCCAAATCTAAATACTGTCTCGATATTTAATTCTACAGACTCTAAATACTGTCCCCATACCGGGAAACACTCCTGAATCTTAATACTGTCTTGATATTTAATTCTACAGACTCTAAATACTGCCTCCATACTGGGAAACTCTCCTAAATCTAAATACTGTCTTAATATTTAATTCTACAGACTCCAAATACTGTCTCCATACTGGTAAATTTTCATGAATCTAAAAACTGTCTCAATATTTAATTCTACAGACTCTAAATACTGTCTCCATACTGGGAAACTCTCCTGATTCTAAATACTGTTTCAATATTTAATTCTACAGACTCTAAATACTGTCTCCATGCTGGAAAACTTTCCTGAATCTAAATACTGTCTCAATATTTAATTCTACAGGCTCTAAATACTGTTTCCATACTGGTAAACTCCCCTGGCTCTAAATACTGTCTCGATATTCAATTCTACAGACTCTAAATACTGTCTACAATTTGGGAAACTCTCCCAGATATAAATACTGTCTCGATATTTAATTCTACAATCTCTAAATACTGTCTCCATACTGGGAATCTCTCCTGAATCTAAATACTGTCTCGATATTTAATTCTAAAGACTCTAAATAATGTCTCCATACTAGGAAACTCTCCTGAATCTAAATACTATTTTGAAATTTAATTATACATGCTCTTAATATAGTCTTCATACAGGAAAACTGCCCTGAATCTAAATACTGTCTCGATATTTTATTCGACAGACTCTAAATTCTGTCTCCATACTGGGAAACTCTCCTGAATCTAAATACTGTCTCGATATTTCATTCGACAGGCTCTTAATACTGTCTCCATACTAGAAAACTCTCTTGAATCTAAATACTGTCTCGATATTAAATTCTACACACTCTAAATATTGTCTCCATACTAGAAAACTCTCCTGAATCTAAATACTGTCTCCATATTTGATTCTACAGGCTCTAAATACTGTCTCCATACCAGGAAGCTCTCCTGAATCTAAATATCGTTGCAATATTTAATTCTACAGACTCTAAATACTATCTCCATACTGGTAAACTCTCCAAAATCTAAATACTGTCTTGATATTTAATCCTATAGACTCTAAATGCTGTCTCCATACTAGGAAATTCTCCGGAATCAAAGTACTGTCTCCATATTTAATTGCACAGACTCTGAATACTCTCTTCATACTGGGAAACTCTCCTGAATCTAAATACTGTCTCGATATTTAATTCTACAGACTCTAAATACTGTCTCCATACCGGGAAATTCTACTGAATCTAAATACTGTCTCCAGATTTAATTCTACAGACTCTAAATACTGTCTCCATCCTAGGAAACTCTACTGAATCTAACTACTGTCCCCATATTTAATTCTACAGGCTCTAAATACTGTCTCCATACTGGTAAACTACCCTGAATCTAAATATTGTCTCGATATTTAATTCTACAGACTCTAAATACTGTCTACAATTTGGGAAACTCTCCCAAAATCTAAATACTGTCTCGATATTTAATTCTACGGACTTGAAATACTGTCTCCATACTGCAAAACTCTCATGAATCTAAATAATCTTCCAATATTTAATTCTACAGGCTCTAAATACTGTCTCCATACTGGTAAACTCCCCTGAATCTAAATACCGTCTCGATATTTAATTGCACAGACTCTCAATACTCTCTCCATACTGGGAAACTCTCCTGAATCTAAATATTGTCTCAATATTTAATTCTACAGACTCTAAATACTGTCTCCATACTGGGAAACTCCCTAGAATACTAATACTGTCTCGATTTCTATTTCTACAGGCTCTAAATACTCTGTTCATAATAGGAAACGCTCCTGAATCTAAATACTGTCTCAATATTTAACTCTACAGACTCTAAATACGTTCTCCATACTGGTAAACTTTCTTGAATCTAAATACTGTCTTCATATTTAATTCTACAGACTCTAAATACTGTCTCCATACTGGGAAACTCTCCTGTAACTAAATACTGTCTCGATTTTTTATTCTACAGACAAGAAATACTCTCCATACTGGGAAACTCTCCTAAATCTAAATACTATCTTGATATTTAATTCTACATACTCTAAATACTGTCTCGATATTTAATTCTACAGACTCTTAATACTCTCTCCATACTGGGAAACTCTCCTGAATCTAAATACTGTCTCAATATTTAAATCTACAGACTCTAAATACTGACTCCATACTAGGAAACTCGCCAGAATCTAAATACTGTCTCAATATTTAATTCTACAGACTCTAATTACTGTCTCCATACTGGAAAACTCTCCGAATCTAAATACTTTCTCCATATTTAACTCTAAAGACTCTAAATACTGTCTCCATACTGGTAAACTCTCCTGAATCTAAATACTGTCTCGATATTTAATTCTACAGACTCTAATTACTGTCTCCATACTGGCAAACTCTCCTGAATCTTGAATACTGTCTCAATATTTAATTCTAAAGACTCTAAATAACGTCTCCATACTAGGAAACTCGCCTGAATCTAAATACTATTTTGATATTTAATTATACATGCTCTAAATATTGTCTTCATACAGGAAAACTGCCCGGAATCTAAATACTGTCTCGATATTTTATTCGACAGACTCTAAATTCTGTCTCAATACTGGGAAACTCTCTTGAATCTAAATACTGTCTCGATTTTCATTCGACAGGCTCTAAATACTGTCTCCATACTAGAAAACTCTCCTGAATCTAAATACTGTCTTGATATTTAATTCTACACACTCTAAATACTGCCTCCATACTAGAAAACTCTCCTGAATCTAAATACTGTCTTGACATTTAATTCTACAGACTCTAAATACTATCTCCATACTGGAAAACTCCCCTGAATCTAAATACTGTCTCGATATTTAATTCTAGAGACTCTAAATAATGTCTACAATTTGGGAAACTCTCCCAAATCGAAATACCGTCTCGATATTAAATTCTACAGACTCTAAATACTGTCTCCATACTAGGAAACTCTCCTGAATCTAAACACTATATCGATATTTAATTCTACAGACTCTAAATACTGTCTCCATGCAGGGAAACTCTCCTGAATCTTAATACTGTATTGATATTTAATTCTACAGACTCTAAATACTGTCTCCATACTGGGAAACTCTCTTGAATCTAAATACTGTCTCAATATTTAATTCTACAGGCTCTAGATACTGTCTCCATACTAGGAAACTCTCCTGAATCTAAATACTGTCTCCATACTGGAAAACTCTTCTGAATCTAAATACTCTCTCAATATTTGATTCTACAGGCTCGAAATACTGTCTCCATACTGGAAACTCTCCTGAATCTAAATACTGTCTCGATATTTAATTCTACAGACTCTAAATACTTTCTCAGACAGTAATTTACAGACTCGAATTACTGCCTCCATACTAGGAATATCTCCTGAATCTAACCTGTCCCTTTTTATAAGATTCTTTAAGTCCACTTAACACCTTTTCTTGCACCTGGGACACATCATTTTCAGGGTTTAAGACAAAGATTCTGCAATACCTTGCTTCTTCTTGGATCACATTTGCAAAAACAGGAATTATTGATACACACCTTTGATGTTTTTTGTTTTCTTGTTGTTTTTTTTTTGTTTGTTTTTTTTTTTTTTTTTTTTTTTTTGTTTTGTTTTTTTTTTTGTTTTTTTTTTGTTTTTTTTTGTTTTTTTTTTTTTTTTGTTTTTTTTTTTTTGCATGTGAAAAAACATAAGTAATCAAAGATTACATAGCTCACCTCAACAAAAGTTATAGTTAAGTAATGCAGTCACGTAAAAAGGAAATGGAACAAATTGCATAGATCATCCATGCAACTCCCAATGATCACACTACGTAGAAAACATAACACATATAAATGTTCCGCACCAAAACTTATACGCGATATGCTAATGTCGATGTCGCAAGTATTACATTAGTCACATACTTAACGCATATAAACACTCCACTCCAAAACTTTAATTCTATACGCTGATGTAGATGTCACAAGTATAGCATAAGTCACATATTTAACACATGTAAACGCTCCAAAACTTTGTTGAGGTGAGCTCAAAGAAACCCACCACCACTCATGCATAAATACTGACAATGACCAGACGACAAGAAACCACTTACTTCAGACTCTACTTTGGACTGAGGCACTGAGGCAAGGCATATCTTGTGGCAGACGGAGTTTTGTGTGCAGATAAGACTTTCAAACAATAAACTTTGAAAATATAGAGCAAATAAACATGTTAATTTGAATACTGAAAATTTCAATAATGAATAAACAATGTTTTATCACCAGTGCATCATCATTTGTATCAAAGAATTACTAAATTAAGCCAAAATTCTAACATTTGCAAAATGTAGCAAAATTAATATTGAAACCAGATATATAAAAAAACCAAAGTATTAATTTACTACCAAGCCAAATGATAAAAATGAATTTAGAATTTATAAAAAAGTCATAACAGAAAATAAGCAAAATATGCAAAAGGTTACTGCTTTGACAGACAAACAAAAAACACAAAACTCCCTAAAAACTCAGAACCAAAATATCAAATGCATCATGGACATCAATGAACAGGTGAGGGGGGGGGGGGAAACCATTAACAATGAAGACATGTTAAAGAGGATAAAGGAAAATGGGAAATAATTATGAGAAAAACATTTTAGAGGGGAGGGAGGAAAATAGGAAATAAGCAAGGCAGATTACTGTTGAGGAACAACATGTTATAAGGGAGGGAGGAAAATGGGAAATAAACAAGACAGGTAAATAATGAGGAAAAACATGTTATAAGGGAGGAAGGAAAATGGGACATAAACAAGAGAAGTTAATAATGAGGAAAAACGTTATAAGGGAAGGAGGAAAATAGGAAATAAACAAGACAGGTAAATAATGAGGAAAACGTGCTATAAGGGAAGGAGGAAAATGGGAAATAAACAAGAGAGGTTAATAATGAGGAAAAACATGTTATAAGGGAAGAAAGAAAATGGGAAATAATCAAGACATGTTAATAATGAGGAAAAATATGTTATAAGGGAGGGAGGGAAATGGGAAATAAACAAGAGAGGTTAATAATCAGGAAAACATGTCAGAAGAGAGGGAGGGAAATAGGAAATAAGCAAGGCAGGTAAATACTGACAAAAACATGTTTTAAGGGAGGGAGGAAAATAGGAAATAAAGACAGAATATTGATGAGAAAAACATGCTAAGGGAGGGAGGAAAATAGGAATAGACCTGTTAATAAGGAAGTATGAAATGTTAAATTTATGATCCCTACGTCTAAATACCGGTGTGTGAAAAAATATTTAGACACAGGGTTCATAAGTTACAGAGAAGGAAGACGGGTGAATGAAAAATATGTTAAAAAGGTAGAACATGTTAGTAATCAGATAGGAAATAGTTAATAATGGAGGGGGGGTTAACTGAAAATGAGAGACCTGTTAATAGGAAGTATGAAATGTTAAACTCATGAACCCTACATCTAAATACCGGTGTGTGAAAAAATATTTAGACACAGGGTTCATAAGTTACAGAGAAGGAAGACGGGTGAATGAAAAATATGTTAAAAAGGTAGAACATGTTAGTAAGCAGATAGGAAATGGTTAATAATGGAGGGGGGGGGGGTTAACTGAAAATGAGAGACCTGTTAATAGGAAGTATGAAATGTTAAACTCATGAACCCTACGTCTAAATACCGGTGTGTGAAAAAATATTTAGACACAGGGTTCATAAGTTACAGAGAAGGAAGACGGGTGAATGAAAAATATGTTAAAAAGGTAGAACATGTTAGTAAGCAGATAGGAAATGGTTAATAATGGAGGGGGGGGGGGTTAACTGAAAATGAGAGACCTGTTAATAGGAAGTATGAAATGTTAAACTCATGAACCCTACGTCTAAATACCGGTGTGTGAAAAAATATTTAGACACAGGGTTCTTAAGTTACAGAGAAGGAAGACAGGTGAATGAAAAATATGTTAAAAAGGTAGAACATGTTAGTAAGCAGATAGGAAATGGTTAATAATGGAGGGGGGGGGGTTAACTGAAAATGAGAGACCTGTTAATAGGAAGTATGAAATGTTAAACTCATGAACCCTACGTCTAAATACCGGTGTGTGAAAAAATATTTAGACACAGGGTTCATAAGTTACAGAGAAGGAAGACGGGTGAATGAAAAATATGTTAAAAAGGTAGAACATGTTAGTAAGCAGATAGGAAATGGTTAATAATAAACACATGTTAATGAGCAGAGAGAATGGGAAAGAAGCAAGACAGGTTAATAATGAACAGACATGTTAGAAAGGAGGAATAGAGGGAAAAGGGACACCACTCACCATCATCATGATGCCTCCCATCTCCTACTTTCCCACTGGTGGTGGCTTATCCTGGGGAATCACTTCCAGGGAAGGCGAGCATCGAGATGGAAGCCAGGAAGGATGACCTCCAAGAGACTGAGAAGATGGCAATGCCATCTCCCAAGCATGTGCAAAAGCATGATCTCTCTGAGAAGGAGCTATCACAGACTGAGAGGATAGCACTGCCATCCCTTCAGTTTGTTCAAGCTTCATCTCAGGAAGATCAAACACAGGCTTGAGAGCTGGCACTGCAATCTCCTCAGGCTGTTCAAGGTCTTCCAAAGGATTAGCTATCACAGACTGAGTAGATGGCAGTGCCATCTCTTCAGTTTGTTCTAGCTCCTCCTCAGGAAGATCAAGCACAGGCTGGAGAGGTGGCAGTGCCATCTCCTCAGGCTGTTGGAGAGCATCTCCAGCCCCCACCCTCTGCTGCCTGATGGACTTCCGCACCTAGAAGGGAAAAAAAAGTGTCAGAAAGGGGTCAGAATATTAAATCTCAAACTATACAGAACCTCCAGTTCCATAGCGTTCATTAAGAAAACAAGAGGCCCAAGGGCCTTGAATCACTCTTGTGATAAATTGTACAACCTATCACTTCTTTTTAAAGCCTTTAAATATCCTGTATATTTAGATAAAGCCTTGAAATTCCAAAAGTAAATCATGACCTACATTTTGGTTCAAACACTCCGAGAACCCAGGATGAATCAACTGACAAAGTGTGATGAATCAAAGCCCCTTATTATCTTAATTATTCAGATATAGCCATGAGATTATGAGATTTCATTTGATGATTCTTAGTGAATTAGGACCTGAAATATTTGAATATAGCCATAAAATTTCAAAAGTAGGTCACAGTGACCTTTTTAGTTGACCTTCTCTGAAGAACCAAGATGCATCAACTGACGAAGTTTGATGATTCTTAGCCAATTAGGACCTGAGGTATTTAAATATAACCATAAAATTTCAAAAGTAGGTTATGGTGACCTACTTTTGGTTGACATTCTCCGAGGACCCAAGATGCATTAATTGACTAAGTTTGATGATTCTAATCCGATAAGTACCTGAGATATTTAAATATAGACTTAAAATTTCAAAAGTAGGTCTTGGTGACCTACTTTTTACTTGTGGTTTTCCGAAGATCTAAGATGCATCTATTGACAAAATTTGATGATTCTAAGCCAAAAAGTACCTGAAATATTTAAATATAGCCATGAAATTTCCAAAGTAGGTCACAGTGACCTTCTTTCTAGTTGACATTCTCTGAGGACCCAGGATGCATCACCTGACAAAAATTAATGATTCTAAGCCAATTAGAACCAGAAAATATTTAAATGTAGCAATAAAATTTCAAAAGTAGATAATGGTAACCTTAAATATAGCCATAAAATTTTAAAAGTAGGTCACGGTGATCTACTTTTTAGTTTAAACTCTTTGAGGAACCAAGATGCATCGACTGACAAAGTTTGATGATCATAGGACTGATAGTGTCCAAAATATGCCTCTAAAACAATTTGAAAAGGAATGCCTGCAAAATTCAAGAAGTAGGTCATCGTGACCTACTTTTTGATAAATATGTTTTAAGTTCCTTAGATGAATCAATTTACAAGATTTGATGATTCTAAAGTTTTAAGTATTTGCAATGATGACCCTTAAATGTTTTCAACAAGATTAGCCATAAAATTCAAAATAGTAGGCCATAGTGACCTACTTTTCAGTTAAAGTACTTTGAGGACCTACGATGCATCAACTGACAAAGTTTAATGATCATAGGCATTAAAGTGTCCAAAATATGCATCAAAATCATTTTAAACACAAATGCCAGAAAAATTATACAAGAGGCCCATGGGCCACAATGCTCACCTGAGTCAATATGGCCCTGCTGTTCTTCATCAGCAGATTTCTATTCATATGTAAAGCTTTGATCAGCTGTTCTAGGTATACCCTACCCCCAGGTGCCATGTTTTGAATGAAATTGAAACTAAACTTTTTGAGGATGCTTCTATATTCATTTAACTAATCATGGCTTTGCTGTTCTTGTAAACGGAATTTTAAAGATGTCTGCCACCCTTTCTGGGGGGGGGGGGGGGGGGGAAGGTGGTCATGATATGAACAAACTTCACTCTACACTACCTGAGGATGCTTCCATATGAATATGAGGCCAAAATTTTTCTATTTTCTGATTTACGGAATTTTTTTCTCAAAAATTTGAGTCGGGTGGTCGAAATAAAAATAAAAATAAAAGCTTGAAGTTTAAGCAGTCGGTCAGAAAAATAAAAATAAAATGAAAACATAGGTAATCAAAGATTATGAAGCTCACCTCGACGGATGTTATCTTTAAGGAAGACAAATTTCACATCATATTCTTTTTTTAGTTTGTGTACATCCCAAGATCAATATCCATGCAAGTTTGGTTTAAGTACAACTTATAGTTACTAGGAAACAGACCTGTTCAAAAAACGTTTATCCTGTTTACTAATCAAGAAAATTTTGGTCAGTTCCAACATCCAAAATAAGTCTGGAAGTTTTCATCCTCAGATGCACCATCTATGCAAGTTTAATCATAACAGTCCATAATGTTATATAGTTACTCCAAAAAAAGTATCCTGGACACTCATCTGGAAAATGCGGGTCAGATTCAGAATCCAAAGCAAATTTGAAAGTGACCGTCCCTAGCTACATCATCCATGCTAATTTGGTTAAAATATGGCAAAAATTCACTCATGTGGAAGATCTAGGTCGAACCAGCAGGTTGGTTAGTGTACATCCCAAGATGCATCATCCATGCAAGTTTGGTCCAGGTAGGGCTTATACTTTCTTGGGAATGGATCTGCTCCAAAACCTTTAACCTGGTCACTCATCTGGAAAATCTAGGTCAGATCAAGCATTGAAGCAAGTGTGGTAGTGTCCATCCCTTGATGCATCATCATTGCAAGTTTGGTCCAGGTAGAGCTTAAAGTTACTTGGGAATGGACCTACTCCAAATACCTTAACCTAATCACTCATCTGAAAAATCTAAGTCAGATCCAGCAGCCAAAGCAAGTGTGGTAGTGTCCATCCCTAGATGCATCATCCATGCAAGTTTGTTCAAGGTAGGGCTAATATTTACTCGGGAATGGATCTGCTCCAAAAACTTTAACCTGGTCACTCATCTGGAAAATCTAGGTCAGACCCAGCATCTGTAGCAAGTGTGGTAGTGTCCATCCATAGATGCATCATCCATGCAAGTTTGGTCAAGGTAGGGCTTATAGTTACTTGGGAATGGACCTGCTCCAAAAAACTTTGACCTGGTTACTCATCTGGAAAATCTAGGTCAGATCCAGCATCTGAAGCAAGTGTGATAGTGTCCATCCCTAGATGCATCATCCATGCAAGTTTGGTCCAGGTAGGGCTAATAGTTACTTGGGTATGGACCTGCTCCAAAAACATTAACCTGGTCACTCATCTGGAAAATCTAGGTCAGGTCTAGCACCTGAAGCAAGTGTGGTAGTGTCCATCCATAGATGCATCATCCATGCAAGTTTGGTCAAGGTAGGGCTTATAGTTACTTGGGAATGGACCTGCTCCAAAAACTTTAACCTGGTTACTCAACTGGAAAATGTAGGTCAGATCCAGCATCCGAAGCAAGTGTGGTAGTGTCCATCCCTAGAAGCATCATCCATGCAAGTTTGGTCAAGGTAGGGCTTATAGTTACTTGGGACTTTAACCTGGTCACTCAACTGGAAAATGTAGGTCAGATCAAGCATCCGAAGCAAGTGTGGTAGTGTCCATCCCTAGAAACATCATCCATGCAAGTTTGGTCCAGGTAGAGCTTATAGTTACTTGGGTATGGACTTGCTTTTAATACTTTAACCTGGTCACTCAACTGGAAAATCTAGGTCAGATCCAGCATCTGAAGCAAGTGTGGTAGTGTCCCTCCCTAGAAGCATCATCCATGTAAGTTTGGTCAAGGTAGGGCTTATAGTTACTTGGGAATGGACCTGCTCCAAAAACTTTAACCTGGTCACTCAACTGGAAAATGTAGGTCAGATCAAGCATCCGAAGCAAGTGTGGTAGTGTCCATCCCTAGAAGCATCATCCATGCAAGTTTGGTCCAGGTAAAGCTTATAGTTACTTGGGAATGGACTTGCTTTTAAAACTTTAACCAAGATGCTAATGCTGACGCCAACACCGATGCCGGGGGTATAGCATAAGCTCATCTCAACTTCGTTGAGGTGAGCTTAAAATGCAATAAAAATTTTATTTTTAATTAAGGATGGATTTTTTTTTTCTATGACCTTAATTTGTTAGGAAAAAAAAGTTATTTGAAAAACTTATGTATACAAAACACAAAACTGGTATTGTTAATGTATCAATGAACTATTTTAAATTGAACTTTCTCTTAGATATATGGGGCAGGGGGTGCATTTCTAGTAATAACAGCTCGCAGTTTCTAACATTAATGCAAATCAAGCATACAAATCTGTAGTCTTCTCTCAGTTATCAAATATCATATTAGTGTCACCACAGTAAAACTTATAGGACTTATATCACATCCCTCATAAACTTTTCAGAATCTTTTATTTTTTGGTATTCAGCAAATTACAAGATTTGAGGATTTTGAACTAGCTCTGGCAAAGTTATGGCAAAAATACAGTGAGACATTCAATGGATCAGCTAAAATAAATTAATTCACAGAAGTGCATGTGAAACATGATAAAAAGAAAAGTTGTATAATATTTTTTTAATGCAATTCCAATTAATATATATGTAGGTGGATTGTCTTAAAATTGAGTTTAAAAAAATCTTTAAAATGTATTTCAACGTGGACAAAGGGTGATCAAAAAGTTTGCGAACTATCTCTATATTTAAAGAACCACAATTCAGATCAGAATGAAATTTGGCACACATATAGTCATACACATGTTCCATAAATAGCAGATGTTAAAAAATGTTTTGCTCCATGTTTGTGATGTCACAATGTAAAAATGACGTCAGTCTGTAGCTATAGGTCACTTGTGACAAAAAATGGTTGACTCAGTCGTACTCGAGAATGAACAGCTGTAAAGTTTAACATATATCTCTGAAATTCCTTTGCAGTAGAACATGATAATTTGTACAAGGTTTATGAAGACAAAAGACTTACCAGAAGTTCACTCATTAATTGGATTGAATGTTTTAGTGAAGGCAGGGAGATGGTTAAAAATGATGTTTGTTCTGTTGCCCAGCGAAAGCAAGTCAGTAAAAAGATGTGTCTTTAGTTGAGCAATTTGTTTTGAAAGATCACCAAGTTACAGTAAGAAAAATAGTTGAATATCTGAGCAATAATATAAATATGAAATCCCTAAAATATCATTTACTTTAGACTTTGAACTTATGAGATATGAAAAAAAAGAAGGCCCCCATACTTTTTCCTCATTGGATAAACGATGCTCCTGAGACAGAGAACTCGGGTTCTGATGGTCACCATGCTAATTCTGGGAAGGGATATCCTTATCCACCCATCCTATTGCCGAGATTTGACTATTTCTGACAGATGGTCTGTTCTTGTTACAAGAAATTACTTGCATGGTCAGAAATACAAGACTCTGAAAAATATCTTAGCTTCTGTGAACAGACCGCTACAAAGCATGTCACGTGACTGCCTGGATTACGTGATTTGTGCTTGGGCAGAACAATGGCAGATGTGCATCAAAATTGGAGAGGACTACTTTAAAAAATAATAAACACTGAAACCTCATTTTATTTTTTTTAAGTAAGTAATTCAATTAGTTCGCAAACTTTTTGATCACCCCTCATATTGAAGCAATTGTCAAAGATAATATGTACTCAAACCTTTCAAAACAAGCGGTTGACAGAACCTTGATTCCCACGTGACCCACTGTATGACATTTGATCAAAATAATTGTTTCGTCTATTTCATTCAATCTTTCATTAAAAGTTAATCTGAAAATTATACTTTTTCTAATATATGACATTGACATGTCACTTTTTAAAATGACTATTTAAAAATATATGAAACCCTCCAATTCTGACATTTTGGCACTTTGTCACTTTTTAAAATGACTATTTAAAAATATATGAAACCCTCCGATTTTGACATGTCACTTTTTAAAATGACTACTTAAAAATGTATGAAACCCTCCAATTCTAACATTTTGGCGCTATGCTGTGCAGTGACTATTCACACTTCGAATACTGTGTTTGGATGAATATTAGCATAGTTGATTGTGAAAGAATTTGGCCGAGCCGAACCAAGCCGGGTAAACCCCGGTACACTCTTAGAATCAAGCAAACAGACTCATGTAAAGTAAAAGAAATATTGTATTTCTATCATAAAACATTAACTAGCATAGAAAAGGACTAAACTTTTTGCAAAAATGTTCATTTCACAAGCGTACCTTGATCAAAAGCTTCACATCTCAAAACAAACAATTTTCAACACTACTATCCCCAAGGACGCCAAGTTGAAGCCGCCCGAGCCTATCAAATTTTTCCGGCTCCATCGGCTCACCTGGCTTGATCTGTGCGCAATACTGGCTCAGAATCAAGTGTGTCGACGGTCATAGCCAGTTTACCTGGACAAGCCGGATGGTCAGAATCAAGTATGCTAATTACATACATGTGATAAGTCAAAGACCACAAAACTGTACAGGAGCCATAAAAAAACTGGAATTTGGGTGAAAAAACTGTACACTGCCTATCAAAAAACGGTACAAAAAAATGGTATAAAATATCGCTTAAATTCTTCTGATATTCCATCGTAATCATTGTAATAAACATCGTATATTTTATACCTACGAAGATCTGGGTCAGATTCACGTATATTAAGACTAAAGTCATGTATATCAACTTTAGAAGTTGGCTTAATTTTTTTCAATCAAGTTACGTATACGAAACATTAACAGTAATTAAGTACCCCTTAAAAAATAGAGCTACATAAAGGGGTATTTGATACGGATTTATAGCAAGATAATTATCCCAATTGGCAGTTCACACCTTCGCACGCAATGGTTTGTGTACACTACACAATTATCATCAGGTCAAGTGTCAAACACAGGTGACGTTTTCCAGTGTCTCGCGAGCGAGAATGAGAGGAAAATGGCGGCATTTAGCGAGAAATTCAAAATACTGTACAAATTTTCATATTCCGTGAATTTTGGTGTCCCGCCGGTACATGATGAATGGGCTTAAAAAACTGTACATTTTGCGTACAGCCTGTACATATCACATGTATGTAATTATTTACCACAGCCAATGACAAATCGCATTTGAAAGGCTTATGAAAAGTTTATTTTTATATCTTTTATTTTTTCATTGACTAAAAATAAACTATTGGCGGGAGAAATAAAAATAAAATTGAATTTGGGACTTTTATTATTATTTCATTTTAGCCCAAATTAGAGTTGGCACTCCAGGATACAGGATATAATAAAATGTTTGCCTGACTAATCATGGCTTTGTTGTTCTTGAGAATAATATTATTAAAGACATTTCCTATAAAATTAATGTTCTTTTGTAAAATTTTGATCCCCAATTATGGCCCCACCTTACTACTGGGGGATGCCTTGAACAAACTTGAATCTACACTACCCGAGGATGATTCCATATCAATATGACTAATTGTGGCTTTCTTCTTGAGAAGATTTTTAAAGATTTTTTTCTCTATATTCCTTTATAAAACTTTGATCCCCCATTGTGGCCCAACCTACCCCCGGGGGGTCATGATTTGAACAAACTTGAATCTACACTACGTAATGAAGATTTCACATAAGTTTCAACTTTTTCCATACCTGAGAATACCTAATTCATATAAATATGACTAATCCAGGGTTAGAAACTCCCTAAAATTATAACTCACAAATAATTGCGAGTACCAAGAAAGTGAACTCGCAATTTTATTTTTTTAAATTTTCATATAAAGTAAATTTTTATATAAATTAAATACATGTAACTTAAGGAAAAAGTAACTACTGTACAATACGCAAAATACAACTACAGGGTGACTTTTATTTAAATTACTGATTTAAATCAAAAGCATTGTGTTCTGTCATATTATATAATTTTGCTACAGTTTCAATGCAAAAAAATCAACTCGCAAGTTTTTGCGAATTACCTATTTTTTAACTTGCAATTTTGGAATTTTGCGAGTTGTATATAGTGAATTTCGAACCCTGTAATCGATACTTAGCTGTTCCGGATTAATTTATTCTGATTTATTATTAAATATATATATAATTTAGTTTTAGTTGTAACATGTGTTTGGTTGGATAAAAGATTTTGTTTGTATCGTATAACATAAGTTGCCTACATCACAATGAGTTATGTCAAAAACGTATTATTCCACTTGACGTTACTTTAAAATATGCTTAATTTGAAGCCATTTTTGGAGGAAAAATTATCTTATTGTCTACACTGAAATTAAACTATAAGGAATGAAGCTTATTTTAACCTATGTTATACAATATAACATAACTTGGGGCAGTTTACAGTTTTTTATAAACTGCTTTGCTAGATATAGATATATTCATACATTTTTATGTGTTTCTGATCTGATAATTTTTTTATGTATCATGGTATATTGAAGAATAAAGGCCGTGGTATTTGTTTGATCTCAGCAATGTAACAGTAGTAGAGTATACGGAATGTTGTGCTCAATAGAGTTGGATTTTAGATGTGTCTTATTAAAATCTACATTTTGGGTGGTCTATAGCAAATGCAATGAAGATCACTCTAAGTAGAAGTAAAAGAGGCCCAGGGGCCACATCGCTCACCTGAGCACTATGACTAGGAAAAAGCAGAAATCACTTCAATCTTGAAAGGTTGAAAAGTTTAAATATAAAAGTGGTTGGGGGGGGGGGGGGGGGGTCATGAATTGAACAAATTTGAATCTACATTTTCTGAGGATGCTTCCATTTAAATATGACCAATCATGGCTTTGCTGTTCTTGAGTAGAAGATTTTTAAAGATTTAACCTATGTATTCCTATGTAAAACTTTGATCACCCATTGTGGCCCCACCCGACCCCCAGGGGTCATGTTTGAACAAACTTGAATGTACACTATCTAAGAATGCTTCCATATAACTATGACCAATCATGGCTTTGCTATTCTTAACAAATAGTTTTTTTTAAAGATTTTTACTATGTGTTCCAATGTAAAACTTTGATTGCCCATTGTGGCCCCACCCGACCCCCGGGGGTCATGATTCGAACAAATTTGTATGTACACTATCTGAGGATGCTACCATATAAATATGACCAATCATGACTTTGCTATTCTTAACAAATTGTTTTTTTTAGAATTTTTACTATGTGTTCCTATATAAAACTTTGATCGCCCATTGTGGCCCCACCCGACCCCCGGGGGTCATGATTTGAACAAATTTGAATGTACACTATCTGAGGATGCTACCATATAAATATGACCAATCATGGCTTTGCTGTTCTTGAGAAGAAGATTTTTACTATGTGTTCCTATGTAAAACTTTGATCGCCCATTGTGGCCCCACCCGACCCCCGGGGGTCATGAGTTGAATAAATTTGAATGTACACTATCTGAGGATACTTCCATGTAAATATGACCAATCATGGCTTTGCTGTTCTTAAGAAGAAGATTTTTAAAGATTTTTCCCATATATTCCTATGTAAAACTTTGATCACCCATTGTGGTCCAACCTGACCCCTGGGGGTCATGAGTTGAACAAACTTGAATCTACACTACCTGAGGATGCTACCATATAAATATGACCAATCATGGCTTTGCTGTTCTTGAGAAGAAGATTTTTACTATGTGTTCCTATGTAAAACTTTGATCGCCCATTGTGTCCCCACCCGACCCCCGGGGGTCATGAGTTGAACAAACTTGAATCTACACTACCTGAGGATGCTACCATATAAATATGACCAATGATGGCTTTGTTGTTCTTGAGAAGAAGATTTTTAAATATTTTTCCTATATATTCCTATGCAAAACTTTGATCACCCATTGTGGCCCCACCCGACCCCCGGGGGTCATGATTTGAACAAACTTGAATCTACACTACCTGAGGATGCTTCCAAGTAAATATGACCAATCATGGCTTTGCCGTTCTTGAGAAGAAGATTTTTGAAGATTTTTCCTATATATTCCTATATAAAACTTTGATCGCCCATTGTGGCCCCATCCAACCCCCGGGGGTCATGATTTGAACAAACTTGAATCTACACTATCTGAGGATGCTACCATATAAATATGACCAATTATGGTTTTGCTGTTCTTGAGAAGAAGATTTTTAAAAATTTTTCCTGTATATTTCCTATGTAAAACTTTGATCGCCCATTGCGGCCCCACCCGACCCCCGGGGGTCATGATTTGAACAAACTTGAATCTACACTACCTGAGGATGCTTCCACATAAGTTTCATGTTTTCAAGCACAGTGGTTCTTGAGAAGAAGATTTTTTAATGATGCCATTAATTTTTCACAAATTCTTAATTATCTCCCCTTGGAAGAAGGCGTGGCCCTTCATTTGAACAAACTTGAATCCCCTTTACCCAGGGATACTTTGTGGCAAGTTTGGTTGAAATTGGCCCAGTGGTTCTTGAGAAGAAGTCGAAAATGTGAAAAGTTTACAGACGGACTACAGACAAAATGTGATCAGAAAAGCTCACTTGAGCCTTCGGCTCAGGTGAGCTAAAAAATGCTATGGGGATTCTTGGGGTATAACACATTTTACTTGGATTCTTGGGGTGTAATACATTTTATTTGATTTCTTAGGGTGTAATACCACATTTTCGGAAAAAGGAATGCAGGGAAGAATCTTGGAGGATACTTCTAGTTTTAGATGTTATGATACAAGAACTAGGGCTGGATCAATAAATCGATATATCAATATGTATCAATATTTAAGAATATATTGTATAACAAGAGGCCTAAGGGCCTTAACAGTCACCTGAGTATGACACAACAATATAAAGGATGCATAGAGTATAAAATGAACTGAAAAGTAAGACTTTGTTGCCCAAAAGCAAGAAAAATAGGGTGATCATGATCAACAAAATAATTGGTCTTGATATTCATTAACAGTTCATAAATTAGGTTCTAATCTGTTCCCCATTTATCACTATCACCATACAGTATATTAACAAATTTTCAATGCTTCTGTACTATTTTAATCCCTTGTTGAAATCTCTTACATTGGCCTCTCTTGGTCTTTGATGAACATTTAATAAGACAAGTTATTTTTGTCTCATTTTTATTTTTCTACTACTTATAAGTCTATCTGATCATTAAAACTATGAAAGAACTTTTTGTATTATACAATAAAAATTCTTGCATAATTCTCTTATTCTATTTACCTTTCAAGTACATTATTTACAGTGATTAATTACCAAAAGTAAATGGCAAAGGAGAATACAAACTAATAGAGCCCTGGCCAAGACCAGAACACTTGACCAAATGGTCCAGATGTTCAAAAATCTGGTAAAAATTCCCTTCCTTAAAAAATCTTTTACTCTGTTTGCCTCCGATATGCCCAGGTGCAGAGAAGATTTTTAAAGAACTACAGATTCACTATATTATCAATAGAGCCCCCCCCCCCCCCCCCCCCGAAACTTCAGAGCCTCTGACCCTGGGACCATAAGTTTGCTCATCATAACTAATCACTTTGTTTATCTGCTTAACACTAAGGAGCAAACAGGATTATTTAAAAGAATTAATGCATTTTCACTATATTATCAAGAGCCCCACCCTCACACCAGCACATCTGACCCAGGGGTCATGAAATTCACTAGTCTGGAAGAAGCACTCTTGCTCATCATAACTATACACTTAGCTTCTTTGCTTTTTTAACCAGAGGCAGAAAAGAATATTTTCAAAAAAAATTTTCTTCTTAATAATCAATAGAACCCCCCCCCCCCCAAGAACCCTTGAACCTGGGGTCAAAAAATTCACAATTTTTGGAGAGGCATCTTTGTGTATCATAACAATGTACTTTGTTTGTTTAAATAATACCCAGGGGCAGAGAAGAAGATTTTCAAAGAAATAATTCACCTTCACCATAGGATCTATATAGCCCGGCCCTAGCACCAGAACTCCTGTCCCCGGGGCCATAAATTTCACAATTTTGGAAGAGGAAGCACCAGAACCCCTGACCCTGGGGCCATGAATTTCATAATTTTGGTTAAGGGCTCAATGCTTATTACAATCATGCCAACAGTTTGACTGCTTGATATCCAGGAGTAAAGAAGATTTTTAAAGATTGCATTAATTTTGGTGGTTTTAGCCCCACTCCTTAGGCCCCAGGGGGACAGGGGCCACGAATTTCAAAATTTTTAATCCCCATCACCCATAGATGCTATATGTGAAAATTGGTTGAAATTGGTTCAGTGGTTTCAGAGAAGAAGCTAAAAATGTTCAAGAGTCTGCAACCGACGGACCATGCACGACGACGGAGGAAAACAGCAATAGGTCACCTGAGTGACACAGGTGACCTAAAAAAATGGGAATATGTGTCCATGAGGCAGTTTTTCTTATAATTCAATCTGTAAAACAGTTGGAAATTTCAATCACCAAAGATTATATTTGACTGTTCCAAATTAAATCTGATCAATAATGATTTAAACATTAAAGCTGACATGAATTCCTAAAAATGTGACATTTTCATCTATGTACAACTGTCTCATACAAACCATTGCTGTATTCTACCATATTTCTTTCAGATACCTGTCTTATTGTTACGATATATACCTCCATGTGCTTGTTACACTTGAGTGAATTTTTGGTTTGACTATCGACTTATGCTCATCTTCGATGGTAAAGCATTTGGAAACACATGAATTCATTAAAACGTATCAAAACCACAACAGATATAAACAGTTATAACAATATTTATAAATTTTTATTGTTTTGAATTACAAATGTAAACTAGAACTGTCCAAAAGGGACAAATACCCCCGCTGGGTTTTTCAGAGAAGGTACCAAATCACTAACGATTTCTAGATGTGAGAGATGTTCACAATTTGCTTAAACATTTAGACTGAAAATTTAATTACTCATTATATTTTTTTTTAATGACTGAAACTAAGGTGCAGCCTAATAAAACATCAATACTAGTAATTACAGTGTTTTTTATTACATTGAAAAAATAGTTTGCAACTATCTGTCATCTTTGTGAGACATGACACTATGCAAATTGATTGTTGAAAAAAAAAAAAATCATAATTAATTATACAAAATCAAATTGATCTTAATACCTTTATGTCAAACTCATTTTAAAAATAAAAGGCTGGTTCCAGTAACTATGTATTTTGACAGACATAAATTACAATTAAGAGACTTAGACAACAGAGATCTTTATTTCTTTCTGCCCAATTCCCAGGAGATATAGATAAGACCTGCTTGATCAGAGATGCCCTAACAAATCGCTGATGAGTCCGGGTTCGGCTGAATGGAATAGGCTTGGATTCAGCTGCTACACAAACCGTCCACACTGAACTCATTTATTAATCTTTAACTGGATGCATGTCCACTCATAACTCCCAAGGGACAAATGGATTTACACTATCTGCTGTGTAATGTAAAAACTGTTTTTAATACTTTGTGTTTTTTTTCAAAGTTCTAATGAGTAGTTTTAAGCTGTAGTTCACATTTTTGTACAGATGTTCTAGATTCTAAGTCTCAAACCTTAGAAATGAACCCGAAATGACTAAGTCAATAAAAATGAAAAAAAAAAATAAAATGCAGAAAAATTATCAAATAATGTTGAAAATACCAGGTGCACAAGAATAATATGGTAAATAATAAGTGTACATATTTTCATACAAATCTATGCAATAGTCTCTGGGAACAGATCCGGACAAAACCACATAATGAAAATGAAAAAAACACCTGTAAAATGCAAAAAAATTATCCAATCATGATGAAAATATCAGGTGCACATCTTCATATGGTAAAGAATAAGTGTACAAATTTTCAGACAAATCTTTGCAACAGTTTCCAAGTAATAGTCCAGACAAAATCTCGTCTACAGACAGACGGACAGACAGACGGACAAGCTGATTCCAATATACCCCCCCCCCTAAACTTAGTTTGCGGGGGGTATAAAAAATGCAAGTTTGGAACTGAAAAATATAGTTACACATGTATTTTTTTAAAGTAGTCGCCAATATATGCATTAAAAAACCTGAAATAATAAGCAGTAAACTTTGTGAACACAATGTGAAATTATCTATCATTAGAATGGAACAAACAACCAGTATCTTTACTGCACATATCCACATGCACTTGATGCATGTCCAGAAAACATGTCGAATGCTGTAAACTTATTCATACCTGGTAATAAGACCACTGCACTGGTTCGAAAATGTGCACATGCCTAGAGTGATTTACACCCTGAATTCCATTTATTGAAATATGCATCACAAAAAAGTGATAAACTCCATAAAAACTCAACAGTAAACACACTGTCACTGCTAAGTATACAATGTACAGCCTAAGCGTCGATACACTTAGTGCTGATCTGCTGATCAGATTGAAACCCATTCACTAACTATAGTTATAAAATTTCAAAAGATTTCAGACGGATCCAGACAAGAAATTTTTAGAAAAATAAATAAACAAGAAAATCTATTTTGGGCTGGGAGATGGACACATCTAAAAGACAATTTCCTCTAGTATCTTTCTATAACAGGGAATTATTTAATCTTAGACTAATTATAAATCCTGGATTTTCAGAAAATTCTGAAATCAGGTGTAGTGCCCTGAAACTAACTTAGTTTTGCTTGAAATTATCAGTTTTCACTGTAGTAGATACTGTCTAAATGGGTAAGTGTGTATATAAGAAGCTAATATAATTGAACTATTGTTTATTTTTATTCATTCATGTTTTTATTGTGTTCCAATTTCATATTTTTATTGTTTATTTTCAGTCATAATTAATATTTCTAGGGTAAATGTCTTTTATGCAGTGTATCTGGTGTTCTACTGTTGTAGCTGTAGAAAATAATGACGCATGCGCAGATGGGGGTTAGTCGATGCCTGGCATCAAAAAAACGACTAACCCCCATTTGCGCATGCGTCATTATTTTCTCGCTAAATTCTGCAGTTTTCTGCAATCAAACGGCGATATTAAAATAATCCATCGAATTTCCGTCATTAAATTATGCTACGACTCCACTGTTATCGCAAAACGTTCCTTCCGAGTTGTAGATATCCGTTAAACATTGCCAACAACGCACGGCTTCATAGTCCCCATGAATGAAGACCCGACTGAAGAAATGACTCGCAGCAAACGAAAATACATACCGATGCGTATTCCGCACGACAACTGCAAACACTTACATATGTTTTCACAACCGTAACAACTTTTAAATCCAACGAAATGGTCAGAAAAACGCAGCGATGTAAACACTACCAAATTTACAGCAGCTTCCTTATGCAGACAACCACTCCTCGACGTCACAGTCGTAAAATACGACGTCACAGGTACACTCTTTTCCCGAACTTTTCTAATGCAAAATGGCGATTAAGCATTGTACGTAATATAAGGTATACTGTCTTTGTTGTTCAGCACACGTACTTTTAATTGTTTGTAAAAAGTCCTCCTTTTACCAGGTAATTGAATATCACAAGAGGAAAGGAAACTGGAATGTCTTCAGTACAGAAATCGGTCTTTGAAATTTGACGATCCATGATCCGCCCACTTGTTTCACCTCCAGCTAAGAGGTGCATATTTAGTGTGCAAATCGAGAGTTTTAAAGCCATTGTGACGTCACCCTCAATAATTTGTAACAGATCAGTGAAATCTTACACATGAATCAATAAAAAAAAAAAAAAATAATAATATAGTTAAACTGTGGAAAACGTTAGTTTGAATTCTTGTGTACCATAAACAAATTCCCAAGCCTTTGTGACATTACTCCTAAACTTGCAATGACGGGGAACAGAGAAAAATACTGCGTCATAAATATAATAATAATAGTATTTGAATACACCAGTCAGATTAAACCACCCCGTGTCCTCTTTTCTTGTACTTTACAAACTTTTTTTTTTTAGACAGAATACCCCCCCCCCCCCCTTGGCGAAAAACGGATCGAGTACTCAGTTCAAATATTTTAATTTTTATTATTTTCATCATCAATATATATATATATATATATTTGTATTGGCTCAAAAAAAAGAATTGAACAAGTTAAATTGATGCAAAGCATCAAATAGACCTCAAAAATATATAAAGCAAAAATCTGAAGTATTTCCAAAAGAAAGAGCACCCCCCCCCCTCCAAAAAAATGCATTTATGGCAGAATCTAGGAGAGGTGGATCTAAGAAAAAAAATATTTTCTTCAGTGGCATGTCTGATGCACCTTGGAATTTAGTGTTTTTTTTTTATTTTTTATTATAGCCTTAAAATATTTCTGAATCTAGGGAGAATCCACAGTGTGCAAGTCTTTCTAAGACACTGTGAGTTACCCCAATACCCTGCATATTTCACTTACCCATTGAGAAGAAGGTAAACATGGCCTATTTACACCCTTCATACGTTCAAAGGCAACATTTCTCAATATTTGAAATTTTAATTCTTTTCCCCAGACACTCTCCTTCCTATCTATGCCCTAAAATCTGTCCATCCCACTCCGTGCGAATCCTCAGACATATTTACGGGAAAAAACCCTGCGCTTTGCGTGGTCAATGAAATGGGGTAAATTAGTAACCTGTGGCATACTTATACTTTCTAAAATCAAATTAAGGGTTACATACAAATTCCAACATTTATTTTAATTTCCTTTTTATTTAACTTTGTTTATTGTTTACTCTTTTATTTTCTATAATTATGTTTCATTTTAAATGTATTATTATTATTATTGAGCACATAAAATATTGAAATTATGCCACCCCCCGAAAAAAAAATTAAAGGCGTCATATTATTCTTTAAAAATAAAATTTAAAGCTTTAATCTTATATCTGTAAAAGTTTTGGATCCTTCCCTCAACACTGTTGACATCATTTGTCTTGGATAACATAAAGATAAGCGTAAGCCAGCGTTAATTGCGCTTTGATTGAATTCAGTCTACATGCAGCTACACCAGAGAAAATCCACAGAATTTCTTCCCATGTAGAAAAGTGCATCTTTGTGATAGACTTTTACACTGTTCAACTTTTCTGTGTGTGTTTTATCCCCTCGCAACGGAGTTGCGTGTTTGTTTGTGGGTGAGTGAGATAATTCTGTGCGAAACGGAAGTGACGTAATTTGCATTGGAATCGATGTCGGATGCTGCCTTAGCTTATGGATAATAAATTGCGCAGCTCGATCACTATATAATAGTATGCTGCTAATCTATTATTATTATCATTTTCTTTAGCCTCATGTGGTTTTCTACCTTCTCAATATTTTTGTCCCCGTTTCAGACAATTGTGGATATGTTACAAATCTTGCATTTTCACGAGTATCTTATTTGTGGTATTGTAATCTTCCATTTATACCTACATGTTAAATATAACATGCTTAATATTCTACCATATTACGATATTTTAATATTATTTAATTAAATGTGATCTTATTGTAATAATTGTATTTGCCCTCTGAGGGCCCTTGATTGGTAAATAAACATACTATTATATATCATATTTCAACAACATGGGAATGGAAAGGGGCTGTAAGCCTTTGAATGAAATTGTCCATACAAGGACTCTTTTCGGACAAACTATTATTGCGCAGATTTAGAGGGATATCTGGAGTGTCCAACTCCACCCTCGGATATTTTCTGAGATATAAAATTTAAATAGCAAAGTAAACCAAAATGACCCCCCCCCCCGTTTAAAAAAACTCAGACACTTAGGAAACTTGGTAAAATGTGATCGAATGAGTCATTTACATGTCCTAACACCCGCTCCCAAATAGATTGTTTGCTGATTCTTGGCTACTCCAAAAAATTTGAGATTTTTTTTTTCTGTTGGAGTTGCCCCCTCATTCTCCTAACCTCAGAAAATAATCACACATTTCAAAGCACACCATCATGTAAGAAATATTAATTTGTTTATATTTCACATAAATTAATCCTTCTAATTTATAAATGTAAATCCTGTCTCTCCATATAGCGTCCCTGCATTGATGATGATTTTCCTGGTCGATGTTCACAGGCTCGACTTGTAGTACTAGTAATGCAGTGTTGGATTTTCAAACTCGCAATCGCGTGGCAATATTGTATAGGAAACAGATCACGTCACATTTTGATAAAATATTTTGGAAAAAATAAAATAATGATAGTGAAGGTAACATTATGTAAGCAAAATCATATAATTGTTCTTTTTTTGCTGGGAAAATTGTTAGACTGGAGTGATGCTTTTATAATATGCACAGTATTATTTCTTCTTCGAACAACAGTTAACACTTTACATGGAGGTTTACAATTCCTTAATTTTGTTGATACTAATGTAGATTAAATATTATCGATAATGTTAACCTTTTGTCTTTATATGCTATTTTTAAATGTCTCGTTTCAGCTGATGCATAAAAAGAGATATTTCTTTTTATTGACAATACAGCCCCGTAGAATACCTGGGGGGGGGGGGTGGGTTTGTATGTATAGTTTTTCACTGTTGTAAATCTTTATTTAAATGCTTCCTGTAGCTGTCTCCCCCGTTTTGTTGCAGCATTAAGATCGAGCACTCGCAAACTCCTGCAGTTGAAAAAGAAATATACTAATGTACAACCCCCCCCCCCCTCCCCCTTCGAAATAGGTGTTTTGAGTTTGGAGACTTTAGCTTTTTTTACTGCATAGACATGATAAATATTGCATCTCAAAGTAATTGCCAAAAAAATCTCAGTAAATGCTAATGATAGATTTATAATTAAGCTGTCAGTGCATAATATCAAATAAAGTAGTTCGTCGTATAATGTAAGAGTTATTGTTTATATTTGCCGTAACATAGAATCAGCTACAAGCAAATCCTTTAAAAAGAAAGTTGACCTAGCGCTGTCGTCATCATAAAACACACAAGTAGATATCTGAACCATTGGTTTAAGTTGCTGAATCCATTAATTGTAAATAAAAAAAGGCATAGTGATGAACGGGGGGGGGGGGTCAATTCAGAAAGGTGAATCTAGAGTGGGCTTCACATCGGCAATAGCATTACTCATTAGTCATTTTATAAGCATTCTATAGTTTACTGTATTTTAAAATTTAAGGTGAAAAATAAGAGATCAGTAGAACCAATGAGCACCTAGTTTAAAATATTCCATGCAGTGTGGTACTATTTTGTAGCAATCGCATCTTCTCTGGTCTTTCCGGCAAGCATGCATATCCGAGGTTGTTATTCGAGCGTGTCGTAAAGTAGTATATTTATCATAATTTTAGAATTAACTGATATCTTCAGTCTTTGCATTATAAGACCTAAGTAACTGTTACATTTCGTACATTTACATGTATGTACAAGTTAAACAACAAAGCACGAATCTTTTACCGATAATGAAACGAAATTGTCATGGTACAGTTTATCTACTGTTGTATTCCCAGGATGCCCTACCGTGAGGTCGAGCATGCGTATTCCAGAAAAAAAAAAAGAGTAACGTAGTTGCTAGCGAACCGATCCCCAAAAAATAATAGAGAAAATATGTAGTAAAATTTGTTGTTACACCACGATAATTTACTTTTGATACATCACATTTCAGTAGTAATCATTAATATTGGTATCACCACCTAACATAGATCCAGGGTAGTATGATGATCACACGTTGAAAGATTGCTGCCGATTTCTTTCTTTGTTTCCTTCTCCAACTGTAATTGGCAAAATGGCAGCAAGAACATTTTAATTAATTTTTTTTTCTGTTTAGCGTCCATTCATCTTTCAAAAATCTACCCATCTAATATATAGTTCTTACTATTTTAAAAGCGATAATGGATCAACAAAAGGAAGACTAAGTGTTTTTCATAATAAACAAAGAAAAATATATTCTAAAATTCACGGTAATGCCTAAAATGAAGACACTTGCACTTTGATGGTGTTGTATTTTCGCTGTATTTTCCTCAAACGTTACCGATGGTGAGAACGCAAAGTACACTTCAAATTATTTTAATAAATAAATGCATACATTCAGTACTTTAATGTAAACACAAACATTGGGCTAATCCAGGAGAGGTAAGGTAACAGCACTTAAAACGGCATCAATATGTGAAAATGGAGAGCTTAACTAAGCATTTCAAATTTCAATTGAAGTTTTTGCAGATAGAGACAGATAGAAGGACAGACGGTACAAAAGCATTATGCCACCATCTATATGTAAGTTCGTCGGGGGGGGGGGGGGGGGGGAGGATATTCCTCTAGCAAATTCTTCTGAGTTTCATAGTTAGGATTGTTGGCACATTCAATCTCATTTAACAAGCATGCATTCAAATCTAAATAGTTTGGATACATAACTCAAAATGTCTGTCTGTATGTTTGTTTGTATGTTGTTTCACGTCCCTCTCAAGAATTTTTCACTCGTATGGAGACGCCACCACTTGCCGGTGGAGAGCTGCAAATTTTGATCTATACTAGGCACTCAGGGCCATTGAGCAGTAAAAGATCTTTTTCGTGCCAGCACCTACTGCGACAAGGGACCTCGGTTTATATAATCTTATTCGAATGACTGGTCTCCACGTCCCGTAGTGGATTCGAACCCGCGACGTAAGGATCAACTACATACTCCGCAACCCTAGAGCAGACGTTCTAACCACTGTGCCACCCTAACGACTAACTCAAAATGAAGTACATGTATCTAATCACTAGTTAAAATAATAAACAAATGCTAATGTTTGTGTTTGTAATTCATTAAACTGGAGTTCACAGGATATTCAAATATTATCTTTACTTTAAAAAGAAAAAAAAAACCTCAGCTGCTTTATTTGTGTATTTGTGGGGCTTGAAAATGAAGGGCATTTAGCATAATCACTTAAAAATGAAATGAAAGTATATTAGATATATGACGTTTTGTGTGAAAATATTATCAAGCATACTTTACAGAGTGGATTGATCATGTGTTTAAAAAAAGGGGGAGAGGGACGATCGTCCGAGTATATGTTTATCCTTAAAAACAAAGGGTAAAGTATTAATTCATGTTTGTGGCCACAAAATCCATGACTTCAAAACTTTTTATCTGGATTGCACAAAGAAAACGAATTCATTCAAAAGAATTCACAGATGATTTACTGGCATCATGAGGAATAAACCAAGCACGAAGCATCGTTTTTCAAGAAATGGGGGGGGGGGATAATTGATGACGTCTGAAAAAGCATACCACCTTCCCCGAAAAAAGAAAAGAAATAAAAGAAAAATACCAAAACTTGCAAAACTTATTTCGGGGGGGGGGGGGGTCCAATTTAGTACCATTAAATCTGCTGAAGAGACTTCTATACAATAGCCAGGAACCTTGCTAATGCCCTTAAGTATACAAAACAGTAAAGCTGCAGTCTCATCAGACACTTCATTTCTTTTAAAAATACAGATGGAATTGCAGGTACATGTATTGAGATGCATACATAATACGTTACCATAGATTTCTGTAACATGATTTTCACCTCTAATTTTACATACTCAGTAAATTAAAATGGTATCATATAAAAATATACAAAACACAGTATCACTATATTGCATTTAACCGAAAGCCAAGGCTTGATGCGCGAGTCTCAGACTCAAAGGAGGACGAAATGTGTGTGTAATCTCTTAATTTTTTGTCTTTACAAAATTCAGGAGGCAAAGACATGTTATGTAATTACTTTTATTTAATTCGTTTTATACTTTCCGATGAGGATGACAGTTATTAGAATAATAATAAATAACTTAACATGGAACTTCTGGAAATACAAGTACTGTACCCCCCCCCCCTTCCTTTTTTTTTTTATTTTTGTTGAATGGGTTATTCAGTATAGGTCGACAAAATATTCTCATGGTGTTTTTGATAAATATTAAAACGATTCTTGAAGGAATCTAACTTGCGAAGAACAAAATAAAACACTCGCGGCCAGCACCTACACAGACCATTTGACATACTAATAGATTTAATTTATGAAAGTATCTTTTAGTGATCGAGTTTTCACTTGATAAAATATATATATAAGCTTTTCTGAAACAAAAATCGTAAACAAAGATTTAAACTTCAAAATGTTTTTAATGTTATTTTTTAATGTAGAAGAACTGCTCTCTTAGACGATAGAAATTGAGCAATGGAAGTATGGAAGTCATCTAAGTCATGAGTCATTTAACGGAAATAAAAGCGCAGCACTTCCTTGAGCATGTTTGGTACCCCCCCCCCCCCCCGCCCTTCTTTTCCTCGGCAATTCTGAGTGACATTTCCTTCACAGGTGGCCTGGCAGGGATACTAGTAATAGCTCTAGTAAAACTGATGAGCATGTTATATCTCTATATTGCTATTCATAATGAAATAGATAATTGTAGCAAAAGAGTTTTGATGGAAATGTGCTACATGTATTACACCGAATCTGTATATTTGAAGAATTTTCCCCCGTTAATGACAGATCTGCTACAAATTATAGGGAAAGAATGGAGCGACTAATAGTATATTCGGGGGATATCATACAAGTATTTAAAATACGTCGACAGTAACATATATCTTACTCATTCCATATACTTCGATTTTTCGGCAAGTGACAATATAGCTAAGATTTTAGTCGAACTTATAATCTATAAAGACTAGTTAAAAATTATAAAAAGCGGTTTTATATCCATATATCTCGGCTGAACCAACGGTAAATATTTATAGAAATGTCTCTTGCACCTGTGCTCAATGGAGGATTTAAAGGGGATGTTGGGGAGGATGTCCGCAAACACCCCTACCCCCCCCCCCCACACACACACACAAATACACACAGAAACACACCAAAAATTCTTATAATACATCTTAATTTTGTTTGTATAAGACTCTATAATATAAATAAAGTGTGAACAAAAGCATGTGTGGCTTTCGATATTTTTATAGAGAAACTTACGAATTTCACCGAGTATAGGGGAGCATTTTTCCTGGTGGGGGTAGGTATCTAGAATTGTTTTTTTTTTAAATATTTAATATAAAAAAGGGGATCGTTATCCAATATCATATAAAATCGCTGGGGATTTATAGATATTTTAACTGAAATCCATTTGCTATTTGCTAAGACACCTGTGTAAAAGACAAATAAGAAGTCGACCCCCCTGTTCAAATCCCCCCCCCCCCCCGTTCCAGTCAACCCCATTCTCGTTAGTTCTTGATCATACACAAATCAATCGATAAAAGGGTTCAATACAAATTCATTTCGGGGGCAGGTGGGGTATCTCAAATAAACGGATGATCTACAGTATATTTACATGTACATCAAGTACTAACTATCATATTGTATCACATGTACATCAAGTACTACTATATCAATGCTGCCTTGTGGAGAATCGTTGTGCCTTACACCTGATTAATCAGTAATAATTTGTTTATAGTACACAAGACTTGAAAACTAATGATTTCCACAGTTTAACTCTTTATTACTTTTTTTTTTATTGATTCATTTGTAAGATTTCACTGATCTGTTACAAATTATTGAGGGTGACGTCACAATGGCTTGAAAACTCTCGATTTGCACACTAAATATGCACCTCTTAGCTGGAGGTGAAACAAGTGGGCGGATCATGGATCTTCAATTTTCAAAGACCGATTTCTGTACTGAAGACATTCCAGTTTCCTTTCCTCTTGTGATATTTAATTACCTGGTTAAAGGAGAACTTTTTGCAAACAATTAAAAGTACGTGTGCTGAACAACAAAGACAGTATACCTTATATTACGCACAATGCTTAATCGCCATTTTGCATTAGAAAAGTTCGGGAAAAGAGTGTACCTGTGACGTCGTATTTTACGACTGTGACGTCGAGGAGTGGTTGTCTGCATAAGGAAGCTGCTGTAAATTTGGTAGTGTTTACATCGCTGCGTTTTTCTGACCATTTCGTTGGATTTAAAAGTTGTTACGTTTGTGAAAACATATGTAAGTGTTTGCAGTTGTCGTGCTGAATACGCATCGGTATGTATTTTTGTTTGCTGCGAGTCATTTCTTCAGTCGGGTCTTCATTCATGGGGACTATGAAGCCGTGCGTTGATGGCAATGTTTAACGGATATCTACAACTCGGAAGGAACGTTTTGCGATAACAGTGGAGTCGTAGCATAATTTAATGACGGAAATTCGATGGATTATTTTAATATCGCCGTTTGATTGCAGAAAACTGCAGAATTTAGCGAGAAAATAATGACGCATGCGCAAATGGGGGTTAGTCGTTTTTTGATGCCAGGCATCGACTAACCCCCATCTGCGCATGCGTCATTATTTTCTACAGCTACAACAGTAGAACACCAGATACACTGCATAAAAGACATTTACCCTAGAAATATTAATTATGACTGAAAATAAACAATAAAAATATGAAATTGGAACACAATAAAAACATGAATGAATAAAAATAAACAATAATTCAATTATATTAGCTTCTTATATACACACTTAACCATTTAGATAGTAACTACTACAGTGAAAACTGATAATTTCAAGCAAAACTAAGTTAGTTTCAGGCACTACACCTGATTTCAGAATTTTCTGAAAATCCAGGATTTATAATTAGTCTAAGATTAAATAATTCCCTGTTCTATATGCTTTGACTGTTGAAATTATTACACGTCTAGAAATAATTCACATTCACATGTGGGAATGAAATAATTTGTACAAGGATGAAAAATAATGCCTTTTTAAGAGCTCATGTCAGCTTTAAGGAGATAGAACATTCCTAATAATATTACTTAACACAGAGAAAACTAGTGCTGTACATACTTCCAGGCAAGTAGGAAGCAATTTCAGTTTTGGGGGGGGGCGGGGGCACAGTCATACATTTTCAGTTGGGGGCACTATCAACTTCAAAAAATTCCTTGACAAGCAAATAAAAAAAGGGTAATCAGACATTTTTATTGAGGGGGCACAAGCATATAATAGCTATATTTTCTATTATAAGTAATCTATATATCGGTTCCTACAGCCATGACTTCAACACGTTGGATTTACAGATGTTAAAGTGTATTTTGTAGTGACAGTGAGACAAGAACTATGAAATGAGGTATGAAGAAAACTCAGTTCTTGTAGAATTCATGCATTAGAAAGAATCCAAAATAATTGCATCTTATCAAAATTTTTTGCTCAATATAAACAGCCCTAATACAAGCTGGGATAGATAAATAAACAAGAGGCCCATGGGCCACAATGCTCACCTGAGTCAATATAGCCCTGTTGTTCTTCGTCAGCCGATTTTCCTCCTATATATTCATATGTAAAGTTTTGATCACCTGTCACCAAACTTGAATCTATACTACCTGAGGATGCTTCCATATCAATATGACTCATCATCGCTTTGTTGTTCTTGAGAAGATTTTTTAAAGATATTTCCTATACATGTTCTATTGTAAAACTTTGATCCCCCATTATGGCCCCACCCTACCACTGGAGGATGCCTTGAACAAACTTGAATCTACAATACCTGGATGCTTCCATATCAATATGATTAATCATGGCTTTCCTGTTCTTGAAAAGATTTTTAAAGATTTTTCCTATATATTCCTATGTAAATTTTTTATCCTATGTAAAACTTTGTGGCCTCACCCTACCCTCAGGGGTCATGATTTGAAAAAAAATTGAATCGACACTACCTAAGGATGATTCCATATTCAATATGACTAATCATGGCTTTGTTGTTCTGTAGAAAAAGATTTTAAAGATTTTTTTCTATATATTCATATGTAAAACTTTGATGACCCATTGTGGCCCCACCCTACCCCTGGGGGTCATGATTTGAACAAACTTGAATCAACACTACATGAGGATGATTCCATATCAATATGACTAATTGTGGCTTTGTTGTTATTGAGAAGAATTTTAAAGATTTTTCCTATATATTCCTATGTAAAACTTTGATCCCCCATTCTGGCCCCACCCTACCCCGAGGAGTCATGATTTGAACAAACTTGAATCTACACTACCTGAGGATGATTCCATATCAATATGACTAATTGTGGCTTTGTTGTTATTGAGAAGAAGATTTTTCAAGATTTTTCCAATATATTCCTATGTAAAACTTTGATCCCCCATTCTGGCCCCACCCTACCCCTGGGGGTCATGATTTGAACAAACTTGAATCTACACTACCTGAAGATGATTCCATATCAATATGACTAATTGTGGCTCTGTTGTTCTTGAGAAGAAGTTTTTTTAAGATTTTTGCTATATATTCCTATGTAAAACTTTGATTCCCCATTGTGGCCCACCCTACCCCTGGGGGTCATGATTTGAACAAACTTGAATCTACACTATGTAATGAAGGTTTCACATAAGTTTCAACTTTTCTGGCCCAATGGTTCTTGAGAAGAAGATTTTTAAAAGATGACACCAAATTTTCACAAATTCTTAATTATCTCCCCTTTGAAGAGGGCATGGCCCTTCATTTGAACAAACTTTAACCCCCTCCACACAAGGATGCTTTGTGGCAAGTTTGGTTGAAATTGGCCCAGTGGTTCTGGAGATGAAGTCGAAAATGTGAAAAGTTTACAGACGGACAGACAGACAGACGGACTACAGACAAAATGTGATCAGAAAAGCTCACTTGAGCTTTCAGCTCATGTAAGCTAAAAAAAATGAAAGTTGAAAATAACCACAACTAACTAAATCTTTCTGTAAAATTATAGAAAAAATAAAACTATAAAACTAATAACACAATAAAACTAAAAGTACCAATATTTTCCAATCAGACAGGGAGAATTTGTGTTTTTTATACTTACCGGGAAGTCCATCACGTAGTCGCTGTGCCAGGCAGGGCGTCGTCGAATCCTCCCAGATCGTCTAGGTTCCATCTAGATAAAAATAAAAATTTATCAGTATATGTCCCAGGACAAAAGTTAATATTTTCCTTAAATTTCAAATTATATGGCACTAGAGCATCCAGTTTTTCCAGGCTTGTATTTAAATGAGGTTACAGAACTCCCAATTTGGTAAAATTAACCCATATGTTCTCAGAGTATTTCAACTCTTTTTTTTTTTCCAATGAAAGGTTCTCAAGGTTCCTTGTCCTTTTGCTTACTCATATAAAATATTTTCCTTAATGCTTTTAATTGTCCTAGTAAAGAAATCTTATTCATAATTAAAATACACACAATGTCAACATACTTTGCATAGCAAAATTTTACATAAAGGGCAGGTAAACTTGACATTTATTGAAGGAATAATAGTCATGCATTATACTGTACCAGTCAGAGTTATCTTTTTTACCAGAGTTTCAATGAATATTAAAGATTGAAATGTTAAAAGCTAGGTTCAGAAATAAACAACTTACTTTTCTTCAGACAATATTCATTAAAATACCATGTGGTAATTGTGGCCCCTTGTTCATTAATATATGTATCTTTAAGGAGCCTCTATGTATACACTTATAATTAAAATAAGATTTTGGGGCACTAAGAAAACTGTACGTACCACATAAAGGTGTAAATACAGAGTTTATAAGCCCTTCAACTGATTCAAAGGTTCCATGTGAAGAATGTTAACTCATTATTGGGGGCTGTTTACAACAGGTGCAAGATAGCTAAATAATTTTTAAGTATGTGTATCAGTTTAATACTCAAGTCCTTGGTGGGGCAGTGGTCAATGTTTGATCTACATATGCAGTCATAGAGTAAGAGGATCAGTTAGACTTCACGTTGCGGGTTCATGAGAATTTCAACTTAACCACACGAGACGGTATTTTTCCACTCTTCATCATAATTAATTTCAAAGCAAAGTGATAACACTTCTTTTCTAAGCAATTTTCATTTAAACTAGAAATATGTCCATAGGATATGAAGGCCCCACCGAGGGTATATTAATAATGCAATAATTTGTATAAGTGTATGAAATTTGATGAGAATATCTTGAATAGTTTCTTTAAAATTGAAATCTAAAAAGTTGGATATAGATTGATTGATTGATTGTATGTTGTTTTACGTCCCATTCGAGAATTTTTCACTCATATAGAGACGTCACCATATACCGGTGAAGGGCTTCAAATTTTGACCTTTACTCGGCACTCAGGGCCATTGAGCAGTGAGGGATCTTTATCGTGCCAACGCCTGCCGTGACACGGGGCCTTGGTTTTTAAGGTTTCATCCGAAGGACCCGCAACTTTCACTTCAAAGTGCCGAGCGCATGGTGAAGGAACAGTTGCTACCCATTTTTTATTGACTTAGGTCAGTCGCGGCCGAGATTCGAACTCACGACCTCCCGATCACAAAGCGAGCACTCTACCCACTGAGCTACCGTGAACGGTAGTTGGATATAGATGATAAATTCTCACCAAATTATGTATAAGTGCATAAGCTTACATAAATACATCTTATAATAAATGGTTTCTTTAAAACTAAGCAAAATGCAAATCGAAGAAAAGTGAGGTCAAAGTCAAAGAAAAGTTCAAGGTCAAACATTTTTGTTGCAGTTGAATAGTTCTCACAAATACATATCAGCAAATCAAGTTTGATATGAATATTTTGATGAATAAATGAAGTTAAGGTCAAAGGAAAGGTCAAGGTCAAAAAATGTTCATGCAGTTGAAAAGCTTTCATCAGTATGTATTAGCATATGAAGTTTGATAAAAATATTATGAATGGTTTCTTTAAAACTGAGGTAAACACAAATTGATAAAAGTTAGGTCAAGGTTAAATGAAGGTCAAGGTAAAAAATGTTGATGCAGTTGAATTGCTTACATTAGTATGTATTAGAATATGAAGTTTGAGAAAATTATCTTCAAAAGTTTCTTTAAAACTAAGCTAAAAACTAATTTAAGAAAAGTGAGATCAAGTTCAAAGGAAAGGTCAAGGTAAAAAAATGTTGATGCAGTTGAATAGCTCTCATTATTATGTATCAACATATGAAGTTTGATTACACTATCTTGAATGGTATCTTTAAAACTGAGCTATACACTAATTAAAGAAAGTGAGGTCAAGGTCAAAGGAAAGGTCAAGGGCAAAAAATGTTGATGCAGTTGAATAGCTCTCATTATTATGTATCAACATATGAAGTTTGATTACACTGTCTTGAATGGTATCTTTAAAACATTTTTAAAACATAATTTAGGACAAGAGGCCCAAGGGCTTTAACGGTCACCGGAGTACAATACAACAACTGATAAATGAAGCTTTGCTGCCCATAAGCAAGAAAAATAGTATGATTAGGATCAACAAAATAATTGGTCTAGTATCTATCTGTCCCATTACCATGCAGACTATTAACAAAATGTCTATTTTTTAACCCTGTATAATTACCTCTTACATTGGCCTCTCTTGGCCTTTGAAGAACATTTAAAAAGATGTTATTTTTGTCTCATTTTTATTCATATTATTTCCAAGTCTACCTTATCATTAAAACTATGAAAGTACTTTTTGTATTAGACAATAAATATTCTTGCATAATTCTCATATTCTATTAACCTTTCAAATACATTGTTTACAGTGATTAATTTTCAAAGGTGAATGGCAAAGGGGAATAACTTTGCTCAGCAGAATACAAGTTAATAGAGCTCTGGCCGGGACCAGAACACTTAACTAAATGGTCCAGGTGTTCAAAATTCTGGTAAAAATACCTTTGCATATTAAAACTTTTACTCTGTTTTCCTTGAATATGCCAAGAAGCATAGAAGATTTTCAAAGAAATGCATTTCCACTATATCATTAAATAAATAAAGCCCCACCCTTACACCAGAACATCTGACCCAGGGGCCATGAACTCACAATTCTGGAAGAAGCAGCCTTGCTCATCATCACCATACACTTGTTTCTTTGCTTTAGGCCAACATTTTTTTTATTAAATGATTTACAGGAATTTTTTAAAAAAAATTGGGTCGGGGGGGGGGGGGGGGAGGGGGGGGATATATAAAAATAAAAATAAAATTCCATATTTTACACAGTCGACTAAAAAAATAAAAATAAAATTGGAAAAGGTGTCTGATTTTTTTTTTCAATTATTCGATAAAAATTGCCTTATTAACGGTGTGGACCTTAAAATATGATAACCCCAACACAAAAATTAATGTAGACTTTTAAACCCTTATGAGAAATGGGGGAAATTTAAGGAATTTCTCATCAAAATATTCATCATGACCACAAGATGACCAAAGAAAAAATGTTTGTAAAGAGAACCTCACTATGCTCAAAGTACTGAAAAAATCATGAACCAACAAAATCAAAAATGGAAAATGCAGTTTTATAAAGAGAATCTCAATACAATATAAAACCCAGAATCATGTTTTAAACCTGTATATTACAATACAGCATATAATTAAGCATATTAAAAACTTCTGAAAACTTGAAAGTATTAACACATTAAATACTGTTTTGTTTGCAGTGTATGTTTATATATATTCAAAAATTATTTAACACACAACAAAATACTTCTGAATTTTCAGTCTGTCCAATGCTGCATATGACCTTTTTAAAATGTTAACATTACAAGTTTGAAAACATTTCTTGGATATACATGCAAGTTAGGTACGCCACATTTTATTCTTCACAAAATTCGAACGTCTAGTTTCGATTTCCATTCTTTTATCATGTTCATCAAAAAGTATATCAAAATTGTAAAAGAGAACTACTGTATACGGTACTCAAAGCGAAAGTGACAGTCCTGTCAACATATCCTCTAGTAAAATTATGCCGATCATTTCTTTAATTTCTTTTTAACTCCGACGTAACTTCATCATCGGACATACTCTAATTTACTTTCTTGTTAGCTACATGTATGGTTGACTTGCAAAAACTATCGTGTATAAGGAAAAAGTATTCTCAACTTTTGTAAAACTTGACATTTCTACATCCATGTTGGCACATTTATACACTTCCGAAACACTTCTGATAACAAATGTAAATTGATTGGATGATAATAATGGCTTTCAATAAAGCAGCCAATCAGAATTGCCGACTTATTTGCACATTATTTTATTTTCTAAGTGCACTTGCATTGACGATTGGCGGGAAATTTAAAATTAAAAGCAACAACAGGGACTTTTAATTTGCTTTTTGCTAAAATTGCAGTTGGCGCTCCCGTAAATCATTTTATTAAAAAATGTTGGCCTTACAAGTAATAGCTTTTGAAAAAGCTTGCCTGACTAAATCAATCAATATCTATGGATCGTATAAGCAAGTGAAGTGCTAAACGTTTCCGTCATCAAGGAGCGACATAGTTGCGATACTTCATTACACAAGATGTACAATTGACTTTCTCAAATGCGATAACTAGATATTACAGATTAATGAATATCTAAGATATTATTTGTTTAAATGCAGGTATGTAAATCAGCCTGCACAAAATCTAGCTCACTAAGTATGATCGTTTAGTTTCAGACCATGGAAAAATTTATCCTTATACTGTCTGACGCACGTGGCATCAGGCAATAACCAGTAGTAGAAAAAATATTTTAATAGAAATGATGCATTTTCATTATATAATCAATAGTCCCCCCCCCCCTTCACCAGAACCCCTGACCCAGGGGCCATGAAATTCACAATTTTGGAAAAGGCACTCTTGTTCATCATAACTATGTACTTAATTACTTTATTTAATACCCAGGAGCAGAGAAGAAGATTTTCAATGAATTAATGCATTTTCACTATATAATCAATAGAGCCCTGCCCTAACACCAAAACCCATGACACTGGGGCCATGAAATTCACTATTTTGGAAGAGGCACTCTTGCTCTTCATAAATATATAACTATATATGTACTTAGTTACTTTATTTAGTACCCAGGAGCAGAGAAGAAGGTTTTTCAAAGGAATAATG
The DNA here is from genome assembly GCF_033153115.1 of Saccostrea echinata. Classification (NCBI taxonomy): domain Eukaryota; kingdom Metazoa; phylum Mollusca; class Bivalvia; order Ostreida; family Ostreidae; genus Saccostrea; species Saccostrea echinata. The sequence goes on from NW_026889800.1 coordinate 385,777, forward strand.
CACTTTCACTACATGATCTATATAGCCCCACCCCAGCACCAGAACCCCTAACCCTGGGGCCATGAATTTCACAATTTTGGTAGAAAGATCAATGCTTATTACAATTATGCCAACAGTTTGACTGCTTGATGTCCAGGAGTAAAGAAGAAGATTTTTAAAAGATTGCATGAATTTTGGTGGTTTTAGTCCCACCCCTCAGGCCCCAGGGGGGCAGGGACCATAAAATTCACAATTTTAGTTCCCCTTCATTCATAGATGCTATATGCCAAATTTGGTTGAAATTGGTTAAGTGGTTTCAGAGAAGAAGCTAAAAATGTTCAAATGTTAAAACACAATGCACGACGCACGCTGACGGATGAAAATGGATAGCAATAGGTCACGTGAGTGACTCAGGTGACCTAATAATTAGTTATGCCAGCCTATAGGCTTAAAACTACAGTAAAAACAACTGGGTGTATTTTACAAGAACATTTCTATCACTTTACATGTGATTTGAAATGAGATATAAACAACACTCTCCCCATTATGTCCGGTCAAATCTGCAGTGATATGACGTCATATTCCATAATGACATCACATCTTTGTAGCTCAAAAAATTGACTGCAGAGAATGCACTGATATACTTTACAGGAAACCCTTACCTATCTGTGATATTTGTCTTTTTGCAAATGAAAATGGTTTTAATCTTTTTTTTCATGCAGGCATTTTTTACAAGGTGATGAATTTTGTAAAATTTTACAATCAACATTTTTGGTCTAGTTGTTAAGTTTTACTTCGATGAAGTCACAAGAAATTGAACAGTTCTCACCAATATGTATCAGTAAAAGTCTAGACAAAATTATTTTGAATAGTTTCTGTAAAATTAAGCATCTACAAATTTAAGAATAGTAATGTCAAGGTCATAGAGAAGGTCTAAGTCAATTTAATCTACTTGTGTTCAAGTTATATTGAAATCGGACCAAAACTGTACAAGGATCAGTGACATTTTGAAAAACTGTTTACAGGATAGCAGAGAGACGGACAAACAGGCAGATGGAGGGACAATGGACAAATAACTATGACATAAAGCTCTTCTGGTCTTCTAACTAGAAGAGCAAATCAGAGACCTATTCGCAAAACTGTATTAATTTCCATATCCACAACAGTCCTCCCAATATTCAAGAACACACATTTAAGTAACATTAAATTAAGCAATGATTTTAATTTATTGGAAATAATATTAGTTTTATAATAAAAGAATTTTTTTCCTTAAAATTAGCTGGTTATAATTGCTTTTGCAAAAGCAAGGAGACATTAAATCTTATTCCTCTAGTCTTCTTTTATTTTTTTATTTTATCCAAGTGCATCATGATCCTATTCTGTGTAAAAAAGATAAAACATTTTTTATACCACTAAGAACATCTACTAACAAATTCACAAACTGACTGTCTACCAAGATGATTCAAGCTAGCTCCCGGCAGCATTAAACAAGAGGCCCATGGGCCACATCACTCACCTGAGCACAACGGCTAGGAAAAAATTCAAATCAATTCAGTATTGAAAAGTTTACGGGGGAGGGGGGGGGGGGGGCTTCAATTTTATACTACCTGAGGATGCTTCCATATCAATATAACAAACGGCTTTGCTGTTCTTGAGCAGAAGATTTTCAAAGATATTTTTTCCTATATATTCCTTTGTAAAAATGTGATACCCCATTGTGGCCACTCCTTACCCCCAGGGGTAATCATTTGAACAAACTTGAATCTACACTACCCGAGGAAGCTTCCATATCAATATGAATAAACATAGCTTTGCTGTTCTTGAGGGAAAGATTTTTTCCGATATATTCCTATGTAAAACTTTGATCCCCCATTGTGGCCCTACCATACTCCCAGGGGTCATGATTTGAACAAACTTGAATCTAAAATACAGTAAAACTTGTCTAATCTGGCGACCAGTGGTTCCAAAATTTTTGGCCGGATTAGACAACATCCGGATTGGAGAAAATTAAACCGTTATAGCAAGTTAAAAATTACACAGATATAAACAAAGAGTGGTAAATAAATACTTGATCAAATGTGTCATTTTTTATGTTTCACTTGCAAAAATCATATATTTCGTTTGTTCTGAACTCTGTTTTTTCTTCAGAATTTTCATTTCTAGTTTTTATTCAGTAATGAAATATAATATCTCTTGGTCATTTATTAAATTTGAAAATCTTTAAATGTTTTAAACACACTCCAAAACCTCATCGTAGCTGTAAATATTATTTTGTTAGGGCCAGATTCCTACTTAATTTCTTTCTTTTAAAATTAATATGTTTGAATATTTAGACACTGTATTTGTTAATTTCAAATGTTATAATGAATATTGGATCAAAATCTTCTGTCGTTATGGTAGTTGTAAACTAGCGACACAAAGGGAAGTAATGCACGTTGTGCATGCAAAACATAAGTAGAAAGGAGGTCATGAATAAGTCTCCAAGTTTTTCTACAGACATGCTACAAGCAACCATCACTATCACTCATTCTTTTGCAAGTTTCCTCGCCTTACTTGAGCCATTAATGATGTTTTTTATCACGTTTGTTAAAATCTAAATTGTTGATACAGGATAGATCATTAATGGGACAATAAATTATTGAATAATTACCCACGAGAGACTTCTCTAATGACCAGCGGGCACAGGTAAAAATAAGTGGCCGGATTAGAGGAGATAATTTGTACTAATTATGAGCAGTTATTTCTTTAAATAGCGGCCGGTTTACAGAATAGGCAAGATCCAGATTGCACAACATTTATTAAACATAAATTATAAAGAAAATACAAGGGACTAAAATATTACGCCGGACTGTACAACATGCCGGAATGTACAACATCCAGATTCAACAAGTTTTACTGTACCTGAAAATGCTTCCAAATCAATATGACTAAACATGGCTTTGCTGTTCTTGAGAAAACTATTTTTAATTTTTTTTCCTTTATATTCCTATGTAAAACTTTGATCCCCCACTGTGGCCCCACCCTACCCCCAGGGGTCATGATTTGAACAAAATTGAATCTACACTACCGAGTACGCTTACATATCAATATGACTAAACAAGGTTTTGCTGTTCTTGAGAAGAAGATTTTTAAAGATTTTTTCCCTATATATTTCTATGTAAAATTTTGGCCCCCCATTGTGACCCCACCCTACCCCCAGGGGTCATGATTTTAACAAACTTGAATTTATACTATGTAACAAAAGTTTCCTATAATTTTCTTTTTTTGGGCCAGTGGTTCTTGAGAAGAAGATTTTAAAAATATGCCACCACATTTTTACTATTTCTGAATTATCTCCCCTTGTATGAAGGCGTGGCCCTTCATTTTTTAACAAATTTGAATCTCCTTTACCCAAGGATGCTTTGAGGCAAGTTTGGTTGAAATTGGCCTAGTGGTTCTGGTGAAGAGGTGGAAAATGTGAAAAGTTTAAGACGGACGGACAGCTAGACAGACTACAGACAAAATGTGATCAGAAAAGCTAACTTGAGCTTTCAGCTCAGGTGAGCTAAAAATGTACCACTTTATGACCATTCATGGGATTAATGGACTGTGGTCAGTGTTGAATTAAATACCATTAAAATTATTTTTATGCCCCCGTAATCGAACATTCAAGGGTATATAGTTTTTGCCCTGTCGGTTTGTCTGTCTGTTTGTGTTTGTCCATAAAAACTAAAACTTTGCCCATAACTTTAGATTGGTTGGAGTTATAGCTGTCATATTTTATACATGTATTCCTTCTGACAAGAAGTTCCTTCTGTTCCTTCTTTAGGTACCAACATATTTGACCTCTTGACCTTGACCTTGGAGTTTGACCTACTTCTGCAAAAATTTACCCAACTTTAACCTTGGCCATAACTTTTGAACAGTTTGTGCTAGGGCTATCATATTTTACATGGGTATTCATCATGATAAGACCTTTCCATGGGTGTAAATATTTTTTTACCTTTGACCTTAAAGTTTGTTTGTTTGTTTGTTTGTATGTTGTTTAATGTCCCTCTTGAGAATTTTTCACTCATATGGAGACACCACCACTTGCCAGTGGAGAGCTGCAAATTTTGTCCTATACTCGACACTTACGGCCATTGAGCAGTGAGGGATCTTTTTCGTGCCAGCACCTGCTGCGATACGGGACCTTGGTTTATATGGTCTCATCTAAAGGACCGGTCTCCACGTCCCACAGTGGGATTCGAACCCGTGACGTAAGGATCAACTCCTTACTTTGCGACTCTAGAGCAGACGCTCTAACCACTGCGCCATGCAGGCGACCCTTAAAGTTTGAACCACTTTTAAGAAACTTTAACCTTGGCCATAACTTTTGAACAGTTAGCAATAGGGCTTTCAAATTTCACAGGTATATTCCTTGTGACAGGGCCTTCCTATGAATAACAATTTTGACCTTGCCCTTGGAGTCTGACCTACTTTTGAAAAACTTTAACCTTCACCACAACTTTTGAACAGTTAGTGCTAAGACTTTATCTTTTGCATGTGTATTTCTTATGACAAGGTCTTCCCTTGCGTGCCATTAATTTTGACTCTTTGACCTTGGAGTTTGAATTTTAGAAAACAATAACCTTGACCATAACTTTTGAATGGTTGGTTCTTGGGCTTTCATACTTACTAGGTATATCCACTGATACATGTCCTTCCTTTGGGTAACAACATTTTGATCTCTTGACCTTGACCTTAAAGTTTGACTTGCATTTGAGAAACTTTATCTTTCAACATAAGCTGCCATGTGGGGGCATCAGTGTTTCACAAACGCTTCGCCTCGGTTGACAATGGTTTTCTTGGGGTGAAAATTTTCAATGTTACACTCAACTACATGCAATATTTATTATATTATACTGAATGTTTTATACAAATACATATAACAGTGAACCGTGCGCACATAAATTCTGCACAGTCACTATTTTTATAGTATTTCACCCGTCGTCAAGCAATGTTGACTGTTGCTACGCTGGAGGGCGTGGCTTCATCATTCAGCTGGTAATAGTGTTTTTTTAACAAATGTTTCTCGACGAATCAGATTCAACTAATTCACATGAAAGTATAATATTATATGAATGGTGTCTGTTTTGGAGAGTGACAGTTGAAATTGACACCCAAGGAAAACTGTATTGTCAATCGACATGTCAGCAGAGGTTGACAAAGGTTTTCTGTGTTGACAAAAGTTTTCCAAGGAGTGTCAATTTCAACAGTAGTGTTACCCACTAAAACAGGAACCATTCATTTTATTACTCTGAAGATCTTATTGATTTATGATGTCAGCAAAAAAATATATCCAAGATCGCAGTCAACTTCACTTTCAAACTCCTAGCTTCAGTTTTTATCAATAAGAAAACTTCGAAAAATTTACTGACCTCTTTAATTATTTAATTATTGTTTGATATTCAGAAATCTAAGTTTATTTCTGCATTCGCAAACATTTTTCATGTCATTTGTTGTTTTCGACCAAGCTTCATTGGACACAAGCTTTGAATGACATCAAGTTTAATCGGCTTCTTCCAAACACACAACTGATGTTTTTAGAATTTTATGGCAAACCGTGTGTGCATAATTTACAGGTACACGTGACATTATCGTTGTATTACCCATGCACTGTCAAGCGTGTTCCTAATGCTGTGGGTAACATTACGAGTTGTTAAATGCATCTTAACCAATCAGATTTCAGTATTTAACATGAAAGTGTATGTTCAATATATAATTACAGCTTGTATGTAAATAATCAACTCTGCATACTGTACAATCTGTTTGCATTTTACCTTGTTTATATTAACAATGTCATCTGCAAATTTGTCAAAAAAATTTCCAAGTTTGATATTTGTTGATGAGGATCCCCTACCCTAACCCCGATGTACAGGTTCATTCCAAAGACTATTTCTACCCAGTAGCTATTAATAGCTACGTAGGTACTTAAACCTACCCAAAGTAGCTATTTTTACCTACTTTTTGCAATACTTGCATTTTGTGGCCAAACGGCTGAACGGCGCAACATGGTGAGAATCAAATTTCTTGATACAGTCACACTGATGATGAATTCCACAAAATTTGGGCCAATGAATAAATGATTACATCGTAAATAACAATTTTGCATAAATTACAATGCAAAATTGATAATTTATGAAGTAATCATTTTTTGGTCAATATTTTGTGGCATTCATCATCAGTGTGACTGTATCAAGAAATTTGGTACTCATCATGTTGCGCCGTTCAGCCGTTGGGCCAAAAAATGCAATGAAAGATATGGAGATAACGAACAGTATTCAAGCTCAAAAGTTCATTAAACAATACAAAATAGGAGCAGAGCAAACACGGACCTCTGAACATCAGAGGTGGGATCAGGTGCCATGGAGGAGTGAGCATCCCTGCCGACCGGTCACACCTGCCATGTGCTCCTTGTCATGATCGGGAAATAACGGAAAAATCCGTCGACAATTCAGTGTGTAAATAATGGCCTAACAATTAGTATGAAAAAGGTCAGTCAGCTTTTGACTCAATGATAAATTGTATTTGCTGACAAGGTCATTGTATCGACCATAGAACTTACGAAATGATGACTTTAAACAAAACAGCTGATATTCTTGTTTCATCAACTTGTTCGTCAATAATTTACCTCGTTTTAGAAACTGTACATACGTAGAGCATGCTCTTGCGTATCGAATCAACTGAGAGATATATACCCCGTATGCAGGTGATGAAGGTATATTGCTGCATAAGTAAGGGAAGGTGACGATTGAAAAGTTAAAGTCATCACATTTATCATATGGCTTGGTTGTTAGATTACCATTAACTCTTTTTCAAGTAAAATATCCAAATATGAAACAGATGTGTCAGACTCTGTGGTATCTTTTATCTCAAGCTCACCAGAATATATCGTATCGACATAAGAATGGAAATAGCCATTGTAAATTGACAATAAAATCGTTAATATATCTAATAGGGCTGTGTACTTAGCAAAATATTTCGATATGATACGATACGACATTTTATAAAGCAATATGCGATATATTGGATTATTTATTAAGTTTATCAAAAATGTCTTGTAAATGACATTTAATGCATAAATTTGATAAAAACTTGGTGAGTCTAACATAACATGTTAAAATAGAGTTGTCTATGTATTTTGTAATCAGTTATTTAGATGTGCTATCTCATTAATGTTTATTTCATTATTGACCAGATTTAATTCAAAAAAGTTGAAAATAATCTTTGGTAACTGAAATTCCCAACTTTTTCACAGAATAAAAAGAAAAAATGTCTGCCCGATACGTATTGGAAGTTATTTTTTCGATACGATACATTCCTAAATATCGATGCGTATTGAATATTCAATATATTGACACAGCCCTAATATCTAAATGTCGAGTTGAAGGCCACAAGCAAGTGTTTTCTTCTTTTCACATACAAGATTTTGGACAAATTCTGCTTCATATGAATACAAAAAAAGGTCTGCTAATAACGGGGCACAATTGGTACCCATGGCAATTCCAATAGATTGTTGGAAGACCTGGTCTCCCAAAACCACATAGATATTGTCAATCAGAAACTCAAGCATCTTTTTAATGTCAACTTCAGAGTACTTGTGTGTACAATCAGAATGTTTTTTAACAAAATAATTTTGAAAATGACCAATGACAAGGTAAGTATATTTATGAGTTCCATTTTTATTGAAAAAGCAGCTGTCAATTATATCAAAAAGCCTAGACTTCAATTTATCTTGGGGAATGGTTGTGTATAAAGTAGAAAAGTCATAAGTTTTTAAGCTGTTGATTTTGGTAAAATCTTGTGATTTCAAATTTTCCAAAAGTTCCTTGGAATTTTTAAGTATCCACATCTGATTTACACCACTTCTCAAATATATTGTTGCACAGTACTCTTGAAGTTTCTCCTTCACCGTTAATATCTTAGTGAGGAGTAAAGAAAGAGGCTTGGTTGAACATTTACTGGAACCCGCTATGTATCTTTGTAAGGATTTTTATGAAGTTTCGGAATCCAATATAAATATGGTAATTCAAATTCATTTTGGTCGTTGGAATATAAAAATATTTAAAACTGACATATGATTTTGAAGAATTTCTTCCTTAGAAAGGGAACTACAAGTATAAGTTGGATTACCACTTGTAGAATTAAATCCAAGTTCCTCTAAAATACATTTAATATAATGAGCCTTACAAACAAAGACAACGTTGTTACCTGCTTTGTCAGCAGGGACCAGTACGTACTGATCATGTAATCTATCTAATTCTTTTTTCACTTCTGGATTATCGAATACAGAAGGATAGATGGTTCTCATATTGCCCCTCAATCTTTTAATGCGTGATTTTAACATACATATGACACTTTTAATCCATTCTGATAAAGTAATGCAAAAAGTAGGTAAAAATAGCTACTTTGGGTAGGTTTTAATACCTACATAGCTCTTAATAGCTACATAGGTAGAAACAGTCTTTGGACTGGACCTGATGTAACCCTGTTTTTTCAGGGTTATTCTGGGTTTTTCCCCTTAACCCCTGAAAAAAAATTCTGGATGTATGCCAGGCCAGGATGATCTTTCATTATTCAATTTGATCGGAATTTATATTTATATATTGTGAGCAATTCACACATAATAAGAATATCTCAACATCCATTCGCACTCATTGTATGTTCGTTCACCCTAAAATTTGTTCGCCCTTGATGCCGTTTGCCCTAATTCTTGTTCGCCCAGAGTCCAATCGCCCTAAAACTTGTTCGCACAAAGTCTGTTCGCCCTATTTATACTGCAGAAAGTTGAATAATGAACAAATGGATTTTTTTCAATAAATTATATGTACACTGGTACATAAATTGCACATAGACAACAGACGTATGCATATGGTCACACTAAATACCTGTCCTTTCAAATTTTCATTTTCTTTCTTCTTATATATATCATTTTTAGATCTAAGGTTTGGATTTTACTTATCAATCTTCAAAGGTAAAACCTTGCTCATCTGCTGCTCAGCTCCATAATGGGCCTATTAACGTCTCAGTCCTTTAATTGTTTTCAAAACATAACGCAGATTGTAAAAAAAAAAAAAAAAAAAAAAAAAAAAAAAAAAAAAAACACGGATATGAACCTCCAAATTACAGTGACATTATTAAGTATAATCGAACCAATTAAGCATGTAAAAAGCATTAATATCAAATTTGAATTATTTAAGATTATATTAAAAAAAATTACTGTAGCAACATTTGGGGGAAACAATACCCAAGTCGTAAAATATTGAATTAAATTAATAATAAATGTCAATATTTGCTATATACTGTATATACATTAGGGCGAACGAGATATAGGGCGAACAAGAATTATGGCGAACGGACTCATGCAAACAGGTAGATAGGGCGAATGTACCCGATACCCTCATTACCGGAAGTCTTTAATTTTTCACCAAAATGTCACACTCTCTACCATCGGCTCATTCATTCACCTCTATCGTTGGCTCGCATATATCTCACAGTGATAAACACGAGAAATAGTGCGTTTGTTTAAATTCATTATAATTAAATGCCTGCACTAATGTTTCTCTTTTAAGGTAGATATTTACTAGATATATCTAGAACTATTAATTTAATTTGAAATAATCCTTGGAATGTCATGTTTTTTACGTTATATCAAAAATATTGACGTGAGCCCATCGCAGAGGTGTCTGAGAGAGAAACGAACGACAACTCTGTGAGGGAGATTGAAAATGTCAATATAGTCATATACATGTCAATATTTATTTAAGCAGTTTCACATATAAAATTTGACAAATGGTACCTAATATACACGTGCATACATGCAAACAAATATTTCACAATACATGTACCGGCCTAATGTATCTCTCAGTATTGCTGCAGGACAAAGATGGCGGCAAGAATGTTCGAGTACTCGCCGCGAGAATTGTTTTCCACAATAAGGTCATATGAAGTAACAAAAATGAATATTACAACTTCAATAAACTAACCTCATCTCGTAGTTATCTTCTTCTGTGCACGTTGTCTTGAAGAAATGCAGTGAAAGCGCTGAGTAGATGCAATTGCAAAAGCAATGACAGTAACTGATGTGACAATATGGAATTCTCAAATCAGTCTGACCTTATGACCCATGTCACGTGATCAAGGTTATACAGTGGAGAGCAGAAATTTTTGAAAATTCTCCTGTTTCTTTACTAATAGGAACTAAAACTTTGTAAGAAGACTTAATTGAAACGTGAAGAAGGCCATGAGAACGCGCCGGGGGTGGGAGGGGGCATGGTCCCCACTTTTTCTGAGTATAGTAAAATTTTTATTTAAATACTGGTTGCCCCCTCCCATCCCCGCCCTACCCCTTACCCCAGTTTTTGATGTCGAACACTGGGAAATTTCAAGATTTGGACTGTAAATTAGCTCTCATTTTTTATGTTTATTTTATTTTTTTTTTATTTTTTTTATTTTTTGCTTGTCAGATTCTTTGGCATTTTGCCCCCCCCCCCCACTTTTGAAACCGTTGCTACAGGTCTGTGAAGAAACGTGCGATGTAATCTAATCCCCTCCAAAAAAACTCGAATCCACCCCTCCCCAATGAACTCCATATAATTTTTTATATGACAATACGCGAAATCTTAATACACTTAGTTGTTGCATTACTAAATGTAACAGGAGATTAATTATACCTGATATACCAGGCACGGGGTAAGGGGGGTCCGGCAGGGGGTGTGCACTGGTTCCCATTTTTTTTTTCTAAACATATAATTAACTTACTATTGGAAATGTTCATTGAAAGGCACACTTTTTGTTGTAGCATAGTTAAATCATGGCAATTTGGAAATGTATTAATAAATATCGATTAAAAATCGAAGTTGCAACCTACACAGCCACCAAGCTTTGCTATCGTCAAAATAGAAAAGGCCTATAGCTATAATTGTTTATTAGGACTAAAGTCAGGAACAGAATTCATATATATCCACAATCTGGTTTTGCAGTGAAATTTAATTTCCTGTTTCCCTTTCAATCATTGAAGTCCTCAATTGATTTTGAGGTCAAAATTCATATACTGCATAAAATCATTGAAATGCACGGTTTTCTGAAAATGGCTTTAACGAGACTTTGCAATAAGATTTCTAAAAGACAATTATAAAAGATTTTATTTTCTCACTTGACCCCATAATCATTAGCTAATCTATGGAATGGTTTTCAGCAAGTTATTTTTCTTAAAGATCTTGAATTTTTCGTCATACATCCCCATGGCTAAAAAAGACTGATTTCGACACCAATTAAGACACTGCATGCTTAGTTTTCAGAGACTGACGTTCTTTTCGTAGATCTTTTGCAATGAAACAAGTTGATGTTCTAATGTTCTTGAGGCAAGAGGTGAATGACGAAGTTTTTTTTTCTTCCAATCTCCATTTTTGGTCTTCCATCATAGACGAATCTAGAGGAGGAGGAGTTAAAAAGCTTCGGACCCCTTGGGATTATCAGTACACTATAACAAAGTACCTTCAAAGTATGATTAACAAACAATAGAACTTAAGTCTTTTCTTCATCATTTTCCTCATTAAATGGTATTGTACGGCTACATTTCAAGTACATGTATATTTAGATGGATATAAGACATTTTTTTCAAGCACTTAAATTTATTATTAACTATTCACAATTTTGTTTGGAAATAGTGCATATTACATAGAAAGTTCCATTTGATAGAAGAAAAAAGCTCTAGTAGGAATATATTATTATTAATTTTTGTACACTTTGCCATAACACTCCTTTTCAATGCAGAAGTGAAGATGTAACTAACAGTGATCGATCTCAAAAAATTCTTTAAACAATACATATCTGTGAACAAGGCATAAAACACGAACCCCAGGTGGGACCAGGTGCCTAAGGGGAGTAAGCATCCCCTGTTGACCCGTCACACCCGCCGTTGGCACTGTGTATTGATCAGGTAGATGGAACATTCCGTAGTTCATTCATTCATTTATTCAGTCATTCTTTATTTCCTCCGAATGGGGAGACTCAAATGCAGTATTACAACGCACGGTTAAACATATTTACAACATATTTGAAGAAAGTTAGACAAAAAGGAAAATAATCAAAAAGATTTACATGAAAAAAAAGTTACACAGAAGTAAAAAATCAGGCAAAACAAATTAATAATACTCGTATAGTCCAGTTTACTAAGAATAAATAACTCTGTAGAAGTGAACGTAGAAAACCAAAGGCCTAACAATTGGTATGAAACACGTCAGCCAACATTTACAATATGCTGATGCACGTCAGCCAACATTTACAATATACTGATGCTGATGCCCTCGGGATTTTCATTTCTCACAGGTTTTCTATAAATTAATTTAGTTTCACGCATGTCTGGAAAAAGCATTCATAAATTGAATTTAATACAAATCAACCATTAGAATTTTTTAAAGGCAAGGTTAGGTTAGACATAGCATTAACACTTTGATTTGTATTCAAGTAAATGTATGGTACATGTATTTTAGACCTTGTGCAGTGTGTAAAAATAAGACCTGAGATATACAATTCTTTGTCAGTTTTAAAATCTGTTTGGTTGGAAAAACACATGGATATACATACAAGTATGTATAGTATTGACGAGAATTTCTAGTTGGATATAAAGATAATCTTATTTCATTCATTTTTTTTTTTAATTCAGTAAAATAGATAATAAAAAAAAGTTGCAACAGGTCATGAAAAAATCTATCAAAAAATCAATCAACAAGTATCAATAAGTAAAATAAAATTTACATGTATAACCAAAAAATGGTCAATGCTTAAAATAATCAATACAAGGGTGAAAAATAACTGTTCCTATCACCTGCCTGCAACAAAAGGCAATCCCTCCTAAAGGTACCCCATCATTAACAACAGACCCATGGGCCACAATACTCACCCGAGCGACTCAGGTCTTGCTGTTCTTCACCGGCAGAATAATTTCCCTTTTTAATTTCATAAAAAATTGAGTCCATATAGGGGACCGAAATTCTAGTCCTAAGGAGACAAAGATTTAATCAACGTTATTATCAGAATTTGAAATAGTTGCAGATATTATGAAACATGCACATAAATCAAAAGCACATTGAGACGAAGTATGAATAAATAATCAAGTTTTTTTTATTAAGACCGTTCCTTTATGGTTTCTGGGATTTCTTGGAATTTTTTATACGCAGTAAGGTTAAAATTGCTTGCACATGCATTTCCACTTTTGTTTCAGTTTGCCATAAAATGCATGTAAATTACTTAATCTGTGAATTGTACTGAAAATTTACTAAAAAATATTAAAAAACTTAACGTAATTTTTCTTATTCAAATTGTATTCAGTTGTTTTCTAGACTTACTTTTGCTCTTATAAATTCCGCGTCTTAGTTTTTAATGATACTTTGCATGTAAACTTAAAATCAACGGAACTTCATAGACCGCAACATCTCTCTCTCTCTCTCTCTCTCATGTACCAATGTAAGGGGAAAATAATGAAAAATCTTCTTTAAAACAAAAATACTGTAATGGTTTAGGCCGAGGATATCAGCTTGGATAGCTCAGTTGGTAGAGCACCTGAAGCAGGGGTCCCGGGCTCGATTTCCGATCCATCCCGGTCCATCCATACATTTTCTCCTTTCTTGTTGCATAATTTTTTGCCATGACCACCCTAAAGTCCTGCCAGGGGCAAATAAGAAGATTGTTTCTTCGACGGCGAAGACTATTTAAGGAGGGAGGAATGTAATGGTTTGGGCTGTGGATATTGGCCCGGGTAGCTCAGTCGGTAGAACCCCTGACTAGTGATGCAGGGGTCACGGGTTCGATTCCCGGTCCAGCCATACATTTTCTCCTTTATTCTTGCATTTGATAAATTTCAACATAGTGTAAATTAAAATTGATACATGTAGATTTATGTCTTAATTAAAGAGAGATCATTTTATTCGACACATTACAAGAAATAATGCGAGTTTCAATTAATATGTTTTTTTTAACTTTGAAGACAAAGTTTCAGTTGAGACCAAGATGATCACTTTAACTCAGCTGAGCATTTTGGCCCGCTGGTCAGTTGATTTATAATTCTTTTTTTAATACACTCTTAGTAAAATCTACATGGTATCACTATTTTACGGGGGTCATTTTTATTCCCCTAGGGTCTGCATTTTTAAGGGTGATGAGACTTTTTCTACAGGCAAAGGGATAAATTTTCGAAGAATGACCGGAGGTGAACAAGAGGCCCATAGTAAACAACTCTCACCTGAGGAACAACGGCCATTTTGTTCTTTATCAGCATTTCCCCAATGTATATACAGTTATATAAAACTCTGATTACATATTATGGCCCCACCCTACCCAGGGGGGTCATGATTTTAGCAAATTTCAATCTACACTACCTAACAATGCTTCTTTACAAAAATGACTAATTATGAATTTGCTGTTCTTGATAAATATTTTAACATTTTTTTTCAATATATTCCTATGTATTGTATAATTTTGATCCCCTATTGTGGTCCAGTCCTTTCCCCTGGGGTCATGTTTTGAACAAATTAAAGATTGAACAAACTTAAATCTACAGTATGTAGCACTTGAAGCTTTCATGTAAGTTTCACCTTTTCTTGCAAAGTAGTTCTTGAAAAGATTTTTTTTGAAAAGCTGCCACCAAAATTTTCACGAATTCTTAACTATCTCTCTTTGAAACAGGGCGTTGTACCCCTTGTAAACAAATTAACTTAAATCCTCTTCATGGAAGAATGCTTTGTGGTAAGTTTTGGTTGAAATTGGCCCATTTGTTCTTTGGCTCAGGTGACCTAATAAGGGGGAAATTAAAAGGTATTCTGGTTAAGTTAGTTTAAGGGCTAATCATAACAGCATCCATTTTTCAAGGTTCATAAACCCTCTGCTCACTCATATAAAATGTTGTCTTAACTTTTATGATTTTCCGAAAGAAAAGTATTTTATAAGTAAAATACAAACTATCATACCATAGCTTGTGGGGCAAAATTAAACAAAAAAGACATTTCAACTTGACAAATCTATAAAGAAATAATAGGCATTTATGTCACTAAGAGTTATCTCTCTTATCAGAGTATCAATGAACCTTAATTCAACTCTTCCGTTCAGAAATAATTTCTTTATGTTACTGTGATGGTCATGGAAGCAAAAACAACAAATCTGAAGATGACAAATGAGTTTATTTACATTGAATCAAATGTTCAAAATGAAGATGAGCATGATGAATAAATGGAAATAGATATGTTATAAAACAAACAACATGAACTTTGATTGAAGAAATAAAATATTTCAAATGCTCTAAAAATGGTGCACTTAAAATGACCATGAAAATATATGCATGTGTAACATTTATGATGTACACTTGATTGTAGATGTGATGATAATGATATGATGATGATTATGATGAGGGGTTGATGATAATCATGATGATTATGATGATGTTGCTGTTGTTGATGATGATGATTGATCAGCAAAGGTCATGAACACCTGTCCACAATATTTGTCTCTATCTTATAGTCACCTCCACTAATTAGCTCACATCCTGGAACTAAATCATAAAGAAGTTATCTGGGTCATGCTGACCTAGTTCACAGATAATTAAAATGGTGACTAAAAATAAAATTTGCACTAAACATGGGCACTTACTGGATGAGGGCACTGCTGACCACCACTGCAGTACTGGGATGTGTGGGACAAATCTACCAGTGTAGCATACTACTGGGGATGAGTTCACCTGGGCTAGGGAGGGGATGGCAGAACTCCTCTGGCCTTGAAGTAAGGGAGTTAACCACTGATCTGGACAGCTCTGCCGGTCGAGCTGCAGATTCCCTCTACAAGGATGGTCTGCTGCAAAATAAACCAGTTCACTATATCGACACTCAACATTTGTCAGAGACAATTAGAAAGTCAATAAAAAAAGACCAAAAACTGTTAGAGGTCATGCCGAGAGGAACCAAGGTAGAAAAAAACAAACTTGTGCATAACTTTGCCCTTGATGCTGTTGACAGATGTACAGCTGAGATAAATCAAGCTCAGGCAGTATATGCTGGAGATGCAGATAAATTAAAAAACAAGCTCTCATATGCCAAACATGCAATAGTAAAATGTTACATGGGAGATCATGCATTACGCAGAAAACACTCTCTGGTGTGCAAAGGGAGAGTAAATTATTAGGAACAGGAGTTCATATCTAGGTCAAGCTTTTACAATACCATCTTCTGCCGAGAACGAGACAAGGCTCCATGCCTGGATCTCAAAGAGGTTGTCTCCAGCTGTCTTGGACAGGACAATCAAAAATAGTAAATCTCAAAAGGTCGAAAGCTTCAACAGAACTCTGCAACGATCCCTGCCTCATAATGTCACTTTCACAAGAAACTCTGCTGGTCGGGTGCATAGTGCTGCTCACTCTTGCATTCATGGTCCGGGCAGCTCCCTCCGAGGTCTCTGTGCAGGGGTTGGTGCCCTCATTCCTTCTGATTAGAACTGGTACGTAAGTCAAATTTGCAGAGAATGGAAGTATAATTAGTCAAATATACCGTGGCACTGCGTTTTATGAGTTAATTGTTAATTAAGCTAGGTTACATGATGATGTCTGTCCAGAACTAAACATGTAAAACATTTTACAATGCATTTATGGATGTTTATACTGATGCTTGCATTGGATTCTGAATAAGCCCTACATGTGCTTTAGACACTCATGCAGTACAGTGTGATAGAGCTGCCTTTCTAGTATGATATTCTTTAAGTTGTATCGAACCCATATTTGCACATATTGCGTGCCTACACGTGAATGCTTTGCCCTAATGCGGCTTTGTATGCTGCATCTGACCTATATTTTAGGACACAATCTACATTGTTTCATAATTACTTGCTTTTGTTGCAAGTCAATGAGAACCAGTTTAGCTCATCAGGTACATCCACCTTAAGCTTTGTTTTTCAGATAAATCAGGATTTTGTGCATGTTAACCTTATTTTGTTAGCATGATACCTTTATATGCTTATGTCATGTATTTATTTTTTTTTTTTAATGTAAATAAATGTGTATTTATTTGTTAGTTGTGTAATTTTTTAAATGCATTTCTAATGTCATATGAAATGATTTAAGTAAATGTTCATGTAGAGCTGCCTGCATGGCGCAGTGGTTAGATCTCGAGCCTTTGCTCTAGAGTTGTGGAGTAAAGTGTTGAACCTTACGTCGCAGGTTCGAATCCCATTGTGGGATATGGAGACTGGTACTTCGGATAAGATCATATCAACCGAGATCCCGTGTCACAGTAGGTGTTGGCAAGAAAAAGATCTCCTTCACTGCTCAATGGCCCTGAGTGCCAAGTACATGTATAGATCTAATTTGCAGCTCTCCGTCAGCAAGGGCTGATGTCTTCATATGCATGAGTGAAAAAATCTCAAAAGGGGCATTAAAGCTGAACTTACAAAGCTGAACTTTGGTATCTGGAATAATTGGATATCTTGAATACCATGGATATGTCGAAGTGATTTAGAAGTCTGCAACACTTTTTGATAAGCATTTTACCCTCAGTATCTTAAACCCTCAATGTCAAAGTTCTTTCTTCACCCCATTGAGATAAAAATAATGAGGTTTGACTGTACATGCATTCTACATATGTCATATGAATGCCATTGTTGAAATACAGAGAACTTTGTAACTAATGTATGTACAATGGACAGTTACTTTCTCCATGGATCGAGGTACACAGCTTTAAGCTTGATCACCTTATTGGTCAATGTATATTTTTGGTCAGTTTACATATTGTTGGTCAGTGTACAGGTATATTGTCTTCAAACAGGGCTATACAGAAGCCTTGCAAGTTTCTTTTAAGGTCACCTGAGCCATGTGACCTACTGACCTACTTACAAGTATCATTTATAACTGAATGTTCTGGCACGAAATAAATTTGGTTAAAAATAAAAGTTTCAAGACTATAAAATTAAAACAAACTTCAATTAAATTCTACTTAATTTTTAATCTAATTTTGAATGTAAAAAATGTTTCTATACATATATGCAACTTTTTGATCACGTGAAAAAAAAGTAATCAAAAACTTAAATATACTAACTAATATTCTATTCTCCATTTATACATAGTCTTTGAGATGTCATAACCCTTATGAAAATGTAAAAAGAAACAAGAGGCCCAAGGGCCTTAACGGTCACCTGAGTACAATACAACAATTCAGAGGATCCATACACTGATAAATGAAGCTTTGTTGCCCAAAAGCAAGAAAAATAGTATGATAAGCATCAACAAAATAATTGGTATAGAATCTATCTGTCCCCCATTTATCACTATTACCATGCAGACTATTACCAAAATGTCTATTTTTAACCCCATATTATTACTTCTCACATTGGTCTCTCTTGGCCTTTGAAGAACATTAAAAAAGATAAGTTATTTTTGCCTCACTTTTATTCATCTATTATTTCGAAGTCTACCTGCTCATTAAAACTATGAAAGTACTTTTTGTATTATACAATAAATATTCTTGCATAATTCTCTTATTCTATTAACCTTTCAAATACATTATTTACAGTGATTAATTATCAAAGGTGAATGGCAAAGGGGAATAACTTTGCTCAGCAGAATACAAGTTCATAGAGCCCTGGCCAGGACCAGAATACTTGACTAAATAATCCAGGTGTTCAAAATTCTGGTAAAAATACCCTTGCATATTAAAACTTTTACTCTGTTTGCCTCGAATATGCTCCAGAAGAATACAAGACTTTCAAAGAAATGCATGTTCACTATGTTATTAAATAAATAAAGCCCCCCTCCCCCTTTACACCAGAAAATCTTACCCAGGGGCCATGAACTAATAATTCTGGAAGAAGCACTTTGCTCATCATAACTATACACTTGTTTCTTTGCTTTATTACCAGTAGTAGAAAAAAATATTTTGAAAGAAATTATGCATTTTCACTATAAAATCAATAGAGCCCCCCCCCCCCCCCCAAAGAACCCCTGACCCAGGGGCCATGAATTTCACAATTTTGAAAGAGGCATTCTTTCTCATCATAACCATGCCCTTCCTTTGTTTGAACAATACCAAGGAGCAGAGAAGAAGATTTCGAAAGAATTTATGCATTTTCCTTATATATCAATAGAGCCCCAACCTAACACCAGAACCCTTCATCCAGGGGCCACAAAATTCACAATTTCTGAGGAGGCAGCCATGCTCATCATAACTATGTACTTAGTTTATTTAATATTCAGGAGAGAGAAGATTTTCAAAGAAATAATGCATTTTCACTATATATATCAATTGAGCCCCACCCTGACGAAGATTTTCAAAGAATTAATGCAAATAATCAATAGACCCCCCCCCCCAACACCTGAACCCCTGACCCAGGGGCCATGAAATTCACAATTTCTGAAAAGGCAGCCATGCTCATTATATCTATGTTCTTAGTTAGTTTATTTAATATCCAGGAGCAGAGAAGAAGATTTTCAAAGAATTAATGCATTTTCACTATATAGTCAATAGAGCCCCCCCCCCCCCCTTACACCAGAACCCCTGACCCTCGGGCCATGAAATTCACAATTTCGGAAGAGGCACTCTTGCTCATCATAACTATGTACTTAGTTACTTTATTTAATACCAAGGAGCAGAGAAGAAGATTTTCAAAGAATTAATGCATTTCACTATTTCGTCAATAGAGCCCCCCCCCCCCGCCCCAACACCAGAACCCCTGACCCTGGGGCCATGAAATTCACAATTTTGGAAGAGGCACTCTTGCTCATCTAAACTATGTACTTTGTTACTTTATTTGATACCCAGAAGCAGAGAAGAAGATTTTAAAAGAATTAATGCATTTTCACTATATAATCAATAGAGCCCCGCCCTAACATCAGAACCCCTGACCCTGGGGCCATGAAATTCACAATTTTGGAAGAGGCACTCTTGCTCATCATAACTTTATACTTGGTTTGTTTTTTAATACCCATGAACAGAAAAGAAGATTTTCAAAGAATTAATGCATTTTCACTATATAATCAATAGAGCCCTGCCCTAACACCAGAACCCCTGACCCTGGGGCCATGAAATTCACAATTTCGGAAGAGGCATTCTTGCTCTTCATAACTATGTACTTAGTTAGTTTATTTGATACCCAGGAGCAGAGAAGAACATTTTCAAAGAAATAATGCATTTTCACTATGTGATCTATATAGCCCCACCCTAGCGCCAGAACCCCTGACCCTGGGGCCAAGAATTTCACAATTTTGGTAGAGGGCTCAATGCTTATTACAATGATGCCAACAGTTTGACTGCTTGATATCCAGGAATAAAGATTTTTAAAGATTGCATTAATTTTGGTGGTTTTAGCCCCACCCCTCAGGCCCCAGGGGGGCAGGGACCATGAAATTCACAATTTTTGTTCCCCTTCACCCATAGATGCTATATGCCAAATTTGGTTGAAATTGGTTGAGCGGTTTCAGAGAAGAAGCTGAAAATGTTCAAAAGTTAACGCACGACGGACGACGCACGACGACAGACAAAAACGGATAGCAATAGGTCACCTGAGTCACTCAGGTGACCTAAAAAAAAGGTGTTAATTTATTCCCGATTTAAAAGAAATGTAAAAAGTTGGATGCTCAGTGGCGCCAGTACATTTCATCTGAAATCTATATCTCAAGATTACGTCAGGAAAACTCAAAATTAATATTCCAGGTAAGATTTAAATACAAATTAAAATAAGTTCAAATACGTTTAAAAAATTATTTTGAAAGTGAAAAAAAAAGCACAAAAGAATGAAAAAGAACAAGACAAGCACAAAGAAGAATATCCAGTTCTCAATATATATTATTTATGATTTCATGATTTCAATATTTATGATTTGACAACTGCTGCCTCTGAAATTAATATAAAACACATAATTATATTAGAATGGTACAATAAAAATATAATATTATAATAGATATACATAAGGATCATTATACAAATTGTGTCATAATTGAATAGTTCACTATATGGAATTTACAACTGTTTTACATACGTAAAGGGAAATAACTTTTATAACCTTAATCAGTAGCAATACTTTTCACAATTGTGAAGAGTTATCTTTCTTATATAACAAAATAATGAAATAATTCACCGGTTTATGGAACCAAGTCCATCTTACAACGGTAGGTCTTCAAATATAATAATAAGTATTATAAAAGAAATAAATTCCTAAAGATATATGCTATTTACAATTTCTCTAGATCTGTAACTATATGCCTGTCTTTGTCCAAGAATTCGTTAGAATTATATAAATTGATGAAACTATAGGACACCTTTCTACAACTTTCTACATGAAATTCAAACTGAATAATGTTCACTCTGAGTGTAATACATCTACTACACATACATCTGATAATAAGACAATAATTTAGTGAATGATAACTTGTTTTCTGAAGTTGAAAGTTAAGCATATTCAATAAAGAAATTGGTATCTTGGACCAATTTTGGACGACTAAAAAAATTAACTGAAAAAGATTATTTATCAGTAAGAAATTCAATAAAACAAAAGAATCAAATCTGTAAAAGATGATTTCACAACACAAGTTTTGAAAACTAAAACTTTTCCATGAAGATTTCTATTACTTTCTTTTTCTGGTTGTAAACATATATTCATAGTACACAACTTTCACAAATATGAAAATGATGATTGACCAACAAAACTAATATTTTTAACCCTAATTATGTGTTAACATGGAAACCACAGTAAGTTACAAAAAATAGCTTCAATTTCAACATTTTTCTAAATAATCTTTTAAATAATAACAAAAAAGTATACTGATATTACTTTCAACCAATTAAGATCTGACAGCTAATTATTAAAGATACGTATGTATTTAGTTTACAGAAAAGTTTAAAGCAAATCTAAATAGCAAGGCATCTGTTGTCATGGCAACACTAACATTATATAGTTTTACAGAAAGAAATTTGAGAATTATGACTTAAAGGTGCTTGGACACAGATTTGAAGTTAATATTTACTCAAATTTTCTGTATAATTTCATGACTTATATGTTGCTATATAGCATTTCATACGAAAATTTGATAAAAATCTTATTTTATCTGGAAGTTATTGAAACTTTGAATTTCTGGACGCGTTTGATAAACACATCCTTGCACTTTCACAAATTTTAACTTTATCCTTATTACTTTAGAAAAGTAGCAATTTTGTTGTTTATTAATGAAAAATATTAAAACTATAATGCAGAAATTTCAGAGTAGAAATGTAGAAAGCAAAATCCTTTTACCAGTATTGTCAGTCCGTGCTCAGTGGTGTGTGCAGAGTTTAACAATTGAACACACCCGGTGAAACGTAAACATTAATAACAACAGAGCTCGTGCCCTGTTTACAAAAACAGTTTACGTTTCACGGGTGTATTCAATTTGTAAAACTCTGTACACAACTACACAACACTGAGCAGGGGCTGACAATACTTAAGTGAGTGGGTTTTACTTTCGCACATTTTTACTCTGAATTTTCTGGATTATAGATGTAATATTATTCATTAATACACAACAAAATTGCTACTTTTCCTAAGTATTAAGGATAAAGTTAAAAATCGTGAAAGTGCAAGGATGTGTTAATCAAATGCCACCCGAAATTCGTAGTTTCAATAATTTCCAGATTAAATAAGTTTTTAATTTTATTTTCGTGTGAAATGCTATAGCAACATATAAGTTGTGATATTATACAGAAAATTTGAGAAAATATAAACTTCAAATCTGTGTCTATGCACCTTTAGTTTAAATCTATACATACAGAATAAAATTTTAACTTATTCATATAAAACCTGCAAAAAGCTGAGCAATACAATAGACATGATTCTTATACAAAAACAGGCTTATCTATACATGTGGGTTTCAGATGTTGACAGACTACACATCATCCAGAAAGTTGCATCATGTACACCTAAACAAGAGGCCCAACAGTCTTAACGGTCATCTGAGTACAATACAACAATTTAGAGGATCCATAAACTGATAAATGAAGCCTTGTTGCCCAAAAGCAAGAAAAATAGTATGATTAGCATCAACAAAATAATTGGTTTAGTATCTGTCTGTCCCCCATTTATCACTATTACCATGCAGACTATTAACAAAATGTCTATTTTTTAACCCGATATTATTAACTCTCACACTGGCCTCTCTTAGCCTTTGAAGAAGATATAAAAAGAGATGTTATTTTTGTCTCATTTTTATTCATTTATTACTTCCAAGTCTACCTGATCATTAAAACTATGAAAGTACTTTTCAGATTTTCAAGAATTAATGCAATTTTACTATACAATGAATAGAGCCCTGCCCTAACACCAGAACCCCTGACCCTGGGGCCATGAAATTCACAATTCTGGAAGAGGCACTCTTGCTCATCATAACTATGTACTTATAGTTTATTTAGTATCCAGGGAGTAGAGAAGAAGATTTTCAAAGAAATAATGCATTTTCACTATATAATCAATAGAGCCCCGCCCTAACACCAGCACCCATGACCCTGGGACCATGAAATTCACAATTTTGAAAGAGGCACTCTTGCTCTTCATAACTATGTACTTAGTTAGTTTATTTAATACCCAGGAGCAGAGAAGAAGATTCTCAAAGAAATAAGGCACTTTCACTATTTGATCTATATATACCCACCCTAACACCAGCACCCCTGACCCTGGGGCCATGAATTTCACAATTTTGGTAGAGGCTCAATGCTTATTACAATCATGCCAACAGTTTGACTGCTTGATGTCCAGGAGTAAAGAAGAAGATTTTTAAAGATTGCATTAATTTTGGTGGTTTTAGCCCCACCCCTCAGGCCCCAGGGGGGCAGGGACCATGAAATTCATATTTTTTCCCCTTCACCCATATATGCTATATGCCAAATTTGGTTGAAATTGGTTAAGTGGTTTCAGAGAAGAAGCTAAAAATGTTCAAATGTTAACGCACAAAGACGAACAAAAACAGATTGCAATAGGTCACCTGAGTGACTCAGGTGACCTAAAAAAGACAATTCTGCTAAAGATATATTCCTAGTCCATGAGTCCAAAATTAATACTGTAGGCCTAAAATAAGATGCCCAAAACGAGAAAATGAAAATGTCTCTATATGTCTGTATAAATATATATAAATGTCAGACTCTGCCGAGAGCCGAAGCAGTGAGATGAAGATTTTGTGACCCGGGCTAAGTGAAATCCAGCCTGTAGACTCCTACATGGAAGCTGTGTCAGATGACCCAAACTCAAAACTATACAAAGTCCTTCACCAAGAGAAGACTGCTAAATTGTGGAATCAGGCATTTAAAGAACAATTAAAGAAGTTTCCAGACTGTGACGGTTCACTGGACTGGAACCAACATTAGGAGGAAAAACGAGGCCTGGCATGGATCCTTTTATCCGATGTAAGAAGTGCCACTACACCAGTCAATGAGAAAAGCTTTACGAAGAGGTGAGGAGATCTGGAAGGGGATGAAGAGCTGCACAGCTAAATGTGGCCATGGCTATCGGTCACTTGGGTACCAGCATTACTACAGAGGGTATGCGTGGTATGCTTCTTGGTGGAAATATTGAACCAGCTTCAGCCACCCATGTGCAACAGACCTGCAACAAAGTGGGGAAATTATCATAGATGTGAATAAAACTAGTATGAAGAAAATCAATAGGGCAGAACATTCAGGAACTTAATGAACCAGTAGTCTACGTAGAGACTGTAGCCCTACTGTCTGGTTTTTACTTATAACAAAGGAAGAGAAAAGTAACTTGGACTTGAAACTTTGCATCAGCAATAAATGGAATAGTGATCCTTGATTTAGTCTCTTTTCATGGTAAGATTGCAATCAGACAACAACTGTAGAAAGAGTAGCCTTTTAAAAGAATTTTACAGAAATTTCGATTTTAGTTACCATGGCAACATAATTCATCAAAATAAGAAAAAAACGATAAAGACAATTATGTATCTAGTCTACTTGCATGCCATGTTATATCAAAATTGATATCAGACCAAACTGTAGGAGGTGTAGCATTTTGAAAGTATTTTACAGAAATTTTAATTTTGGTAACCATGGCAACAGAGTTTATATAAATCAAAAACCGATGTCTTAGTGTACTCTATTTGTGTGCCACAAATCAGACCAAAACTGTAGGAGGAGTAGAATTTTGAAAAAAAATTTTACAGACAGACGACGAATGACAGACACCTTACAATAGCATGATCTCTTCTGGTCTCTGACCAATAGAGCTAAAAATGTGGACTTCCTGATACCCCTATCAGAGGGGAAGGAGATGCTTGGTATAATAATGCCACCTTCAGTGCCACTGGAAAAACCAATTCCAAGCTGCCACCCAAGTGACTTATACTGTAAGTGAAAATGTTACTGAGAGGAAAAACGTTGAGGCAGTGTTCTGTGGGAATAAACTATGCAAGAAAGGCACACACCTGAGAAGGAAAGGCTCAGGACACGAAGACTGCACTGCAACCATTCCTCTGGAGACCACCATCGGAGATGAGAAGAGATTGGCCTCAAATTATGCATTGGTGAGTTAAAAATATTAAGTGATGACGGTCTACTAGTCATTTCCCATTTCACCAGTGATGGAGATAGTGCCAAGGCATCTGGTGCATCTGAAAAACAAGGACATGTCATTGAAAACCTTAAAGAACCTCAAAGAAAACAGACTGCTAAGGTTCCATTCAGCAGTCACATGTTTCTGAGAAGAACCAATGCCATATTAAGAGAATCCATGAAAAGAAGATTTGCTTGGACCTGAAGCTTCAGTGAAGGACAGAGCATGAGAACTGCTACACAAACTACCCTGAAGAAGACTTACCTTTGATGAAACTGGCTATGTCTTCTGCTGTCTAAACATAAACTGCTACCAGTTAAAGGGCAGTGATGAAAGTCCTGTCAACTTTATTCCTTTTTCTGTCATGGACTGAAAAGCAATAAGTGGAAATCTTCAGTGGTGCCTAGTGACTTTGAATTAAACATGACTGAGGAAGACAAATGTTTGTTAAAAGACTGTATAAATTTGACTTTAGGACTAAATAATCTTCAAGTTAATAGAATTAAGTATCATACTTGTACACAAAAGCTGAATCTGTGAATAGGGCATATTCATAATCAAATCCAAAATATATTACAAGTAGTGGAAATTTTGAAAGTAGAATACATAAAGTTGTGCACTCACTGAATAGGGGTCATGGAAATTCAATATTGGAACTTTGTGAATCTGTAGGGGAACCTGTTATAAAAGAAAGTAGAGTGGTCCATCATCTAAAACAACAACAAAATAGGCAAAATGACTTTAAAATGAAACAAAAACTGTTAAAATATAGACACATACAGTAAACCACTGACATATCCAAAATTAACAAAAGGCCCATGGGCCACAATGCTCACCTGAGTAACTTTGGCCTTTGCTGTTTTTCACCTGATTTCCCCCCTTGTAGTACATATCGTGGTCCCAACCTAAACCAGGGGCCATGATTCGAACAATTTAGTATCTACCCAGGATGCTGCCACTTAAGTTTCAGCCTTTCTGGCTCAGTGGTTCTTGAGAAAAAGATTTTTTCTACATATTTCAATGCAAAACTGATTCCCTGTTGTGGCCCGCCCTGCCCCGGGGGTCATGATTTCAACAATTTAGAATCTACACTACCCCAGAATGCTTCCACATAAGTTTCAGCTTTTCTAGCCCAGTGGTTCTTGAGAAGAAGATATTAAAAGATTTTTTCTACATATTTCAATGAAAAATTTGGATTCCCTTTTGTGGCCCCGCCCTACCCCGGGGGTCATGATTTGAACAATTTAGAATCTACACTACCCTAGGATGCTTCCACATAAGTTTCAGCTTTTTTGGCCCAGTGGTTCTTGAGAAGATTTTTTAATGACCCCACCCAATTTTTGTCTTTTCTTGATTATCTCCCCTTTGAAGGGGGCTTGGCCCTTCCTTTGAAGAATTAAAACTCCCCTTTACCTAAGGATGCTCTGTACCAAGTTTGGTTAAAATTGGCCCTGTGATTCTTGAGAAGAAGTTGAAATTGTGAAAAGTTTACAGCTGGACGGTCGGACAGACAGACGGACAATGGGTGATCAGAAAGGTCACGTGAGCTAAAAAGGAAATTGTGTTAAAAAAAGCTGTGTATGTAATTTAAATGTATGAAAGCATTTATAAATACATAGCATCTATTCTGTGAATTGTTACATATTTAAATAAAATTGCTATGTTTTACTGCATCAATGGCCAGGATATGTAAATGACGTATAATTCGCAGCTAGGTTAAGGACGCCCATGAAATATACGCATTTATATATTCAGGGAAAATGAATACAATTTTTAATATTTCTTTTAACAGCAGTAGTTTTGATAAATGTGAATTGTGGTGATTGCATTTGTATATATTGGGTTTCTGCTGAGTTCGGCCAAAGTGACATCGCTTACATCAGCTGTTTGTCACGTGACAGGTTTAAAATTGGACCATATATGTACTACTACAAAGATCGTAAAAGTTCAACAATATACGGACATTCTTCCGCTATAAAATTTATTTTGTTTTCTTTGAGACAAATTCCTCAACCCGAAAAGTGCTGGGAGCAACTTCCTCATGCTTGAGAATTGTTTAAAATTTAGCCGTCTTTCTATAAACCCAAGACAAAAATGTAATACGCATTGGAATAATGTTAGATTACGGAATAAATAAACAATGTACAACCAGCTCCCAGCACTTTTCAGAACAGTAGGAATAATGGCTACACGTGTTTAAAAATTCAGAATTTATAGTGAAACGGATATCGTTGAACTTTTGATATTTTCGAGGGGCTTGACCCCTCATTCTAGCACGTTACTGTACAAATGTGCTCCGTGCGGCTATATATAAAGTCTACATATTATCAATTCAGTTTGACAATAAAATGTGGATTAATATATTTCAGAATATGTCTCTCTTTTTGTCTGACTACGAATGTTTCATATTTATTTTTATTTTTACAAGCCACGATAAAAGTTTGATCCACGCCTCAAATACAGAGAAACTGCGTGTCAAACTAAGAAATGACGTCATCTCAGTATGTACAGCGAGATCAAGCTGGCTTTCATTCTGCATAAGCTTAGTGCTATTATGGCAAGATAAGTTGCACATCGATCCATTTATTTTTATAACATTTATGAGAAATGAAAGCATTTCGTGTGTTTTAAAAAGAACGTTATAGTATTTATTCATCGAGATTCATTTGTATTGTTTTAACGTGACGTCATAATAGCTCTCCCAAACCTCTGCATAGGCTGACGCAGATATGGGAGACCTTAACCTAGCTGCGTTGTGTGTGTAAAATGTGACATTTTCTTACATGGGTGAGTCTGTACATGTAAATATGTTTTTTTTTCAGTATTTATCTTAATTATTTTTAGAAATTATTTTCATTAACTATCTTGTTTTTCTTACCTGTCTGACGATTACAACAAAGGTTACAGAGGTGATTGGTAGAAATACAGGTATACAGGTGTCAAAACTCTGTTAATGATGTACGTAGTATGTACTACACAGCATCCCGCATTGTATATCCACCATTGTTGATCTTTAACAGGGGAGACTACTCCTGAAATCAGAAATATCATAGTCAAAATGAATGTCACCTGTTACTTTAATACATGTACATAAGCATACTTGAATCCACTCATAACAATTACTGGTATATATGCTGAATACCAATATGACTTACATAGCCTTACTGTATAATGTGAAATCTGCTCCCATATCTACATGTAGCCCCATCCTTCACCGAGCTTGAATCTGCAAGACTTTGGAATGTAGATTTCTCATGAAATACAAGGTGATCCAAAATATCTGATACCATTTTGAAGGTTGATAAAACTTCCACATGGCATACATGTATAATAAAATTTAATAAAATTTTTCAAAATTTAATACCTGCTTTGATATTTTCTATAGCATATGTCATGTACAATTTATATATTTTTTAAACCCACAATTTATGAAATAATGCAGTTATCTAAGCACACTTAATACATGAAGTCCCTTTTAAGCAAGCATGAGATAAAGTGAAGTCTCCTTCAAAGTTTGTGATCACATCACTGCACATGTCTGGAGTAACTTCTCACATTTCCCCGAGTATTACAAACTTGAAATTCTCATGGAAAGTTGGCTTTGTTCTTTAGATACCCCCACAGATAGAGTCCAGTGAGTTTTAATGGAGAACTTCAACCCTTTGGTATACATTTTACTATGATAAAAATAGTATCAGTTTTATGATGTCATACTATCACATGTAGTAACGTCAGTGTATTCTAGTATTACATGTCGATGAAAATGATAGCTGCAGCAGTTTAAAATGATGTATAAATGAAATATTACTATAATTGATGATAATTTTATTGAGGATCAAAGTAGTATCAGATATTTTTCATCACCCTGTATATTTCAGACCTCTTGCATTTTGTTTATTATTGGCACACTAGGATACATGAGTTCATTTAAGAAATGAGTTTTATTTTAATTTGAAAATTCATCAGGACATGAACTGTGACGTTTTATGCTGGCATTAGCATTTCATAACAAATATGCATGCATGAAGCATTGTAGTTTAACATCATGAACTTCAAAGAATTCAAATCTTATATTTACATAATTTTTCTGATGACTTGCCATAATTAAATTCTGCCATTCAACCTCGAAACAAAACAATTTACAAAAGGCCTATACTTTCGATGTCAAGTCCACTATAATGTCAGAATGTCCCAATGGAAGAGTCTAGTGGTTCTTGAAAAGGAGTCAAAAAGTTTACAGATCTACAGACAGAAGGACATTTGCCAAAATATTATCAGAAATGCTCACATGAGCTTTCAGCTCAGGTGAGCTTAAAAATGCAAAGGAAAAACAATAATTATTATTTACATTTGCAAATATTTTTTTTATATGAACCTATTGAAGAGAAAATATGTTCAATTCTGTATGAACTTATTAGAGGGTCAGAGGTCACGGCCTGACCGAATCACACAGCGAGATGATATCTTGTCTACATATTTATGTTACCAGCTGGTTACGGTGACACTGGTTTCGGAACTTCTAAGCCATTAAAGCAATGAAAAAGATATAATTATTGAAACATATATTTTTTTTCATTCAACAAATGATCATTAGATCTCTCTGCGGTGTGAAGAATGCCTTTAATTAGCCTAAAATCACCCTTACCTTTTTAACACGAAATTCCTTTGAAGGTATGTAAACTGAAGATGATACCACCGCTTTTGACTTCATATATAAAGAACTCATACAATAATAGTAAGATTATTCTCAGTAGAGATCATTGTTTTTTCATTATGAACAGATATTTCCTGAACTGGACTGCTGAACATCAATGTAAGTATTCAAATGTTGGAGCGAGGCGAACTCTCAAGACCAAACAGCTTCTAGGTCATTGCGCGTCAAAACATAGCAATACGGCGGGCCGTTCGTGTAATAAATGCAGTTCTATTCAGAATATTCATCTCAAATGTAAATAAAAGTAATAAACAACAATGTTAAAAAGTTCACTGGGAAATGAACTTGGTTGATACGTGATCAAATCTTCTGAGAAGCCCTTTGGGCTTCACAGGATTTGATCACGTGACCAACCAAGTTCATTTCCCAGAGAACTTTTTAATATTGTTGTTTATTTCTTAATTATACAGTGCATAATAATGTACTCACATTGTCACTAGATCCAGTTGTTTCCACTGATACAGGTTTCGATGGGTAATTGCTTCTTTCTCTCTGTAAAAGCATAAAAAATTGATGGTGTTTGATCATGATCATAGGCTGTTATGGTACTGACATTAGGGTAATGTCAAATTGTTATAACAAACATCAATTTAACTTTGTGAAAATTTACAAAAATATTAGAGGAAATAAATTATATATGCATTTTTCTGATGGACAGAGGGAATGAAAATGCTATGAAATTGGAAGGTTTTACATGTATTTACATGTATGTAGAATATGATACAGTATCGTTTCTGTACTTCTGTTCAGGATGCCCACGTGGTGCAGTCATTAGAGCATTTGATCCAGAGTTGTGGAGTAAATCCTTATGTCCGGGTTCAAATCCCAATATGATATGTGCAGACCAGTCGTCCAGATGAGAAGACCATAAAAACCAGGGTCATATGTCGCAGTAGGTACTGGCATGAAAAAGATCCCTCACTGCTCAAAGACCATAAGTGCCCAGTACTGGTCTAAATTTGCAGCCCCCCATCATCAAGTGGTGGCATTTCAATATAATTAAAAAATTCCACCATGGACACTCATCTGAAATATGGCAAAGTGCTCGAACAATTCAAGTCTAAAAATATTTCTGAATCTCGGAAATATCCGTAGTCTACAAGCCTTGCAATGACTCCACAAGTATCCCCTACCCTGCAAGTACCCTGGATATTTCCATTTTCCTTAAAGAAGCAGGTAAATAAAGGCCTCTTTACACCCTTCCTACTTTGCACCTTAAAGCAGAATTCCCATTATTGTAGACTTCTTAGTTTTTTCAGACCCTCTCTTTTCCATCTCTTCCATCAAATAACCTCATTCCAATACCATATATATCCACAAGAATTTTTATGAAAAAAAGTCAAAACCCCTATTTTTAAACTGGCACTACTTGGCCATGGGTGATCAATGAAAATGGGGTAAAATTAGTAAACTGTTACCTGATAAAGACTCTGACCTGGATTGATTTTCATAAAACTTGGTACAAAATCTTCTACAGCCATTATATGACACATCATTGTGAAATCTCATTGCATTTGTCATCTGAACAGCAGAGTTATGGCCCTTTGAAGTGATGTGTAGGATCTCCTGATAATAGAGGATGAAATGAGCATCAGACACACAATGGACAATTTTGAAATGCCCACATATCACATATGCTGCAGTAAATTTTTCTTATCAATTTTTATTTATTGTATAAATATCCTCTCTACTTAATTCTGATAACAACTTTGATCAAGAATATAGATAAATACTCTTTTTTTTTTGAAAAATTACCCCCAATTATGGTGAAATTCTTTAAAAATTGTCATATATAAAATACATATAGTGAACACAGAGAGGATGATGGAGGTAATTATTCTAACAATACAACTTCACCGGTAAATACCAGTTCTGAATCTAACATCATGCACTGTGCTGCACTCAACAAAAGTAGGAATTTCTGGAAAATACTCGCTGGCCAGTGTTAATTGTCAGTCCAATTCTCCTGAGTTTGCCTTATTCCAAGAAATCCATCAAGGCGGTCTTTGCTGCAAAACATCAGCATCAAACATGGCCCTAGCATATTCCTGAGCTGCCTGGACATTCTGCCTCACACTAAGGCCTCTCTCCAGAAGCTCCTGTTCAAAATAAGCAAAAATATTTTTTTTACAAACCTAAACAAATAAGATATGCATCAAAAGATACAGAAAATGTAAAAGATCAACAAGACCCGAAGCCAACCAGAAGATGTCATGAAATCTCAACAGATGACCTTTATAACAGTAATCATGATTAATTGCAATACCCCTTAACAGAATGCTAGTATACACTTATTTCATGACTACAAGGGGAACAGTCAAACTGTTGTCCCGAGGTAATGGGGAAGACCTGGGAAACTGTTGCCCGAGGACGAAGGCCAAGGGCAACAGTTTCCCAGGTCTTCCCCATTATGGAGGGACAACAGTCTGACTGTTTCCTGAGTTGTCATGAAATAAGTGTTTTATTACCTAACCTACTATATAATTTCTTAAAGTAATGATAATAAAGACACATCGACAAAAGTATGCATTATTTCTTAGTGTTATCATGCCCTAATAAATATTGATGTATACATGTATTGTTTAATAAAAAACATAAGATGACTTGAAGGTTTAAATATAGCACGCTGAGTCGAACGTTTTAAAAGGCAAGGATCTACAGAGAGTGAAAGGGGCCTACATTTTTCCAAAAATTACCCTCAGAAAAGGTGTTCTTGTCCTCTTCTTTCAAATGATGTTAAATTGAATCTCTATTTATATGGGTATCAGGATTACTCTTCCAATCATAATCTCAAATTTATTGCCATGAAAATGCTTCAATTTATACATAATTCAATATTATAGCTGTAAAGTACGGGAAATTAATCATGACATCATAATGGATTAGTTCAGCCATGCAACAGTATACAGTTGTTGACTGGGGTAGAGGGAAACAGACAGTCAATCTGTTGGACCAGAGTGCAAGCTGTTGCCCAAGGCCGCAGGCAACAGCTTGCACTCCGGTCCAACAGATCGACTGTTTCCCGAGACTCCTGTCAACAATTGTTTTGTTACACTCCTACTAAATCAAATTCATAACTTAACAGAAAATAAAACTGTCCCGAAGAAGATGTAGTGATAAGTCCAGAGTCTCCAGATATTTTCAGATTTCTGGATTTCATCCTCTTTCGCCGCAGCAAAACGAACATCTGCAATTTATGTTTATCTTAACAACAGGTTTAAACTACTTGGCACTCCTCGGATGATAACATTTAACTCACAGTTACCCGAATCAGCCGAGGTTTGCCGAATTAGGAAAAGATAACTCAATTTAGCGCCATTTGACTTCAGCAGACTACAGTCTTTTTTAACAGTCTATTTTATCAGTTCCTGGACCAACAGTCGGGGAAAACAGTCAAACTGTTGGACTTTTTAAAGTAAGAAATTATACAGGGACTGTTTAGTAGGGGTATAACAATTCATTTTGTGACCAGGTAAACAGTTTTGACTGTTTCATGATGTGCAAAAACATTAAAATGAATCAGGAAACAGTTCAAAATGCCTAATTACAATTTATATAGTAGGTTAGGTAATAATGAAGCCTTTGCCTTGCCTGTTAAAACCAACACTGATAGAAAATACATATACATGTAGTACATATACTTGCCTGTGCTCTGCAAAACAAACTGCTGGACAGGTGCATGGCTAAGGGGCAAGAGAATGGAAGTGGATTGTCCAGGTGGTCATCCTGAGTGTACCTCTAATCTACCACGGGCAACTTTGACCTGCATTGTCAGATATGAGATGGAGAAGGACACTGGCACACAGCTGTCCCTACATTAGTCTGGTATGTTACTAGAGACAATGATGACAAAAATGTCAAAGAAGTGGACAAAGCAATGCAAGATCTACATCCTCTATGGAAAGTAAAGCATCTAGCTGACCACATAAAACTTGGGCAAAGTTCTGTGCCAGCAACCGAGCAGTTTATAGGAATGCAATGTTCCACACCATTGCAATGTACCATACTAAGACAGAAGAAAGTCGCTACAAAGAGTATTCATCAATGATCTACATGTAATTAAAGTCAAGATGTGCTTTGATTGTCAAAAAAATGTTTACCAAGTTAGACCAAGACCTACAGAAGATGAGGGATTTCTCAAATTACATGTCCAAGAACGATTTCGATGTTGATATCTACAATATTGACAATATCATGATGATATTGTCCATATCTATGATATCGACAATATTTTGATGATATTGTTATGATATTAATCCTCAGTACTATGAAATTGGAAATACTGGATGCAGTATAAGACTTAGTGCTACATGTATATGGATATCCACGATATCCTGATAACGTATGGATATTGATCCAGATCTGTACAAATTATTCTCAAGTTGAGGTACACGTGTATATCATAATTTAAGAAGGCCACAAATGATGTTGATATTGATTAATTAATCTATTATTGATAATTATGAATGTCTAGATTAATAAGGAAGACAAATAGAGGTTAAGGGTTAATTGTTATTGTCAGAGGTTAGGGATAGGGTAAGGTTTTGGGTAAGAGTGAACATTGGTTAAAAATGTCATGGTTTGAACAATCATGGTTTGATATCAATATATCGTTGATATCGACAGTAGGGCAAACTTAATGATCAGGACGTACATACTCTCATAAAGTATTGCATAAAGAAATACAGCCACAAGAGTGATGACAAAAATGTTTTGATATTGATATGATATTACTGATATCGACGATATCGATGGCAAGTACAACATTGTAAATTTAAAGTATTTAAATATAGACACACATACACAATGACAACTTCAAGAATGGTACCAACCTAAGCCGGGTTGAGCAAACATGAATTGATATCGAAGCAATATATATATAATATATCATCGATATCAAAGATATCTACACTACAGGGAAAACTTCACAAAATGATAGTATTCAAGTAACTCACATTTTGAATAAACACAATTTTGAGGGTGGTAACTATAATTCATTGAACAACCATTGATTTGATATTGATACAATATTGTGGATACCTGTATTGACAGTAAGGAAAACATTGTAAACAGAAAGTATTCTCATATACACATAAGTATAAAGAAATATGGTAGCAAACTATACAAAAAAGTATTCTGTCAATATAGTAACTATAGCGTGTCTTGGATAACTAGGATTTCTTACCTAAAGTCTTAGAATTCACTCTTCGATCTGTATTGTTTTACTGGCCGTTGTTAAATGTGTGTGACAGACTCCCTCATTTGTGATGGAGGATTTGTTTCCAACTGGTGGAATAAAGTAGAAATCTGCATGACTTTTATAAAATCCAGGTCCTGCAAATGATTGAAAATGACATACATGTATTGTAACACAAATCCTTAAAATGAAACTATAAGCATAGAAGCCAGCAATGCCATGAAGTTGCCAAGTGCTGATCAACTGACACAATGCCAACAAGTCCTACCACCTGCAACATGCCAAAGAACATTGAGATTTCCCAAACAATGGTCTTGGGTTGTCTTTACTCTTTGATACATCTACAGAACAACTTACCTGGAACATCAATAGGGATGCGTGATTTTATCGGTATACCGGTATATCACGATTTTTTATTGCGTGATACGTATCGTGATACGAAGATTAAAATACCGGTATTTGGTACATAACTATAAATTTTCATTTGTTTGTTCAATCTATTGAATGACAATTACAGGAAGTGTAAAAAATGTTGAAAACAGTTAAACAACTGCATCCAAACATTCTTTATATTAAATAAATTAATATTCAAACAGTAAAGTTATGTTTTTATAGCATATTTTTAGGAAATATTATGGAAATTCATATGAAATTGTAGTAAAAATTGTATGTAAAAATATCACGATTTATCGTGATATTTTTGGGGGGAAATCGTGATATATCACGATACGAAATTTCTGCCGATACTCACCCCTAAACATCAATAAGATTGCTGGAATACAGTACTGTGAACACGGAAAGTGACAGTTATACAGTTAATAGACTAGACCAGAAGTTCCTCTACAATCAAGCCTATCACAGACAAGAGAAAGCGAAGAGCAGATATTATTACCTAACCTACTATATAAATTGTAATTAGGCATTTTGAACTGTTTCCTGATTCTTTTTAATGTTTTTGCAAATCATGAAACAGTCAAAATTATTACCTAACCTACTATATAAATTGTAATTAGGCATTTTAAACTGTTTCCTGATTCATTTTAATGTTTCTGCACATCATGAAACAGTCAAAACTGTTTACCCGGTCACAGAATGAACTGTTTCATGGCTGAACTGTTCCATTATGACGTCATAGTTAATTTCCCGTACTTTACAGCTATAATATTGAATTATATATAAATTGAAGCATTTTTATTTAATTCGAAATTATCATCTGAAAAGTAAACCTGATACCAATTTAAATATATATTCAATTTAATATCATTTCAAAGAAGAGGCCATGAACACCTTTTCTGAGGGTAGTTTGGGAAAAATGTAGGCCCCTTTCATTCAGTATAGATCTTTGCCATAAACGTGCAATATTCAAATCTTTAAGACATCATTATGTTGTTTACTACATTTTTTTTTCAATTTATTAGTGCATGATAATATCACACCCATTAATTTTTCTGATTTTACACCAATCGGTGTGAATATTTGATTACTATTCATCTTGTTTAGTTTGGTTTTGAAAAATAATACAAACTTTTGTCAATGTATTTTAAAAGCCATTGATTATTATGTCGATATCATTACTTTAAGAAATCATATAGTAGGTTAGGTAATAAAACACTTATTTCATGACAACTCGGGAAACAGTCAAACTGTTGTCCCTCGATAATGGGGAAGACCTGGGAAACTGTTGCCCTCGGCCTTCGGCCTCGGGCAACAGTTTCCCAGGTCTTCCCCATTACCTCGGGACAACAGTTTGACTGTTCCCCTCGTAGTCATGAAATAAGTGTATACTGCTGACAAGGAAAATGGCAATAGAGCATCAATCAGTCACTAGTGCAAGGCACAATCTGAGGTCAAAGAGAGAAAAGAATGATCTACTATGAACGTCAATTAACAATTAATTGACAATGACAAAAATTTATGCATGTCTCTCCCATCTTCAGCAGTGTAACATAATGTGATATACTTACTAAGTTCGTCATGTGCAGTGCAAGGGGACAGGGTGGGTAGGGAGGTGGGTGCCCCAGGCAGGTGCCCCCGGATAAATGCAGGTCTTTCGCTATAATAGAGCTGATTGCATATATGCATAGGGATTTCACTGTTCGTGACGTTGTCGAGAAGTTTAAATACTACGTCACATTGTCACCACAACAAAGGAAGTAACCGAGATTGCTTCTCTCCCACACTAAAGTCGGTCAACGGTAATACACATCGCCGACGTTCAACGGGTTCATAAAAGGGGACAGATAATCCAGCCGTCCTTTTATCGAATATTTCCGCACAATTAGTATCTTAAATAATGAAATGGAGTACTTATAGGTAATTATTTAATTCTATAGCAAATTTGCACTTTTTCAATCTGTCATATGAAAAGTAGTGCATGATTCATTGATTACTGGATTTTTAAGTATCAATTCGGGTTATTCTTTGATTGTAGCATTTTATCCCAAATCGCTGCTGAAAAATAGAGTTAAATAAGTTTTGAGAGAGATATTCAAGAAGAGATGGAGTTAATTTAATACAAGACCGTAGGCAACAAATACAGAGGAGGGGGGATTAATACGAAACAACGAACAGAAATTCATTGACAAGCATAAAAAGTCACTACACCTCAGTAATTTTTAGGGACACAGCCCTAAATTAGCTTTGTTTTCTATTTATATCATATTTTATCAAAATTATTTGTTCCTATAGTACGGTGCTGTCTTTATATTGTACAAGGCTTAAAGAAGTTTTCTTTTTCGTATTTTTTCATAAACAAAACAATTAACTGAGCGTGCTTGATTTAGCATATAGATAATGTACACGTACTGTAAGAATGTATAGAATAACGAACATTTCTGCCGAGAAGGGAAATTGTATTCATAATAGTACATATTTATGTCAAAATGCTAAAAAAAAAAAAAGAAAAAAAAAAAGAAAAAGAAAGAAAAAACAAAGAAAAACCAACCAACCAAACAAACAAACAAAAACAAAACAGAACAAATCATGTAGGCCTACATGTCCATATCTTTCCTTGCAAACGCGTGCATTATCATTTCTTTCTCTTTTTTTCTTTCTTTCTTTCTTTTTTTTTTTTTTTTACGTATAACGAAATGTTTTAGTATTTCACTCTATTATCATATGTAAAGTGTATCTGATCTGGGATTTTCTTGGATTTATTTTTGATAGGGAATATTTTGACAGGATTGTGTGTCCCATGGTCCGCATATCATACTGACACAAATCAAAAATAGATTCTCTGGGGGGATCTTTTTAAAAAAAATTGGCGCTTTAATTTTTTTAAATTACATAAATTTCAATTCAATTAATTAGTAGACAAAGTTTAAACCAATTATCCTTGCTCTTTCACGGCAGACAGATGAATGGTTTTTTTTTGGGGGGGGGGGGGGGGTATTATTATTATTATTATTATTTTTTTTTTTGGCTTAACGTAAAAAATGGTACACCAAAACATAATTTCGCATTCCTATATAAACATGAGAATGAAAAAAGTACATGTATAACCATAACAGAGCACAATCCGATTTAAAACATGAATTTGCAAGCACCCCCATGGGGGGGGGGGGGGGGCTACTTCAGAAAATGCTTCAAATACAGCCACTCTCAGACTTTTCTCTATTGGCGCCATATATCTGTCACTTTTTAGTAAAGTTTTTTACCTTCCTGAAGCACTGTTCGGCGGGGATTCATGTCAGGAGTTATAAAGAAAACAGGTGCAATTTCAACACCTGCGGGACAAAATCATCACATTTAAATACATCTATTTTTTAATGACTATGCGATGCATT
The DNA here is from genome assembly GCF_033153115.1 of Saccostrea echinata. Lineage (NCBI taxonomy): Eukaryota > Metazoa > Mollusca > Bivalvia > Ostreida > Ostreidae > Saccostrea > Saccostrea echinata. The sequence goes on from NW_026889800.1 coordinate 425,030, forward strand.
GTTTTCTTAATGCGTGCTTTCATACTTTTAATTTATGCCTCAATTAACAAATATGACGTTTAGAGAAAACTGCTTCCTGAATTCACATTTATCACCGATTCGTACCTGATATGGAAAGTTCGTCTTGTACATGATTAACTAAATCGAACTATAAAAACCAAATGATATTATTTTACATTTCTTTTGTGCTACATCAGTTAAGACTGATTATTTGAGAGCAAAAAATGCAAGGGAAAAATATGCTCCGATTTCAATCCGATCGTTTTTTTTTGGGGGGGGGGGGGGTATACATTAAACAGGCAAGTAATATCAGGATGCTACCCCACTCCCGCAGCCTTTTTTCCAAACATAGCATGATCTTTTTCTGTTGAAAATGTTCACTGCCCCTCCTCTCTCCCCCCCCCCTTTGCAGTGTAGTCAAATCAGGGAAATGAATTTATGAAATTTGGTTTTGTAAAAGTTGGAACCCACAGTCCTCACCGAAATAGGATTTTCGAGTCTGGACAATCCCCCGTTTTTTATGATTTTTTTTACTTATTGATTTATTTTTTGCTTGGTAAAGTTTATTTTCAAGTAAATTGTCGAATCCTTTTTTCTGGTAGTCCTCCCTTTCAAACACAATACTACGTGCCTGGCTGATTAAACGTCTTCATGTTTAAAAAAACTTAAAAATGGAATCACTTCTTGTAATTGTGAATTGTATATTAGACTATAGCGAAAATTCAAGAACGCAATACACTATTGTTACAGTAGTCTGTATAACTTTATACTCACCTTAGGATTAAGTACAAAGTTCGAATCAAATACAACAAAACCCATTAATGCGTGAAATATGGACCCGTTTATAAATCGCTATTAAGGTTTGTATAGAACAAACCATAATGATAAACCTCTTTTTACTATAACAAATATACAGGGAAGTTGCATCGAATTGAAAATCAACTATAGAAACTCGATGTAGATACTAGTAAATATTTTAATCATTTTTTTTAAGCAAGATATAATCATAAAATCACTAGCGAGCTCCCTTGCGTCGTATAACTCAGGTATTTGGCTTTTTTTTCTTGTTAGTTATACCCCAACCTCCTCTTTGAAATAAATATGATAAGTACCTGTAGTAAATTGGGGTTTGAAAAAACGTAGAGTGTTGAAGGGAAGAGGGAAAACAGAAGATCTGGAGTATGGGGTAGAGAAGAGTGTTCCTTGTTAAATCCTGTATAATACATCTTGAGAGAAACCGCATCTTACATTACAAATGTCTCTTTCAGTCCAATTATGTAAAGGCCGATTAGAGGTACACTTTCTAGTCTTCACTGAACGACTTGCAATTTGCCATTCAGTATTAACCATACTATATGTGAATATATATAATATAAGTAAATGAATTTAAAGTATTGTTTTAGACCTAATTAATAGATAATTTATGCTTTCAATGGAAATGGACTAGAGAACAGGTATTAATTAATAAAGCTTGTTCGTAATTGCAGAATTTAAATGAACTTCAATCAATGAAGTCTGAACGTAAACGTATATGAGCCCCCCCCCCCCCTCTTTAATATCTTTCTCAAATAGAGCTCTGTATGCGTAGATAGTACTTAATACTGAGTCCCTTTTTAGCAGAGATTTGTATTAAAAAAAAAAAAGAAAAAAAAAATTAAAAAAATTCTACAATCTCAGAATGGTCTGGATTGATACGCATAAACTAAGTAATCAATGAATCATACACTACTTTTTATATGCAAATATATATATAAAAAAAAAAATCATTAAGAAATATATAACCACCTCACTTTCCATTCATAATGGACTTCAAAAAGATTGCATATAGAGGCTCTTATTTATAATTATTAAAGTATTTTTTTATGGGTAATACTCAATAAAATGACAGCTGGACTATCTGTCCCCTTTTGTGAACCCGCTGTCTGTTGCAGTTGACCGACTTTAGTGTGGGAGAGACTCGCACTCGGTTACTTCCTTTGATGTGGTGACAATGTGACGTAGTATTTAAACTTCTCGACAAGCAAAGCATCAGAACGTCACGAACAGTGAAATCCCTGTGCATATATATGCAATCAGCTCTATTGTAGATGCCATGTAACTCCAGCATATGCTCTGGCATTTATAACTCATGGCAACGATGATGTAAGATGACTCTATGCACATGTATCGTCTGTCACCTGTTCTTTATCGGATGTTAAATTTGTTGAACACATGCCATTCTTGATTCTTGTCGTTGCTACTTCTAACCCATGTAACCCGCCCCCTCCAAATACAACACTCATCTGTTAAAACCAGGGACAGAGCCAGGGTGCACCGTATCCATGTAATATAATGGCTTGCCTTCAGGTTGAACAGACGAGAATTCACTAGACCATGTTTCACGACCTATGCCCATATCTCATTTGCATAAAAGAGGTCAAATTGTTCATTAAGAAAACTGTACCCTCTCCCACGAATTTTGACCTTTGACCTGATAACTGGCAAAGACAAATAACACTGTAGAATCTACTTAAACCTAACTGTTAATGAAAATGCTGTTACACCTTAAAAAAAAAAAAAAAAAAAAAAAAAAAAAAAAAAAAAACTCAGACTAATTGAAAGAGATGGAGATAACATGTTGCTAAACCGCGGAACGGAAAACAGAAAGAAACAAGATGTGTTTGTGAAACACTATGCCCCCATATGGCAGCTTATGTCGAAGGTTAAATTTCTCAAATGCAAGTCAAAATCCAGGCCAAAAGATAAAAAATGTTGATACCCAAAGAAAGATCTTGTCTCGAGGAAAACACCTGTGAAATTTGAAAGACCTAGATACAACTGTTCAAAAGTTATGGTGAAGGTTAAAGTTTTTTAAATAAAAGTCAAACGTCAAGGTCAAGGTCAAAGTGGTTGGTATCCAAAGGAAAATCTCGTCACAAGGATTACATATATGAAGTATGAAAGCCCTAGCACCAACCATTCAAAAGTTATGGCCAAGGTTAAAGTTTTTAAAAAATAGGTCAAACTCCTAGGTCAAGGTCAAAGGGTCAAAGTGGTTGGTATCCAAAGGAAGGTCTTGTCACAAGGATTACATATGTGAAGTATGAAAGCCCTAGCATCAACCATTCAAAAGTTATGGCCAAGGTTAAAGTTTTTCAAAAGTAGGTCAAACTCCAAGGTCAAGGTCAAAAGGTCAAAGTCGTTGGTATTCAAAGGAAAGTCTTGTCACAAGGATTACATATGTGAAGTATGAAAGCCCTAGCTCCAACCATTCAAAAGTTATGGCCAAGGTTAAAGTTTTTCAAAAGTAGGTCAAACTACTAGGTCAAGGTCAAAAGGGTCAAAGTGGTTGATATCCAGAGGAAGGTCTTGTCACAAGGAATACACATGTGAAGTTTGAAACCCCAAGCTCCAACTGTTCAGAAGTTATGGCCAAGGTTAAAGTCTCATAAAATTTTGCAAAAGTGGGTCAAACTCCAAGGTCAAGGTCAAAAGGTCAAATATGATGGTACCCAAAGAAAGGTCTTGTCACAAGAAATACACATGTGAAATATGAAAGTCATAGCTCCAACCAATCAAAAGTTATGGGCAAGGTTAAAGTTGACAACAGACAGACAGACAAACAGACAAACAAACAGACAAACAGATAAACAGACAAACAGACAGACAGGACAAAAACAATATACCCCCGGGATCTTTCGATCCGGGGGCATAAATAGGAATAATAGTGAAAAAAAAAATAAAAAATGTTCATTCACGTGTATTTGCGACTTTTTAAAAATATTCTGAATCCAGTTGATAAATTAAAATTGCTAAATTCCTGCCAGCTTAGCAATTAACATGAATTACATACACATATCTATAGAATGAAATATATTTGAAAAATGTCAGTCAGCATTTGACCTAATGATACATATAGGTTGTATTTGCTGACAAGATCACTGTATCGACCATAAATTGCGAAATGATGACTTCAAACGAGACTGTTGATATGCTTGGTTCATCAACTTGTTTGTCAATAGCTTGCCTCGTTTTAGAAATTGTTCATACGTAGAGCATGCTCTTGCGTATCGAATCAACTGAGAGACTTAAACCCCATAAACAGGTGATGAAGTTATATTGCTGCATAACTAGGGGAAGTTGACGATTGAAAAGTTGAAGTCATCACGTTTATCATAAAGCTTTGATGTTAGGTTACCACTAACGTCTTTAACTAATATAATATCCAGATATGAAACAGATGTGTCAGATTCTGTTGTATCACTTTTATTTCAAGCTCACTGGGATATATCGAGTCAAATATTGTTCCTTCGTATAGATTTATGAACCTTTCCACAAAATATCTTCTACCAGATGGTAAGAGAATTCAGTTTTTTTTTTCAGGAGACATTTTCACAAAAAAGTTTCTAAAAATATCTAAATTATCATAAACCGTATGGCGTGTGTGTGTGTGTGTGTGTGTGGGGGGGGGGGGGGGGTTCCGATAATTTTTATTTATATGAAACTGGATATAATTACGGTAGTGCCCACTCAATAGTAATGTATGATACTTTCAACGTTCTGCTTTTAAAAATTTTAGAAATGTTGTGAAAAAGACATTTTTTCTAGATTTTTCTAATCAGATAATTTTAATAAAAGACTTAAAAGAGGAAATTCGGCATTGTTTCATGTTGGAAATAGAAGAATCCTCAAAATATTTAACACAGAGGCGTTTCAGTTACTTGGGGGGGGGGGGGGGGGGGTAACACTTATGAGGATTTACTAACTTTCAGATGGGAACATGTTGTACAAGAAATGCTTGATTACAATCCTCTGTTATAAGAAACCTTGCTTGCTGTGTGTATTCCTACGAAGTCAATGCATGAGCAACATTTTGATAAGATCTATCTAGAGATTGGAACTGTGTACGGAATACTCATGAAGAGGAGGTGTAAGGACCTTCCACATGTACAAAGGATGATCTCCATGTTATTGGCAGAAGAGAAGGTTCATCAGAAGGTATTTTACAATTATCATGATTATGTCTTAATTCACAGTCAATTTTTATTTTCGGTTTCATTACAATGTTTAAAGTTAAAATATTATTATTTTATTAACCTGTATTTTTGTGTCACCTGCAGAGCAGAGCTAGTAGTACACTAAGGGATCACTTTACCAAGCGTCTGTCTGTTGTCTGTCTGTCGCACCTCATATCTCAAGAACTGTAAGAGGTGTGGATTTGATATTTTGCACATACATTGTTTGGCACTATGGCTATAGTAAATAACCATGGTTTTTAACCTAATTACATTTGAACCTGACATTTGACCTATTTTACAAAATAGTACTTAGTGCCGATATACAGCATATTTTTGACATTTAAGAGGTAAGTCCATGTTTTTAGCTCACCTGAGCTGAAAGCTCAAGTTAGCTTTTCTGATCACCTGTTGTCTGTCGTCCGTCCATCTGTCTGTCTGTCCGTCCATCTGTAAACTTTTCACATTTTCAACTTCTTCTCAAGAACCACTGAGCCAATTTTAACCAAAGTTGGTACAAAGCATCCTTGGGTGAAGGGAAGTTTAAATTGTTAAAATGAAGGGCCAACCACCCTTACAAGGGGAGATAATCAAGAAAGAGAAAAATAGGATGGGGTCATTAAAAAATCTTCTTATCAAGAACCACTGGGCCAGAAAAGCTGAAACTTAAGTGTAAGTTTCCTTGGGTAGTGTAGATTCTAAATTGTTCAAATCATGGCCCCGGGGGTAGGGCGGGGCCACAATAGAGAATCTAAGTTGTACATTGAAATGTATAGGTAAAATCTTTAAAAATCTTCTTCTCAAGAACCACAGGGCCAGAATAGCTGAAACTTATGTGGAAGCATCCTTGGGTAGTGTAGATTCTAAATTGTTCAAATCATGGCCCTCGGGGGTACGGCGGGGCCACAATAGGGAATCAAAGTTTTACATTGAAATATATTGGCAAAATCTTTAAAAATCTTCTTCTCAAGAACCACTGGGCCAGAAAAGCTGAAACTTAGGTGGAAGCATCCTTACATAGTGTAGATTCTAAATTGTTCAAATCATGGCCCCCAGGGGTACGACGGGGCTGCAATAATTATTACAATGGAGTGGGGGTCTGGTGAAGAACAGCAGGGCCAAACGTAACTCAGGTGAGCATTGTGGCCCATGGGCCTCTTGTTTAAGAATGTGTACTGTTTGTCATCAATCATTGTAAAAAATGTCTTAAGTGTTCCTTGGAACACTTTAGTTAATTTATTGCCACTGATAATTTTTTGTGTCCATTTTTCTTTGTTTTCAGCCTTCTTCATTTCAGAATGGAAATGATTGGGATGTTTGGTGTTTTCTGTTTACTAAACCTCATTAAACCATACTTTGTGAGCATGACTTATAGAATAATTATGTCATGAACCTTAGTATGGATAATTGGGTTTTTCATTTTCTCCAAAAAGTTCATCATTTGGTTGTGTTTTCCACTAATTGTAATGACTTTTACGATATTGGTTCTTTGCCCTAGAGTAAGTAAATGTTTAAAAAAAAAATTGCTAATTACTCTTTCAATGAATTGGGAAAATATTCAACTATTAAATAGTATAACTTCCTTGATATTAACTTTATTGAACTGCAGCTTTTCTTACAACATGAAACATAACATTGCTGCTCTTATTTTGATATGCAAGTAATTTTCTTCATGTTTAATATTTATGTGCACTAAATTTGTGTTTAAGGTTCATGTTAGATTTCAACGCCTGGGAGTAACTTTATCTCACAGTGTAGCTCTGAAAGTTCAAAGACAAATTGGTGACCAATATATTAAAGACCTTGTAGATGCTATCCCGTCTGATTGGGGACAACGTAAACTTTATGGTTAAAGTCAGTCACCAGCGACACATTTCATCAAAACGTATGGAAAACTGGTTTGCATCTGCTGCCATTATTCAGCATGAAGAGTTTGAGAACCTACCTGACAAGGGACCTCAAAGACAAGTCCTGGATATTCCAGCTGAGGACTTTCTACCATCACTAGCAGACTGGAATGTTATTCATAAGGAGTATGTTACACTAACATAAAGTGTGTTATGCAAATTTTGCAAAGAATTTGCTGGTTTCAAAACATTTGTTGATGAAATGAGACAGGAATTCATTCCTCATAATTATGATGCGACAAAAAACACTCTGTTGTCCCACTACCGGTATTGCCAAGAAATGAACAGTGCGACACAGATGTGATAAAGATTTCAGATTCATATGAAGAAACAGTTGCAGAAGTGTTCAGGGCCAGTGGCAGAGAAGTCGACGACAAAACCAGAGTACACATTGGAGGAGATCAACTTACTAGAGAACATTTTTCAGGAGCAAAGAGACTTCGAAAAGATGCTGTTAGTGGAGAGGATGGTTTTGAGCACCTCTCTCCCATTACGTTTGAACTTTTCCATTTTTGACCATTGCAAAGAACTTGCAGTGTCTTTAATAGGCAGTTACATAGTGTCTGCAGCTCTGGAGTATTTAGGGATGGACAAACTGGATTATGTGCCAATCAAACATTTTATACCAAGTTTGGATGAATTATTATAAGTGAATATGAGAAGAAGATGTCTCTTGTGCATTCATTAGAAAATTTCATTGATGCATACATTATAAAAGATTCAAAAGATTTACTCCAGGAGCAATCTTCTACTGTACAGTTTATTCAAATACAGGTACAAATGCCAAATGGAAGTCCAGTGAATATTCAGCTGCCTCTTTTGACAAAATCTGAGCATATGCAAGCTTCACCAGATCATATCATGAACTATGCACTTTGAATCTTAGAACTAGGACTTGCATTTAAAGGCCTTCAAAACAATATTAAAATTCCGAATAGAGACAGGTTTATACCACTCATGAAGCACTTAATGTATATTCTAAAGGGCCACAATGATAATTCCAAGTATGCACTTGAAATTTTGCGCTTCTTGGTCCAGCAGCAGTGCACATTTGATGAGAAGACAGCTTACCAGTCTTTTTTATGGTCTCTTTGTCAACAATTATAAAGAAAAGTTTGATTCTTCAATTCCTGCAGACCTACAGATGGAACACATTGTGAGACAAATTAAAGGTCACTTGAAAGCTGTCCATTCAAATAAACAGACACTGCCATTGCAAAGAGAACAGCTGCCTTTGCTGGCATGAAAAACATATCAGCATCTTTTGATGATTCCTCTGATGTTATTGTACGTTCTCAGAAGCACAAAATTGTTTTTTCACACTCTGATGAATGCATGATTATCAGTGACTTACAGAAGCTTAAACCTTTCCACTTTAAAGATGGACGAAAGTTACAATCATTTCCCAAACCTGTCCAGAGTCCCTTGAGTCATCTCAATATGCAGAAATTGAAGTCATGGATTCGTGAACACCAGTACAACCTTCACCATGAAGTAAGAAATTAAGGTAAAACTTTATGAAAACATAAATACAGTAAAACATTCTTATAGTCAAGTCCCATGTACCTCAAAATTTGCTTTGATAAAAGAATTATTTGCTATATCAGTGTATATCCTAGTTAATTAAGAAATAAGTTATTTTGAAACTTTGATAAAAAAGTCATTATATTAAGTGTAAATTTGTGTAAGCTTGTTTGCTGTAACTGTGTTTTACTGTTTTTAAACTTGAGGTTTGTTTATAAAGAGCTTCACATAATTAAAGAAAAAAATCCAAAAACAAAGAAGTTAAACTTACATATATTATAACAGTACTGTAAACTGAAATATGTTTATTCAAGCCAATTTTAAAAACATAGTTTATCTTAAAGACAAATCAATGACCTGTTTTATTAAACAACATAAAGACTTTGCAACTACTGGGGAAATTTGAAAGTCTTGGGTCGGTTCCTCCTCTGCAAGGTGTAATTTAGGAAAGCGAACTAAATGTTCAATACACTCCAAGCTTTACTTCTTCTTTCAGATCTGAGGAAGTCACAAAGGAAGTTAATGCAGATCTGAGAACAGACTTGTCTATCTCCGAATCCTTTTCAGCTGACTCAGAAGAGGGGCAAGAATCCTCACATACATCACAACAATTTTGAACAACAGCAGTAGATTCTGTAAATCCAAAGTGGGACTTAGAAAAAAACTCGCCTACAAAGTGTGTCATTCCTGCAATACTCCTTAATTTCCTTTGAAATGTTTAGACACCCCAAGTCACTGCTATTGAAGTACAAAATGGCTTCACACTGCATTTCACTGTTTTGTCCACCACGGCCAATATGCTGTATGTATGCTAAAAGTATAAAATTGAAATATAGAAGGAAAGTTTTTAAGTTAATATGGAGCAAATTATTTTAAATATTACTATCACTACAATATGTTAATCATTATCACAAGAAATTAGTTTCCATAATGTAGAACTAAATTCTGCAATATACATGTGATATATTGTAGGTTACCTCCTACTTCTGATATTATTCCATCCACACTGTCAAGCATATGATTTAATTTTTTTATATTGTAGAAAATTTACCTTCCAGATTTTGGGGAGGACAAGCATGAATCACCTGAGCTACATAACGCAGGTCTACCCCTATCCCTAGTGCTACTGTAGCAATAACAACTTTCAGGGGACTCTCTATGGGATCCTTTGCCAAATTCTTAAATATGATATCTTTGAGCTGAAATTCATTTATTATAATTGAGTAAGTTAAATTGAAATCTGTTGGAATATGAAAACAGAAATCCAGCATACATAGATTTTCCAGACTCTATATATACTTTTGTGGCAGATAATACAAACATTTGCTATGTAAATATTGACTTGATTGTCTCAGTTTTATCAATAGATCTTTGCATATGACTGTTAATTAGATTAAAGATCAACATAGGGAATTTGATGACTTTTACATGTATCATTTATTCAGTTGAACTATAAGTGATCTGTTGTTTTTCTATCAAAAGAAATCAAACTCTATGTAGGTATGAGACAATATTCACCTCATCTCCTTTTTCCAAAGCAGAATGTAACATGACTACCCTTAGATTCTCTGCACATTTGTGTCCATCACCACCATACATACTGTCTCGAAGGATTCTCTCGGCAAGTTCAAACCCGTATCCCACCCAGTCCATGCTGCCACAGCAGTAAATCAGTGTAAGAGGATAATCCTGAGTTTTCTGTTTTAGTTCATAGAAAACAGACTCAAACACATAGTCAAGAGCCTTTTTCACAGATTTGTTTTTCCCAACACCAGGTCTCTTTTTTATAATTAGTTTGATGTTTTCCTTTGTAGGAACTGTGAGTCATCAGTAGGTGCTGGGCAACATTTTTCTGGCCATCTTTTGACAAAGTAGCACTTAATCCCAGCACTTGAGCATCCGGTACAACAGCTCTTAATTGCTTAATTTCTCTGAAAACTGGACGGAATTCCTCCCCCCAGTCTAGAATACAGTGTGCCTCATCGACAACAATATATGATTTCTGTTGACAGGAGCGTAGAGCTTGATATACAGCTTTGTTGCCAATGATGTTTTCAGGATGAGAAAATATATATGTGCAAGTACCTGATGCAGTTTTGTCAATATCACTTTCATTCATTTTGTTTTTTAAGCAAATGCTGGTGTATTTCGCAAGTTTATTCAGTTGCTGCTCTATAATGATGTTAAGGACATTGGCAAGGTTCCTGGTTATCGTATAGAATTTTTCAAGAACTCTTGAGTAGGTTTAAAAGTACTAAATAGGCTATATTCTTGACCTTTTAACCTACCAATCCAACCTTCTTTTTTAGATTTTGTGAAATCGATGTTTTTACACTTCTCAATGCATTTCCTATGTAAAATGTTGATAAAAGGGACCTACATAATTTTTCACCATAATATTTTTCCAAAACCCACTTATTTCATACAGTTTTTGTATTATATACATTATTGTATCTTCATTTCCTATGACTTCTAGAAATTATGGCTAAAAATTATATATCGGAACAAAACATGGATATACCGGCACCGATCATTATTTCTGAGTTGCTTCCCTTAACAGCTAAAATTGATCAAGAGACTGGTTGATTGTTTTTATCATGTAGTTGACTTAATTGATTGAAACACATTGTAACAAAAATATTGGCATTGTTTTATTTTTATTTTTTATTCGTAGTTACTAAATGCTGCTTCCTTCACACGACCTAGCTAAGAACTGTTCTCAGTCGGCCTACCTTTCAGCATATGTCACATATTTGCCCTTCCCAGCATACTGAGCACAACTATCGTAAATGACGACCTATTGGCTCTTTGTCCCTGAATACAATGTACAACAAAGTCATTTCTACTTTTCTTTCTTGCTGTATAGATGATTCTACCCGTTGAAGGAAGTAATCGTGCTTTTGTTTACCTCTGTAACATACGCTTTATTGGTTTCCACCGCTTAGAGAATTCTACACGGGAGATCACTCTCAATCACTATGTTATAAGTGAAAAAACCCATGTATTAAACCTTCTTTCTCCGGAAAACCTTGACTTGCCAATGTCCTTAAGGAGTTCAATAATTAACACAAAAGCATCCAGCTTAGTTTCTTCTTTGTAAGCTACATGTATAGGTAAAAATTCATATATAAGACTTTTCCTAAAACCGGTCGGCAACATACATACCACATCTGTCTGTTCATTAATTTTATTTACATTTATCTTGTGTGTGCTAATCTAATGAACATTAAAAGCTATTATACCGAAATATTCTTAAACAGTGCAAGATTACTACCAGTTCTTTCAAAGGAAAGCCAACAACAGGAATTGAACCTGTTCCTCTATCGTAAAGATACGAAAGCATGCACCAGTACACCATGTTGGCATTTAAAACAAGCATTCTGAGAGTATTGCATTAGCAATACTAGTCCCCTACCGGCAAGTGTAATCTGGTTCCCGTTAAGAATTGAAAATGCCATATTTCCGTCAAAAATTAATGAAGCGGGACGAAATGCAAACTTGATCTATAACTAATCAAGGTAAAGCCACATACCAAAAATCAGCTCAATATCTACAAGCGTTTAGAAGAAAATTGTGGAAAACCCGTAAAAATTGAAAAGGCCGTAATTCCGTCAAAAATCAATGAAGCAGAACGAAATGCAAACTTGATCTGTAACTCATCAAGATACACTCACATACCAAAAATCAGCTCAATATCTGCAAGCGTTTAGGAAAAAAGTGCGGAAAACCAAGTGGGACAGACTGACAGACAGACAGAGGGACAGACAGACAGACAGACAGACGGACAGACAGACAGACAGACGGATGGACAGACGGACGGACAGACTCAGAGGAAACCTATAGTCCCCTCCGGTTTCACCGGTAGGGGACTAATTAAAGATCTGGTAGCCTTGGAGAGTAAATATTGCATTATTCACTAGTTTAGGGAAGTGCACTGCACAAGTCAAGAAAATAACCTTTTTTTCTATTTTTGTATATATATGTTTTTTTCATCAGAGGATTTAACTCATTAATAACTCAACAGTAAACTCAATATAGCACTTGGACACAAGTAGTCCATCCCAGTCAGTTACTAGAGGTACTGTAAACAAGCTCATGAAATTACCACCCCTACCTCCTTCCCGCTGCATTAAGTTTTAAAGTGCCAATTTACATATTTCTAAGAAACTGCTTTAAGAACCCTCTCTACACTGCACACTAAAGAGTTCTGATTCTATGGTATTTTTCTGCAGTTAGAGTGATCTGCCCTTAGATCTCAATTCCAATAAATTGAAATTTACAGTATATTATACTCAATTTGTAATCAATTTAGTATTCTTAACATTTTAAAAAGGCCCAGATAAATGAATTGAACACTTTATTTGCTGTGTGTATTTTCTCCACGGAAGTAAAGTACTAAACAAAAGTGATTTCTGTTCATTGATACTTTGTCGTCTCTGAACATTTTTCCTGGGGAGCAAATATTGCCACGTACCGTACATTGAAAATTAGATAGATAAGCTCAATATTTACACCTTGATTCAATTTTCTCAATGTCCAAATAAAACCTATTTTGCACTGGTGTATAGAGAGTCCTTAAGTAAAGTTTGTGTATTTAAAGTATGAAATTAAAATATTTCTATATAACCTGATATGAATTTTCAATTTTCTGTTGTCACTGATCTTGAATTTGCATGAATGACCTTAGGTCAAGGTCAATTATAAAATTTTAGTGTTTCTCCATTACAGAATCCTACTAATGTTATTATCCCCTCGCAATGAGTTGGAGGGAATATAGTAAAGCATTTGTGTGTTTGTTAGTAATACCCTTTCTGTTGTCATTCACACCATGCAGATTAACATAGCCCTCAATAAGCACCTATAATAACCATCACATTCTCTTACAATGGCCTCTCTTAGTCTTTGAAGAATATTTAAGGAATATCTATATATTTTTTTTTGTACTATGATGTAGTCAAGCAATTAGTTTGCATAATATTGTCAAATTACCACACAAGATAGGTGCTTGAACATAATTAATGATTATAAAACCCCAAAATCTGATGGATTTACCACATACTATATTTAAATTTACCAGCTTGATCTAAGCCTTGCCCACTTTTCCTTCTCTCTCCCACCCTGCACATGTATGTTTTATTACAATTGTAACCATGCATATTGATAAACCAGTAGCTTTATGAAGAATACATTTTTTGTTATTTGTAATTTTATTTTGAAGAAAGAAATTTGAAAATATAACTATTAATGTATAAACTTTAGGTATTCTTGTACAGTGGATCTTCAGATATTGGACGCCAGATATGTGGACTTCTGGATGCTTTTTCATGGAAATGGCATTTCATAATGGTCTGTCAATTCTGCTCAAAGGAGTATTCTTCTTAAGTATAGTAGTGTGGTCCCTTTTTACACCCTTGGTTTACCGGTTAAATATTAGCATATGGTATTTTGTTTGTTTTCACTGTGTATAACAATGTATTTTTAATTAAAACATAATTAAACATATCAAAAAATACAAGCCAATTTTTAACATCTATCGCACTAAAAAATGCTGGAACATTTTCCCCCGGTCAGACTACGGTTTCTCTATTACATGGAAATGGGCGGAGAAATTTAGATTAGAAACTATAATCGAAGTACTGTAAGTACTGATAGAAAGTGGCATAAATGATTTTGTGTTTAACGTCCCTCTCGAGAATTTTTCACTCATATTGAGACATCACTATTGCCGCTGGTGGGCTGCAAATTTAGATCTATATTCAGCACTCCAGGTCATTGAGTGGTGAGGGATCTTTTTCTGACCAGCACTTACTGCGACACGGGACCTCGGTTTCACTGTCTCCATGTCCCGCAGTGGGATTCGAACCCGCTACATAAGGATCGACTCCTTCATGTTCGTGACTCTAGAGCAAACGCTAACCACTGCGCTACACGGCGACTGGCATTGAATGAGATAAAATATTATAAGAATCTGTAAAATGATATGATGGAAATTATGAAAGTTTATTGCAATTTTTCATGATACATGTTTTTTAGTCAGTAAATTTGTATTTCCGAAGTATAATGAGGACATGTTTTAATTGGAGTTGTTAATTTATTGCATGAAATTTTCTGCATTAGGTTTATTATAAAATAAGGATTAAATAAAAAAAAAAAACTATCCCGAAATGCCAAAACGAAACTTCGATCATTTCAGTTTTTTTCTATATGAACTATTGTGGTTTACAGTCATAATTGCAAATTTAAAAATGAAAATATATTTAAAAAGGATGATGAACAGATTGAAATTATATATTCAAATAATGGATTTTGGGATGTTTTAGTATTTTCCCTCATAAATTAATGCTTAAAATGTGTCAAAACCAGTTTATCCTAAATGTTAAATCATAAGGGAATCAAGGTTCCTAATATACTCATGTAGTGACCGAAAATTTTTATTCCAAGATGCATGTTTTACAAAAATGTGTAATGAAATCGTGGTGTTTTGAAGTTAGAAATTTTGACTTTATAATTTCAAATCTTTACTCAGTGATCAATAATCAGATTTTGAACACCCCCCCCCCCCCCCAAAAAGAAAATTTGAACAATTTTTCTTAACTCATTGGAAAAGTTTTAAAAATTTTGAGTAGAATTGAACCCACAAGATTTTTTAACAAAAACTTACTTTTCATAAATTATGGTAAAAAGGGAAATGATGAATCACCTTTGGACATGTACTGTAGATTGTGCGACATAAATCATATGCTGAAAGATAATGCAATAGACTTTATCCTTGGATTCCCATCTTTCCCAAATTCCCTGGCTATAATTAACTTATTTCTAAAAGCTTGAAAGACTCCAGAAATTTTACAAAAATCTTACTTCTTTGTTTGATATATACTGTTCGAAAAGAAGAACAGAAAAAACAAATTATTTGTCTGCCTCTATTTCTCCATCGTCTCAAGCCTCGGTTAGCTCTCTTCAGAATGGGAGAAGATCGTATATTTTGGCCGTGGTTTGTGACGATGCTATTTCTCATACATAATCTTAATATGCACTGACCCTGCTTATTGCTGCTAGTCATTGCGAAATAAGATATTTAATTTGTGAACACATGCAGGAGAAGACTGACCTAAATTAAGACCACTGAATTCGCAAGAAAATCCTAATATTTCATGCATGTGTATTTTAGTACCTTTTTTCTTACACTTTTTAAAGGGTAAATTTTATTCGAGGCACGATAGAATTTTCAAATACAAATGAAGTATATTGTTAACTTTTCTCCGTCACAGTCTTTATAATTATAACTTTGATAAATTAGCATTCATTCAGTAGTTTTTCTGTCAGAGATAATAAGGCAAGGATTAATTATCATTTTTTTTAAGACAGAATCGTAATAAACTTTGCAAATTTTATGGCATCGTATCTGCCTCCAATAACTCTTTTATTAACTGATTATCGATAAGATGTCGTGATCTTTTTTTACCCGAATATATATATATATATTTCTAATATATTATCGTCAACAGATATTAGAAATTCAAACAATCAAAAGACATCGTAAAATTACAGTTAACTTTAAAAGTTTTATAATTGTATAAAAATTCTACGAAACTTTCAAATAAAACATTTATAAAACATGCAATACCGGAACAAGGAATGTGCAGTCCTCGAATTATACTGTACTTATGAATTGGAGAAATTTGGAGATCAATGCTTTCCTAGCAGGGAGTATCTCATAATTAGGGAGTATCAAATTGTGAATGTCTCGTAATTACCGTTTGTCGCATACATGTAACTAAGAAACCACCGTGCATGTATTTAGCAATTATAATTATTTGATTTCAAAGTTAAAATGTGAAACCATTATTCTCAAATATTTTTCCCTTAAATATTCTGACTATTAATAAATATTATTTAAATTTTACATTAACACAACCTTAAAAAAAGCTGTGTGATTTCTGTAGTTTGCATACGAATATACGAGACAGTCTGTGTACGAGTTAGTTATAGATCGATGTCATTTAATGAATATTCATGAAGGGAGAAATATCGATAGCGGCAAATATCAGGAATTAAGCTTTGTGCCCATCAACAAAATGTCTGTGAAATAACTTGAGAGTATTTGTTAACTATGTGCATTTTATTTTCAAACATCAAATCAATCTTATTTTCATTATTTTGACTCTGCAAAAATCGCCGCTAGGGTCCCCATGATTTTACACTGTTGTTATTTATAGCCCAAAAGTAGCAGCAATAGCCTGTGGCTATAAATAGCCACCGTCTAAAAAGAAGATCTTGGTATGATATTTTTCTTTTAAAGATTAATTATATGTTCAAGATTTACAATCAACTACAAATACAATTTTCTTTTTACAAAACTTTGGCAATAAAAGCTATAACAAGAGGAAGCAAACAAGTCCATATGCTGACTGATATAAAACTGAGTACATTTCAGCTGAGAACTAGCACGTTTACTGGGGGCATTTACCTGTAATCATACAAATCGACGTGGCTTGTTATGATTCTAAATAGGTCATAAAGGGATTAATCGCATGTAAATGAAGTCAGCAAAGAGATTCAAAATCTCAATACTTTTAATTAGAAAACATAGAGCACAAGGCTGTTCAACAAAGATATTTTCTGGGACCACTGGGACCGCTCAACCTTTACTCATAATATACACATTATATTTCAAACTCAACTCTGAACAAACCTGTGCTCGGTGTTTACGAAAGCTTTGAAATGTGTACCTGTCACTGATTTCTTTTGATATTCATGAAAATTAAAGGACCTTACCTTCAACGCGCAACTTGGTATGCTGCCTATATCTAGTGTTTGATATTTTTAGACTATGATTCGGATGATAAAGACATTAGTTAATAATAAAATTAAATTTTTAAAAATTTTAATAAACGTTCGAAATTTGACGAGTAACCAGGACCACAGACAAGAATTATTGAGACTTGTTCTTTCTTGAGCTGGGTGTCAACTGACCTTCCCGTTTGTTTTAATAGACAGTCACCTGTGACCTGTTAGAGCTATCAATGACTTGATGCAAGATTAATTATAGGTTGAAAGGTACGCATGTAGTCTCCCGCTTTTCTTACAATTGAACCTGATTAGTTTAGGATAATAATTTTTATTTACTATTAGAAAAGAGTTGTACACTGTAACTTTGGTTTTATGAGATGCTATGTACATGCAGATATGACTCCAGAGTTTTTTTAAATTTACAATCATTTGGGATGATTATATCCATGTAGCTTATGTATACATGTGCAGTTAATGTCACGTTAAGCAAGGATGAACTTTCATATTAAAATCAGATTCTATGGTTTGCTTTGCTCTACCAGTTCTACAGATACCTGATAGTTGACTAGGGGAAATTCATTCATTAGAAACTAGGTTGCAGAACTAATTAATATGGACATCCAATGTAATTTTATTTTAACAAGTGTTACTTAGCAGTACTAACATATAATTAAGTATTTAAACTATAAAACATATTGATATAAAGCAGCATTCTTCACTATTGCCAATGGTATGATAGGTCATAATGCTAAAATAAAGGCAATTCAGGTATCCAGACCGTTCACCTGTTAGGACGATTTTTGACAACGAAAGCATAAGGATAAATGAGGCTCTACTGTATTACTTTCATTTATCTATTATTTACACATCTACCTGATGATT
Organism: Saccostrea echinata; assembly: GCF_033153115.1. Taxonomy (NCBI): domain Eukaryota; kingdom Metazoa; phylum Mollusca; class Bivalvia; order Ostreida; family Ostreidae; genus Saccostrea; species Saccostrea echinata. The sequence continues at coordinate 443,127 of NW_026889800.1, forward strand.
ACAAAAATGAAAGTACTTTTTTTTATTATAGTTACATTAAAAATTCATTTTAATTTCTTTTGTTCAATTCATGTATATACAGTCAAACCTGTTTTAAGAGACCTTCCAACGGAGAAAGGAAAAAAGGTCACATATGACAGGTGGTCTTTTAATACAGGTTGCTTATTTTCTGCAGTGTGCAGATATACAATCCTGAATATATTATACATGTACGTGGAATGCATTTTATATCATGTACTGTATATGTGCACTTTTTAATAAGTACTGCTCAACTGTTAATGCTTGCATATTATGGGTACAATCATCATGTAAAATAAAATTTGTGTTTGATCTGCACTTGAGTCATATTGATTATTGGGAAATATTGAGTATCTGAAAATATTGAGATTTTTTAATCATTATAATAAAGCTGTTGAGATTTTCTTCCTATAATAGATTTTTTTTTTACATGAAAGTTTATAAAACTTTGTATGTTCTGCACATTACTAAGAATTTAAAACTGTACCCTGATTTTTGTTAATGCATTTGGTAACAAATAAAATTATGTTTATAACTGAAAATTTATTTAACATAATGATTTTTTTTTTAGGACTAAATTACCCTTATTGCGTGTTTGTTACTAGGTACTTCAATCATTTCAATTATCACCTGGTATGGGTGCTAGCTAGCGTTTGTTTTCATAACCAAACAGTGACACAATTTACTTAATATTTAAACATGTTGTATTTAGTTACTTGTATATTAAAAGCAAACCAGGCAAGTTTTATGGCTGAATGTCCATTTTGCCCTTATAGTACGAATTGATAATGGGATCGACCTCAAACGTCTGTTTTCAAAATGGTGCTCAAACAACGTGAATGTTTGTGGATTAGATTTCAATGTTTATTCAATAAATATCAAAACCACGTAAGTAAAAATATTTACCTTGTAATGTTGTTCTATTTGTAAAAGTCGCAGTATATAATTATTAAATGATAAAAACGTGTGTCTGTACAGATGTTTCAACCAAAAATGTAGCATGCTCGACCAAAATCGAAAATAGGAATCAGAAATTTTATTGTCGTTAAATCAAGGTACATTAAAAATGGTAGCAGGAATCACGGTCGCTGGTCACGTCTGACAGGTGGTCATTTAATACAGGTATAATTTATAGGGAAAAACGTTAAGAGGAATTTTTACGGTCACATATGGCAGTGAGTCACTTAATACAGTGGGTCGCTACGGCAATATTTACTGTATTACTTTGTTTACTATGATTAATTATCATATGTGAATAGCAAACAGGAATAACTTCTCAGTGGAGTACAAATTGCCTTACAATCTCAATAAAGGTTGTCAAGCACCTGGACACTTAACCCAGTGGTCCACAATTTCATGAATCTATTAAAAACACCCTTACTGACATAAGAACATTTTTCTGCAATCACTTTCTATATCTATGCCAAAGAGCATTGTACATTAATCTGGAACACAATTTTCTGACCAAAAAGTTTCTCCCTACAGTATTGCGAGTAATGCCGTCTCCCTCCGTGAGTGTGTGTGTGTGTTTGTCAATCTCTCTTTCCTTTCTCAAGTAAATATTCGTCAAAACAATATATCGATGACAATATATGCCGACCTTGACTGTACATATTGTCGCTGACGACAATATGTGCTAGTGCTTGACTGTACATTTTGTCGTCCATTATGCTGTAGGAAAATAAGGCTCATCTCAGTACATATTGTCGCCGGCAACAATATGTAGTCATGGGCGACAATATGTGCCGTTTGGGTAGATACATGTTGTCCCCAATGACAATATGTACAAAAGGACAATACATGTATGTACCGTCAAAAGAGCCCTGCTATTACACTAGAACGCCAGGACCATAAAAATCATAATTTGTTGGAGACAACCTTGTTCACGGTAACTATGCAATTCAATTGTTTGCTTAAAATCAAGGAGCAGAGAAGACATTTTTCAAAGAAAGCATGATTTTTCACTATATAATCAATAGAGGCCACCCTAACATCTCAACACCTAACCAAGGGGCCATAAAATTCACCATTTTGAAAGAGACACTCTGCTCATCATTAACATGCATTTAGTATATTGTTTTCTTAATACCAATGGATGCAAAATATTTCCAAAAAAATATTAATATTTATTTACTTTATATTCAATAGAGTTTTATCCAAACAAATCAATCATGACTGTGAAATTTGAAAATATTTCATTTCCTTTTTCTATCAGTTTCCATATGATTTTAAAATTAAGAAAGTTGAAAAAAAATACCTCTACAATGAATGACAGATCATAATAAGGTAAAAGTGTTTGCATGTGTGGTGAGATAAGAAGTGTGTAAGAAATATTCATGCAAGCATTGACACTTACCATTTTACACTCTAAACACCAGCAGCTACTCTAGTTTTTGTGGCCCTGAATCTTCCCTTTAGAACAGTTCTTTTATATCGAGCTGAAAAAACAGTTCCTTGCTTGTCATAATCCGACAGTTAAGTCCACAACCTGCAGATATCAGACACCTGGTGCTCCGACAAAGCTCTGCTCTTCTCTACTACAAGGTACTCTGCCAGAGCTTGGACCTTGTCAAAGCCAGCAATATTGTCCACACCAACAGATTCCTGAAAGAGGTTGAGCTTAATAAATAATATTTGCTTAAATTCATTATTAATCCTGAATACTCAGAACACATTATTTGTGTAAAAATGTGTTACTATTACTGGCCAAGTCTTTCGTCACGGATGCCTGATTGTAAATTTGTTTAAAATTGGCCTTGTAAATTTATAATAATAAATCTATAACTAAAAATCTTACAAAGTCTGACCTTTAAATATTACCCCTGAACATGACCATCTTGTCTTAATTTGACCTTTGATAAAGCAACTCTACATTAAGCAACATCTAGATTTCCTCTCCCATACTCTACAAAAGCAGTCTTAATCTTTGACCAAAAGTTGACAGAAACCCATGATATCTCATCACATGATAAAGTTGAAATATCTGAGCTTGGAATAATAAATATGACTTATCATGGCACAACTGTTCTTGAAAATAATTTTAAGGGTTTTTCCCTAGGCATTCCCTCATAAAAATTTTCTTCCATATTGTGGATCAACCCAACCCCTGTGGGACATTATTTGAACAAATGTAAACTATGTAAGGAAGCTAATTTACAAAACTTTCCTCTTTCCTAGCAGATAGGGTCTTAAGTGGTTCACCCCCCTTAATTCAGTGTGGCTCTAAAATTTAATCTTCTACCCCAAGTTAAATTGATTAGTCCCCTGGTTTTGGATAAGAAGTCCAGGATTTCAAAAATTCAAGGCTAGATGGATAAATTCAAGGAGAGATGCCAGACAAAATTCAATTACAAGAGGCCCATGGGCCACATCACTCACCTGAGCACATTGGCTAGGAAATCACAAATCAGTTCAGTATTGAAAAGCTCAGATGCTTCCATATCAATATAACAAATGGCTTTGGTGTTCTTGAACAAAAGATGGGGGGGGGGGATCATGATTTTAACAAAATTGAATCTACACTACCTGAGAATGCTTCCCTATCAATATTAAACACAGCTTTTCTGTTCTTGAGAAGATTTTTTCCAATATATTCCTTCTTAAGAAGATTTTTTCCTATATATTCCTTCTCAAGAAGATTTTTTCCTATATATTCCTAAGTAAAACTTTTGATCCCCATTGCAGCCCCACCCTATCCCCAGGGGTCATAATTTAAAGAAATCTGAAACTACTCTGCCTGCTTCTATATCAATATAACTAAACATGGCTTTGCTGTTCTTAAGAAGATTTTTCCTAATATATTCCTATGTAAAAATTTGATCCCCCATAGTGGCCACACCCTACCCCTAGGGAACATCATTTGAACAAATCTGAATCTACACTACCTGAGAATATGACTAATCATAGCTTTGCTATTCTTGAGAAGAAGTTTTTTAAAGATTTATTCCTATATATTTCTCTTTAAAACTTTGATCCCCCATTGTGGCCCCATCCTACCCCCAGGGGGTCATGATTTGAACAAATTTGAATCTACACTACCTGAGGATGCTTCCATATCACAATGACTAATCATGGCTTTGCTATTCTTGAGAAATTCTTTTAAAAAATTCCTATATATTCCTATGTAAAACTTTGATCCCCCATTGTAACCCTGGGGGTCATCATTTGTAAAAACTTAAATCTACACTATGTAAAGAGGTTTCACATAAGTTTCAACTTTTTTGGCCCAGTGGTTCTTGGGAAGAAGACTTTTGGAACATGCCATTAAATTCTCACTATTTTTGAATTATCTCCCCTTGAACAAGGGTGTTGCCCTTCATTTGAACAAACTTGAATACCCTTCAACCAAGGATGCTTTGTGGCAAGTTTGGTTGGATCTGGAGAAGAAATTGGAAAATTGGAAAAAGTTTACAACGACAACGACAGCTACAACGACAGATAACGGACAAATTTTATTAGAAATGATTTTATTAGACATACAAATTTTATTAGAAATGTGAAAGGTGAAATATCTCAGTATGTAACACGAGGTAGTCCCCATGTATCAATTAAGATATGCCCTAATCATACTGTTACACTCCTATTTTTGACAATTTTAAAATTCAATGTTATCAAATATTGCTACATCATTTTCTACAACTAAAAATTAAAATTCTGAGAAGGAAATGCCGAGAGATACTAATCTTCACCTGTGTACTTTCTAGGTACTGTATAGGATGGCATAATCTTTTTCCAAAGAACAGCTTCTCCAAGACAGTTTATCGTGTGTCTCAGAAAACCACTATATGTCGGAGGTTCAGTCTTCTGGGTGGTGGTGGAAACTGACCTGTCTTCGTTCCATCTGCTGAGGCCATCCAAAAGATAGGCTTGGAAAAGAGTGGCATTAGCCAAGGTACCTATACAAAGAGTAACCTTCATAACAACAAAGTAATTCATGTGACCATGATAATTGTAGTAATAAAAATTGGCATATGATTGTAACTTGCCTGGAATAAATCGGGCCAAATGCAGATGGAAGCACTACAGGAAGTTCGATCCTCTTGTACACTGATAAACTGGGAGATGGCACCCTCCTTTCTTTGATGAACCAGTTTGCAAGTACAACTGGACACCTGGTGGATCCTGGATGCAAGCTACATGCTTCTGTTGCTGGTTCCATGTTTGTGTCATTCTCTCACTGTTAAATAAAGGAACTCCCTGGGTATCTCTTCCGGTCACCATCAAGAGACTGAATCAGCTGGGTGATGAGGGGGGTGGTCTCCTCAACACCACTGGTAGTTCTTCTACAGTGAGCAGCCAACTCACTACTTTTCACATGGTGAAGAACATCCTCATATTTCAGATTTGTTGTGTGGAGAGCCTCCAGTTCAGATCTCTTTGCAGCAACCAGTGCTGCAACATCTTCTGGATCCCATACATAAATGCACTCGCTCAGACACGACATGAAAGTGGCATATAGTGCATGTGCATCTGTTGTGCAGCCAACAGAAAGAAGACGTATAAAGTGCCAAATGTCCAGATGGATGGTGAGATTTGGCCATGGTGTGAGCATCCTTTTAAGCTGATTACTTCCACAATAGTCTCTATCTACATACAGTAGCTGTGGGGGTGGAACCTCTGCTTCTCTGTAGCATCTCATGAGGCAATTTATCATAGGACCAAGACCAGACCCCTCTCCATTTGTTAGTACTGACAAGATAACTTGGCCATACTCATTTCCAATATTAGTGGCCCACATAGCAGTCTTAGAGCTTGTACCTGCTAGCTTCTTTACAACCTTCTTGGTAGAATCAATTTTCAATATGCTGCCAAACAGGGAGGTGATGTTGGCCTTAATTTCCTCTAACATCTGCAGTACATCCTGGGCATATACTTGCATTAGCCAATGGTAATGGGGCACAGGAGGAGGGGTGGGTGGCTCTTCAAATGCAGATGGCATGACAAGACCCCTAGAGGCTGCATTTGAAAACCCTTAGCAGTCAGTCAGATCGTGGATAGACTTCTTAAGCCATGCATCACTGTGCTGTTCTTGTAGTTATGACCTTATCTGACTTGCACTATTGCTGAGCCCACGTTGCCGAAGAAGACGGATTATCTTGAGGTCAGAGGCAAGTCTGTACGTGAGGATGCAGGGAAATTGTGTCTGATGTCCTATATTTAACTGTGAGATGATGTGCTGGTTCCAGCTAACTATCTTTCTTTTGCAGTGAGGACACTGTAGCCACTTCCCAGCTATGTTGTAGCTTCCATCTACATCAATTACCTGGCTGACTTTTGTATATATCCCTCCAGATGTCAGCTCAGGTTTTACACAATCTTCATGGGAACAATTAAGTTTAACTTGCCAAAGCTTTCTTGGCATCCACAACAAAAGTGGCTGAGCAAAGCATCTGTCCATTCTGGGTTTATTATTGCATGACAATGAAGGTTGAGGTGGGTACCACCATATCTTGTCCACTTTGCTGGAATCAAATTCCACTCTTCCTGCTGGACTCCATCTAAACAGTGCCCTGGAAACCCAGAGGTGGTCAGGTTTGGGCAAAGTTAGCTTCCAGCTTGCAGACAAATATCTCCTAATAAAGCAAACAATTTCATAAAAACGAAACTCCAGCAAACCTTTTTTAAAAACTATGTCAAAACACCTTCTGTAGGAAGTTTCACCCATTTCTAAAGGCATATCTCACTTTCTAGAATAACAAACCAAAAAATACAGTGCTAATTTACAGTGATTCATGTTTTTTTCCAAACCAAATTTACAGTTACCTTTATTGTAAATCTAACATCCCTAATCAAATTTAGATTTTTTTTACAATAATTTTTATATTTTTATTGCTGTAAGAAAAAGAAAACATTACCCTCTGCTGAATCTGAGTCCTGTATATCTGGAACAGCCAAAATTGAATAATTGGCAGCAGCACCATAATTTGTAGTATCTGTAATGCATAAATAAGTTTTTATACCGACATTTTTATAAAAGGGAATTTTTGACACTAACAAAACTTACCATGGTTCATTTTTTTCAATTTCAATAATACGAACATTCTTTTTTAAATTTTCAACTTTTTATTGGATACATTAAAACAGTACTTCTGCATCATGACATAAAATCATGGACTGCTTAGGAAGCTCAACATATTTTAATTTAGTTAAAGCACTGTTGTTTTGCTGAAAAACTCCACTTGAACTTAAGAAAATTCTTCTATAACTTTGATCCTCTTTTGTAAACCAATCGTGTTTCAAAAAGTCACGTCTTAATCCTAAGCCCTAACTACATCATGACAATTCAATTTAATAAGCTTGTTGGAAAAAATACTGGAGACAATTACAATATGAAAAGATTCCTTAGAAGTACTGTGACACCAAGAAAGGCAAACTTAATAAGGCTCATTTGAGACTTAAGTCCTGGTGTGTAGTTTAAAACTGAAGAAGTAAATTAACAATAAAAAAATATTTCTATTTTGTTTATAGAAGATAGAATAGTAGAATACTGTAGATCACTGTATTTTCACAACACCTTAGTTCCACAATAAAAGTTATTTGGTATTTATTAGCAAGGCAAAGTTTTAGCAAGCTATAATTTCTGTTGTATATAATGCTTACTAATACAAATATAGGCGAGAATAAAATTTTCATGAGCAGACATACTTGCCTAATTATGCAAAAATAAAATTTTCACGAATAAAAGTTATTCACAGTACCTGTTACAGGATGAGATTGGTGTTTCCTTGACCTAGGAGAAGGTGCAAGAAAAAAATCAGAGACTGCTCTGCATGGTGGAGTGGCAACAGACATAGAGCCTGCTGTGGGTGGAGTGGCAATAGTCATAAAGCCTGCTGTGGGTGGAGTGGCAACAATCATTTAGCCTGCTGTGGGTGGAGTGACAGCGGTCATAGAGCCTGCTGTGGGTGGAGTGACAACAGTCATAGAGCCTGCTGTGGGTGGAGTGACAACAGTCATAGAGCCTGCTGTGGGTGGAGTGGCAACAGTGATGGAGCCTGCTGGGACAGGAGTGGCAACAGTCATAGAGCTTGCTGTGGGTGGAATGGCAACGGTCATGGAGGTTGCTGTGGGTGGAGTGACAACTGTCATGGACCCTGCTGTGAGTGGAGTGGCAACATTCATTTAGCCTGCTGTGGGTGGAGTGGCAACAGTCACGGAGCCTGCTAGGATAGGAGTGGCAACAGTCATGGGGTGGAGTGGCAACTGTCATGGAGCCTGCTGGGACAGGAGTGGCAACAGTCATGGAGGCTGCTATGGGAGGAGTGGCAACAGTCATGGAGGCTGCTGTGAGTGGAGTGGCAACAGTCATGAAGCTGCTGTGGGTGGATTAGCAACAGTCATGGACCCTGCTGTGGGTGGAGTGGCAACATTCAGGAAGCCTGCTGTCGGTGGAGTGGCAACAGTCCTGGAGCCTGCTGTGGGTGGAGTGGCAACATTCAGGAAGCCTGCTGTGGGTGGAGTGGCAACAGTCATGGAGCCTGCTGTGGGTGGAGTGGCAAAATCATGGAGCCTGATGTGGGTGGAGTGGCAACAGTATTGGACCCTGCTGTGAGTGGAGAGGCAACATCATGGAGCCTGCTGTGGGTAGAGTGGCAACAGTCATGGACCCTGCTGTGAGTGGAGTGGCAACATCATGGAGCCTGCTGTGGGTTGAGTGGCAACAGTAAGGGACCCTGCTGTGAGTGGAGTGGCAACAGTCATGGAGCCTGCTAGAGTGGCAACAGTCATTGAGCCTGTGGGTGGAGTGGCAACAGTCATGGAGCCTGCTGTGGGTGGAGTGGCAACAGTCATGGAGCCTGCTGTGGGTGGAGTGGCAACAGTCATGGAGCCTGCTGTAGGTGGAGTGGCAACATCATGAAGCCTGCTGTGGGTGGAGTGGCAACAGTCATGGACCCTGCTGTGAGTGGAATGGCAACAGTCATGGACCCTGCTGTGGGTGGAGTGGCAACAGTCATGGAGCCTGCTGTGGGTGGAGTGGCAACATCATGGAGCCTGCTGTGGGTGGAGTGGCAACAGTCATGGACCCTGCTGTGAGTGGAATGGCAACAGTCATGGAGCCTGCTGTGGGTGGAGTGGCAACAGTCATGGACCCTGCTGTGGGTGGAGTGGCAACATCATGGAGCCTGCTGTTGGTGGAGTGGCAACAGTCATGGACCCTGCTGTGAGTGGAGTGACATCATGGAGCCTGCTGTGGGTGGAGTGGCAACAGTCATGGACCCTGCTGTGGGTGGAGTGGCAACATCATGGAGCCTGCTGTGGGTGGAGTGGCAACATCATGAAGCCTGCTGTGGGTGGAGTGGCAACAGTCATGGACCCTGCTGTGAGTGGAGTGGCAACAGTCATGGACCCTGCTGTGG